>NC_056478.1:21775900-22120900 GCF_008729295.1 Plectropomus leopardus
CTCAGTGTGGTTGCCTACTCAGTCGTCATGGGTGCACTGATGGCCAGTGGGAAAGAGGTCATCGGCAGGATCCCGAAAGGAAAGGTAAACATAAGCCCCTTTCAAACATGCACCTCTTACCACGTCCAACCACACCTAGTAAAATTTCCATTATCACTTTTACATAAAATTTTTTATGAAACACTTTTGGCATGGCATAAATCAGAATTAAATGCCCTTTAGATTAATGCTAAATCCACATCAGCATTACAAGGTAAAACATGCAGAGAGAGATGAAACACGTCTTCTTTGTCCTGGTCATGACCACTGAAATCATTTTCTCAGGTGTCATCTGCTGTACTCAGGAAAAAACTCAGTTTCATAAACTAGAAAACAGTGAGAATTACATCATTTTATGTTATTAAGAATCTTCTCATGTCATATCAGGCTATAAATATTATTCGCATATTACATGAAAGAATGGGAACAGGAATTTAAAAACATAATGTCGCATAAGAACATAAAACACTCCTTATCATTAAACTTTTCAGCTCACCATTTTTCATGCCTCTGCGCTGGCGATAGTTTTGGTTGGAAGCGTTGTGTCTGTCCATCCATCCCATTCTTGTAAAGCGATATCTCAAGAGCGACTTGAGGGAATTTCTTCAACTTTGGCACAAACGTCCAGTTGGACTCAAGGATGTACTGATTAGAATTTGGTGGTCAAAGGACATCGTGACCTTGGAAAACTTGTTTTTAGCCATAACTCAATAATTCACTAGCCAGTTATTACAAAATTCCACATAAATGTATAATATGATAAAATGTTGAAGTGGTCACATTTTATATCCAAAAGGTCAAAGGTCAACTGCACCATGGCATCATAATGTTCTGTAAAAACATTTTTCTCACCATTATTTTACGCCATAATGCAGGAACAGAAGAGGAGACTAAACTTTTCAGCTCACCACTTTGTTCCAGGTGTGGTGTCGCTTCCTTTCAGGCAGCAGGTGCCAAACATCTCGCGAGCACATGGCTCTGTCTCTGAATAAAGCCATAAGTAACATTAACATACACACCTATGTGTGAACTGCAATAAAACATCACTTAAAAAGCTTGATACAGCTGGCAATGTATTGTCATGTAATGTGCATTCAAACTGAGGATCAGTGACACCTGTTTTTGTTCTTGTGTTCAAATAAAGGTTTGCATTACATAAGACATTCGCCTCTTTAAAGGGGTCAAAGCCCCTCCAAGCATTGTTTCTAACATTTATACCAGCTGTCTGATGCACCTGCCAAGCAGACACAGTGTCCCTGAAACAAAATCCCACTGCAAGAAAACGAGACAGTGCAGAAATCTGATCAGTTGTTAGAAAGCTGACGCTCATATAAAGTTCAGGTCAGGTCAACTTTTTTTTTTTCAGCCAGGGAGCTTGTGGAGTGCCGTCGCTTTCTGTTTGCTTGACTTAAGAATGTCTGATGATTTGTGAATCTTAGGAAATGAAAACACATAAAATACTGCTCATCTTAAAAGCCTACTTGCAGACATACTGGTGCTAGTGGGGACTTCAGTTCAGAAAAGAGGGATTTTTGTTTTATTTTTTGTGATTGTAAGAATTTTTTTTAGAGGCCTGAACAGGTTTAATTATGTGTGAATGCTGTTATCGGGAAAAAGTTGACTAAACTGGTTATACACCCCAGCTCCTCCTGGAAGAGGACATAATCTGCGATGTAAAGGTCAAGCTCATGATTTAAGTGCTCACACAATATGTGTAAAATGCACAATTAAATGACTCTGCGAGCCCTTGCAGACTATTCTGGCTATTGCCAATAAAGATTTGTTTGAGAGTTTTGAGGCAGGTAGAGGTTTGTTTACAAGTGGAGGTCTGTAGCGATATACCAGTAAGGTTCATGAAAATCAGACAAGGCCAAAACACGCTGCCTTGATCATCTGTGCTGTCCAGTCTGTTGAAACTGCTTCGGAAATGATAATGTTGCCACAGCTGGACCAACCTGGTTTCCGTATTTTACATCCACATGACTGGTCGTGCCACTGTGGCACTTTTACAGAGTGTTTCTGGCTTTCGGGAGCTTTGTTTTTCATGTTGCACGGGCACAATGAAATAAAAGACGTGTCAGAAATTCATCCAAATGTCCAGCGGCTGGTCGGGAGCAGTTGATTAGGCTATGATCAGTCTTTCCTCCTGTACTCCTGTGCATGGCAAACGACACCCAACAAAGCTGAAATTCAGCTCAGCTCTAAAATGAAATGTCACACTCAGAAATCGGGTCAGAAACAGGCCAAATCACACAGCGTATGCTCAGCTTAACATAGTACTTAAATGAGCCTGTAATTTTGAATTTTCAAAACATGGATGTAAACTGTCAGTGTGACTTGACTCGTGCGTAGATGCATGCAACTGTGTGATGGTATATCTTGTTTTGATCATTAGTTCGCTAGTTACATAGTGAATTAACATCTGCATTAAGAAATACCATCAGAGATCACATGCATCTCAATTCATCTTTTAGCTTTTTCAACTTGAGGTATCAAGGAGGAATCAAGATGTTTGAGCGGGAAATGTGGGACAAAAACAAAGCAGAAAGTTTCATCCTCATTGAAAACATTTACAAAAAAACACCTCAGGCTCCTAAAAAGCGCTTTGTCTGATTTAGACCTTAGTAGGACGGATCATCAACACAAAGAGACAAAAAATGTTTAATGTTTTAAAACCTTTAATTTTGCCATGGCCTCCGAGGCAGTGAAATGCACCCACGGTGAGCGTCGTCTAAACCGTGTTTGTGTTTGTTTGATATTGTTTCAGTTGGTGGATTTTGAGGCCATGACCACACCGAGTCCAGACAGCTTCAGTAAAACTGCAAAGAGCTGGATGAATCTCAAGAGGTGGGAAGACAAAACATATTATTAGTATGTTATTCCTCTTTTTTTTTTTTAGCAAAAAACTTTTTTTAAAACTTTTTTTTTCCTCAACAGTTTACCTAGCTGGTATCAGAGTCTTCCGTCTGTCGCAGAGACCTTCCCGTCCACCAGAACGATGATCGAGGTTCTCAACACAGACTCGTCTTCACACTGTCCAAAAAAGTCCTAACCCGACTTCTACACAGGAGAGAAGTCTGTTTGATAAAGTCTTAATAATGGAGCCTCTACACTGGGCAGAACAAAGGGAATGTCTTCTTCTGCAACCCAAACTGAACTCAGCTCTCCAGAAGCATCTTAGCTTTGACGGGAATTCTTTAAGTTTTAAATTGACACATTTGGGAAGCAGGTCCTGGATAGAACTGAGGTGATACAAATTCAAAACATTGTTTTAAAGAGGCTTTCCTCTGTGGAGGGGTGAGAATTATTTGATGGACTAATCTTATTTTGGTATCAAATCAGCCCTTAAATGCTTCTCTGTCATCGTCCCTCAGGCACGACTCTTAGTTTGAGTTCACAGACCACTTATACTCAGCTCATACTAAGCTTTTCCATGAATTATGTTGTCACAAAACTGGAAATTTGACTATGCTAGCAGTGCTATAATTACAATAATTATGATAACTGCCTCTCCCATAGCACCACAACAAATAAAAGAGCATCCGTCACCAAGACATTGTGTTACGTTACTTGTGTTATTATGTTATTGGGACACGTGTATCAATCAGGCGGTAGTTATTATGCTCTTTGTAAGCAATAGATAGCAGAGGCGTGGACTTGGGTCACATGACTTAGAGTCGAGTCAGACTCGATTCACAAATTTGATGACTTTAGAATCGATTTGACAAAAAAAAAAAGCTGGATTTGAGCCCTGTGAAATAAAAGCAAGCTTAAAGTCCTGATTTGATTAAATTTGCAGAAAAGGAACTATGAAGAACTAACATGCCAGTTGGAAAATGATGCCAAAGATAATTTGGTGTGCATACAAAAACTATGTGGTGGTAAAAAAAAAAAAAATAAATAAATAAATAAACGAAATGCAGTATGTAAAACGTGCAAGTTACAAAAATGTAGCAAAATACAGACAGCAAGTTCCTGCAAACTTCACAAATAAATTAAAAATGTATAAAGCATTCATGATTTTTTTAAATCACTACATTAAAATTACATTTGATGAGGAGCACATTATGACTAGTTTAGGACTCAGGACTCAAAGTTTAGGACTTGGAATTTGACTCTTAATGTGGGACTTGACTCAGGACATGAGTGCAAAGACTTTAGACCTCAATGTAACTCACAATACAATGAGCTGGTCCCGCCTCTGATGGACAGGCAGTATTTGGCTCCTATTTGACCCCTGAATGCATTTTGGTGTTTGTGACAACACAACCTTGAAACAGTCTTATTATTTCTACACTCCGGATGTTTTGGGGATGATGACGGACAGCGTTAGTGTCTCAGTTTGGGATGCAGAAGCGATTCTGTCCATCCATCCTGCTCTTTTTCTCTGCTTCATAGGCTTTCACGCTGAAACACCCGAAGCACACAGTCCGTCTCATGAACCATCAGCACGAACAATCTTCTGTTTCATAGTCGTGGTTAAATCTCAGCCTCAGATTACCTTCATCTTTGTTGTCTAAAACAGTTTTTATTTAACATTTAAGTTTGTAATTGGCACTTTAAAACTTAACACACACACACACACACACACACACACACACACACACACACACACACACACACACACACACACACACACACACACACACACACACACACACACACACACACACACACACACACACACACACACACACACATGTTCCAGCCTGTCAGCAGAGAAGGAGTTCTGGGATTTAAAAACATGAATCAAAAACCTTCAGGGCTATTGAATTCCATTCGGGATACTTGAAGCAGTCTCTTTTGTTTTGTTTTTGCAGGAAGTGTCACATCTCTCATTTCGGGTATTGAACCCCTCTTTCTTTTAACGTGACCAATAATGGGATGGTAGTGAGATGGGATGGCTGCTGAACTCGAGTGAGAGCAACAGCCAGAGATTCTTAGAGAATGTTCTGAGAGCCGCTCGTTGCTCTCACACATGCATTTTAGTTTGATCGCCTCCTCCAACTGTACTGAGCACTTTATGTGCATTGTTAAGTTGCTTGTGTCATCACAAAACCTCAAATTAGACTTTGCTAGCAGTAATATAATTACAATAATTGAAATAATTGCCTCTACTGTAGCACCGTAACAAATTACAAACAGATCAATCAGCACTGGGACATTGTGTTAGGTTACTGTGTCTGCAGTAGATTTAATATTCTCTGTAAGCAGTGGATGGACTGCAAAGCTTAGCCCCTGGGATCCAGCTCAAAATAAAATGTCAATATCAGGGCTATTTTTTTTAAATTTTCCAGTTCTTTATTATTTTATTACAGACAAAAACTTTTTTGGTTAAAATATGCATTGTTTATATTAATTTGTAATGATTCATATAGCTATGAAACTGTGCATTTTCATTTTAAAGTTGTAATAGGTAAAAATCTGAATGTGAGCAACAGAAATGAAGGCTCCTGAATGTTCTCTGACATCTCCAACTGTTGGGTCTTTTAGAGAAGTAATTATTTTGGGGCGGGTGTACCACATACTGTTATCGTCTCTGCTATTATTCCTTTGCATCTGATGCCATCTGTGTCTCTCACATCTCTGGATTTTCTTCTGATCTCATGGATAAATTTGTTTGTACGAGCCGTTCTTTGAGAGCAGTAGTTTGGGAGGGAAAGAGCTCTTAAATCTCCAAATGTCTTAATCATCAACTGCAGTCTGTACTTTTTTTTTTCTCCCCCGTGGTCGCTGCGTATGTGAATGAGTTGACTTTGCATGGCCAAATTTCTGTTTTTGTCAAACTCACAGATTATCTGGAGAAAACCTGGTTGGAAAAAAAATTGGGATTAAGTGGTTTGGAGATCTTCATGAAGGCATTTAATAGTCTGGAAATTTGAAAATCACCTGTGTGGTTTTCTGTTATTCTCTGCAGTGGGTGTTAATAAAGTATGAGTCTGTCGACAAGATTGAATTCTGGCTACACAAAATTAAAGAAGTGTTCATGGAAACTGAACGCACACACATATATATCTTAAAACTGGGGTTAATCATGCAAGGAGAAATAATGTATGGGGTGTGATGTTTACAACCTTATGAAGCAAAAATACTTGTGTGACACTGAGGTTACCTTAGGGTGTATGCGACTGCTGCCTGTGGTTTTTTTTTTAATAATGTTGGTTCAAGCACAAGGAGGAGACGAGCTCAGCGGTAATTCACCTGGAATAATCTGAAAGTATTCAGTCTTTTGAACAAATGACAGTAATTTTCTTTCTCTTTAATTGCAGTTTTAATGTCAATGCTTAATTGAATGTCTGGTTTTCTAATTTTGGCATTGAAGTCGATCCACAAATTAAGAACAAATTGATCTGTTCAGTGGCATATCTAATTTATTTCCTGCCTTAGTCTGCTTTGTGTCACTTTTTCTTTTCCATATCAGTGATTGTGCTGACTGATTTGAGACTCATTTTCTCTCTGTTTTTGCACTGGGTGACCCAGTCATTAAGTGCTACGGTGGGCTGTCAAAGCTTAAAACTTGAAGGAGGGGATTTTTTATTGAATGAGTGGATGAATGTTCAGCAGTCAATAAAACAGGTTGACAATTTTAGCAGACTCTGTCCTTCTTTTTGTAAACCTTTTCTTTTACTTAGTATCTCAAAATGTACCTCAGTAAAATCAATCTTTAATTAACAGCTGAAACCAGTTACAGGTTTTGAGATTTTACCTGCTGTGCCACATCTGGCTAAGAGTGACAGGCCACAAATACGACGATCATATAATCACAACTAAACAAACATTTAAACTCAACACGTTTGTTTTTGCTCCCATTTTCATGGGATTAAGTTCAAGATCTTAGATGTTTTCATGCACTCTATTTTTCCTCTCAAAATTTGGTCCCAAATTTGTTCAGATCCATGTTAATGCGCTCCTTTTCAAAGCTAAACTATTCAGCTGACAGGTGTAGCAGATCAAGATGCTGAATAAACAGCATTGTGATCACACAGGTGTGTCTTGGGATGATCACAATAAAAGCTCACTCGAAATCATTCAGCTTGATCACGCAACAAAATGCCACGTTTTGAGGGAGTGGCCACTGGCATATTGATTGCAGGAATATCCACCAGAGCTGTTAGCAGTGAGCTAAATGTTAATTTAACTATCATAAAACATTTAAAATGTCTTTTCCCTAAATTTGGCAGGACATCCAACCAGCGTCATTACACATTGTTGTGTATAATAAACTGCTGTAAAGTCAAGACCCTGTTGAGGATGATCAGCGTGCAGATGAGCTTCCCGTTGACGGCTTATGCAGAAATTCTTCAGTTTTGCAGATCAGCTGGGACAATCCTGTGTTAGTTTGTGCAAAGGCCCTGTTCTGAGAGAGTATTTGCTGTCTGTTTCTTCAAAGCCTGCTTAAAATGTTTCTCTGATTCAGTCAGTTTCAGAAATACTGGAAGTGTATGCCAATAAATAGCATAGCAATAGCTCATAATGAACTACTTTATATGTATATAATGAACTACTTTATATGTAAGTCCCTGAATTTTTTTTTTTTTTATAAAACTGGAGGCCAATTAGGTTGTAGAAACTGTGTCGAAACAACATGAACTACTTTTAAAACTTGCCGTGTAATACATTATTACATTGTAATTACATTATCGTGTTACTCATCTATAGATACCAATCATTTTTTCTCTTTTAAAGTATTTTTGTAAATTCAGTTCAGGAATTGAAGTTGTAATTATGTTTTATCTTCTTTGTTACTTGCAAGTATTAGTGCTTACAACCATAGATTGTATATAAAGATCTTAAAGATCTTTATATACAATCTATGCTTATGACTATGTTTTGTGCAACTGCTAAATATATGACCCGCCCTATTCTCCCTCTGATTGGCTAGTATTCGTTGCCTTCTTTGGCTGGATTGGTTGGTAAAGGTAGGGTAAGCCAATCAGAGGTAGCGTAGGGCGGGGCATGCAATCACCAGCCTCCAATTTTTTTTTTTTTTTGCACCACATGATTTTGTCACGTGACGAGCATGCATTAGCGCTCACATGGCTGCGTGAGAGCTCAGTGTGTCGGTGCAGGTGAGAGAGGAGCCGGTGAGCATGGCTGAGGATGTGATCGTATCAGAGGAGACTCTAACAGGGGCTCTGACCCGGCTGGTGAACTTGGGCAAAATCCTGCTGCAGACCGCCAAGCAGGAGGCGGCAGGTAGGACTGATGCGGAAGAAGGATGCACCACATAGGTTACGACACGACTCAGAAGTTTGCAGTTATTTTTAGTTATAATGTTTTTCTTCTTTGTTTCGATTGTAGCTTTTTTTAACTGAGATTAAAAAACAGTCGGCTGTAATTCAGCTCCCAAATGTATTACATACTAAATAGTTTCGGCCAAAACCTAGAATTTAATTCTGAAAACTTCCACATAATCCAATTTATACTTTGACCTGAAAATTGACGGCTGTCATACTTGTTGCCTTCATTTTCTTATTTACTATATTGAAAAAAAAAAGTACAGAAAATCTCAACTTTATTTTAATTATTTTTAAGAGGACGACTTTATTTATTTATTTATTTTGAACATTCTTCCATTAAAAAAAATAAAATTTTTATGTTTTAATTATCTTGATCAGACAACCCTTCTGTTTTCAGTCTTATAAGGGCCATTCTCATTGATAATAATAACAATGATTCTGTAATACCTTGATACCATGAAATCGTGATATTTTATTTATTGTACCATGAAAATCTCACACCTTTGAAGCCCTTCTCAGTGGACAGATTGAATGGGTTAAAACTGTGATTTGTCAGTCCTTAATAAAAAAAAACACACTTTGCCTTTTAATTCCAGTTTATTATAGTCATTATTATGCACTTGACACTGAAAAAGGAATCTGTTCCTATTTGAAACTGCACACATTTTAAGGGTCTCTGCAGGTCCTTAAAAAGTCTTGAAATGTCTTAAATTCCATTTCATAAATATCCTTTTCATAAAAGTCATTTAATGGTCTTACATTGACATTTCTGAGGCCTTAATTGCCACAAACATTGTATCTAATTGTATTTATCCATTTGTTATCTTCTTTTTGTGAAAATGAGTCAAGCTCCTCTGTGTGAACATCCAAATTTCTGATGTTACAAGTATTTAAACCAACCACTGAACCAGATACAAAATGATAAACATAACTCACTCTAATAATGATATTACTACATAAAACCTATCTGCAAGGGACCACATGTACTGCTGGATATACTACTTCTATATAATACTACTAGTAGTATACTACTATACTTACTTGCAATTCTTGGATAAGAAAAAGATGACTTGTCTAGAAATCTGTCTTAAATTTGGTTAAAAATGATCTTGCGAAGTCTTAAAAAAGCATAAGATTTAAGCATCTTGTCAACGCGCTAATTTTGATGCTTAACTTCCGATATGTTTTACCTATGAGTGATGATTTCTTGCCCAGATATATGTATGCATGCTATGAAGTGGTAGATCCCTCTTGTTGAACCCTTCATGCAAAACAACTTCGATTTACGAAAAGGATATCAGAATATATAATACTTAAAATACTATGTTTCACAATCTATATATTGTTTCTAATGAGCACAGCAGCATTTAAATGTAAGAATACATTTTTGTTTGTTCACCCACTGCTTCCCACACGATAGTTAATCATTATACCGAGTCTCCTTTTAAATGTTTCATAAGCTGGCTACTATTCATGCTTCTTGTAAGATCTGTGTTATGGAGTCACTGGACCAGAGGTGTTGTAATGTAATCCCTGTCATGCTTGTTGCCAACACTGTGACGCTGCACAAATCAGCCTGACCAATAACTACGGCCCTTTGTTCTCATTCAGAGTCCCTGGAGAATTTTGTCCCACATAAGATCACCACTTTATTCGGCCTGATCACAGCCGGAGCAGACTTCTACAAAAGGTGAGGCGCTCTCAGTCACTGGGCCACATCATGGGCATCATCATCATAAAGTATAACAGAGTATATTCACTGTCTAAGTCAAAGTGTTACCATATTTTTATGCTTCCATGCTGGCGATTGCTGTGCGATTTCCGTATGCATGTCCATCCGTACGTACACACCACTGGGCTCGAGGCTAAACTGATAAGATTTTGGTGGTCATAGGTCGAAGGTCAAGGTCGTTTTGACCGTGTCTGTCTCATTTGCATGAACACAATATCTGAACATGGCCTTGAGGGAGTTTCCTTAAATTTGGTACAAACGTCCACTTGGACTCAAGAATGAACTGATCAGTATTTGGCGGTCAAAGGTCACTGTGACCTCATTTAACATGTTTTCGGCCTCAAGAATTCCTATGCAAAAATGATACACATATATCTCACAGGTTAAAATCATGAAGTGGTGATATTTTATATGCAAGAGATCAAAGGTCAATGGTGACATTTTTCCTGTGCTGTGGGGGGGGGCACTTGGCTGGTGCGCGGGGGCATACGGCAGTGACTCTAGTTATACTCTGAAGTAATCGTGTGTTTTATTACTTCTGAGCAGCCTTGGAGTGAAGAAAAAGAGTGAAGCAGAGGAAATTTGGCAGAAGTCTTATCAGTAAGTATGGGTACATAATTATATCAAATGATGATAGTTAATAATGATTCTTAAAAATGCCATGCAAAGGTAGGAACAAGTCTTTTACTGTGTCCAAAATTCGATATTAATATGCTGTTTAGTGGGCAGAAACAGTATGTGAGATCTAGAGTGAAACCACCAGAATGTGAATTACTTTCAGTTTTTAATGAAATATTGCAGAAAGTAAACACTGGATGTTAAACCAGCATGAACTGGCTGATCACCTTTGGATATGCAAGCTAGACCATAACCTATGAAGGTGCTTATTATTATTGACCTAAGCTTTGCCTTAAACCCAAGATTAAACCCAAAGAAGACATCACAAGCATTTTAACTGTAACTTTGAAGTAAAGGATTAGTGCTGCAGTGTTGTTGAAATTTAACTTAACTGTGGTTAGTCACTGTCTTATTAGTTATTAACCCTTTAAAACCTAATTCCATATCTGTTTTTCATAGTGTTTAGATGCCACCCACAAGCTATTTAAAACCTGAAAAAAACTGGTTTGATTTCTTTCAAAAACATGGGATATAAAGGCAATGACCAGCATGGCAAGAAATGTTTCTCAATTTGCAAAAAGAAAAGTAAAAGGTGATGATGAAAATGACCTGAAATTAGTTTTAAAAAGGGAGGAGAGAGTAAACTGTTCAGAAAAACTCAATTTATGATCATTATAATAATTTTTTTTGGAGATCACACACTGACATGAGCAAATAAACCAAATATAAATGAATGAATTATATATCTAAAATTCTGTCACAGAGAAAAATATATTTCATAATTAATTTTCTGCACTTTTGTTTATCTTTTGGGCCATATGTTATGAAGCTGTTTACTGCCTTTTCCATGTTTTTGAAAGAAGTAAAATCAATTTGCTCAGGTTTCAAAGGGTTAATGTAATAAATAAAGCTCAATGTTGACACCTCCGTATTTTCTTTGCATTTTTCCAGCCATGAAGCAGTGAGAGAGCAGGTGGAGGAGCTTATGCAGCTGGAGGTCTGTATGTGGGAAACTTGATGCCCTTAAAAAAAAAAAAAAAGGCATTTAAATTTTTTTCACTCCCTTAAGAAACCATAATATTGCACTGTTTGTAAATGTATATGACTACATTTTTATTATTATCCTTCAGTTTCTTCTTTTTATGCAGGGTGTGTATAGTTTTACGATTCAATAACAACTCAGCAGGAAAAACAATTTCTGCCAGGATTCCTGCAATAAAATTAGGTCAAGTCGATGCACATGGTTTATTTGTCGGACTATGGCATTAAAACATTTGCTAAAACCCACATAAATTACTAAAAATGATCTGGACTGTCATCCGTTGTTCTCTTGTTATCTTAGAAACAAGAGATTAAAGCATTATTATGATGTCTCGTCTAGGTTTATCCATTTTATTCTACCCGAGTTTAATATTCCTTTAATCATTTCCAATTAATTAAAGCAACCACAGATGTTTTTTCATTGTTTTTTTTTTTAACATATTTTTGTATTTAAATTTGTCTTTAAACCTGTCCTGACACAATGTCCTGGGATTTATGTAGTTTTTAACCCTCTTTTGTGTCTCGCACTCTCAGACTGAGTGGGACTCCTTCCTGGAGAGTGTGGACAGAGGTCTGCAGACAACAGATGGACAGCTGTCAGGAGGAAAGACAGCAGACAGCCTGAGTCCTGATACTACATTCACTGATGGACGCAGTAGAAAGTAAGTTCACACTTTAATCTGTCCACATGACTTTTGTTTTTCAAAATATCTCTCTACACTAGACACAAAAACAACCCAACCGCCGTCAGCGTTAAGCTGTCTTCTGCAGTCTCCCCTCGTCTCAAAGGTAGTAAAATGCAAGCTACCTTTTTCACCGCTGGATCTCCTTAGATACGAGGATCAGGAAGTTCACTCAGTGATGCTCTGGAGATGTGAAAGTTTTCCTTCCGCTCCTCATCAACAACAATCCCTCAAAACTGTGTCTGCTGGTTTGACTGGGATTTCCAAAATTCTGAGAAATATATCTATTCTCAAAAACATCTGTGTATGTGTAGACAAGGCCCAAAAAGTGCAGTTAGGTTACTTATCAATACATAGATTACACATGAATTATTAATTGAATAAAGTTTGGTGAGCCATTGCTTCGTCTCAGGCTGTTTCTATGTTGTGTGTTTGAAGGAGCGTGACTCTGGGTCAGTACCTGGGTCAAGGTCAGAAGCTGCTGCTGGTCCTCATCAGACATTTCGGATGACTGCCGTGACGAGACCACGTGGCCGAGCTGGAGGCCAGTCAGGTTAGTTTACCTTCAACCTGATGCTAATTATTTATTTTTTGGAAAAAAGGCCAAACTTTTAACCGTATAAATCTGTTCCTGGGTTATCATGACATTTCTCTTGCAAAACAGTTTTTTGTGTTGATTAACAAGTGCAGTTTGCATCCTTTTATTGTATAAAACTTTCCCACCTGTATGGGCTGCTATTTTTCTGCTTATCTCTAATCTCTGCCTTTTCTGGTGGATACCTGTTAAGATTATCTAGTGACATTTTAGTAGCTCTAACTAGGCACAACACATCTGTCAATCTTTGAATGTCTTGTGTTGGTGGAAACTAAGTATATTCAACTTTGAATATTTCATTTTACGCTGCTTTATACTCCAATACATTTTGTAAGCAAATATTTTACTTTTAACTCCACAAAATGTAATGAACAGCTGTAGTTTCTAGTGATTTTGAGGCTCTAGAATTTCTAAACGAATTAAAACAACCAACCTTTAAAAAATGCCATATTCTAGTTTTATGAGCAGTTATGACAATTTCCCAAAATGTTAAATTATTCCTTTAAAGACTTGGACTCCTCAGTATCTTTTTTCTTTTCTCTGGCTAAAAGGACAGCCAACATTTTTTCCATGGACAGCCACTGATCCCATTTACTTTTCTATAATAAATTACTTGCCATGAAAAAGACAGATTCCATAAAGGCAAAAGCTAATTCTGTGTGTATTTGTCTCTCATGTTGCGTCTCTGCAGGCTCTCCTGGAGGCTCGGTCAGTGCGGGTCTTGGTGGTTTCGTTCGGCGGCGTGGAGGGAGCTCAGGTGTGGCTGGAGCAGACTGGGTGTACGTTTGACATGCTGCTGGATCCGCAGAGAAAGGTCAGGATGTTTCGGTGTGGATTTCCCGGGGAATGCAGTGGACTTTAGCTTGAAACTTTCACGTCTTCCCAGAATTGGCGTAATTTGTGACATTCCCACATATTTGCCAACACGATTGTTGTTGCCGCTTGTTTACTCTATATTTGGGGCTGTCACAAATTGGTGCATAAGCATTCACCTGGAAGCAGGAAATCAAGTGTTTAATGTTCAAAATGTTCTGGCGGAGGACCCCCAAACCCTGTTTCATGTGCACCCCCCCAGTGTTGACATGAAACATACTGAAACCCAGTGAGTTTGAGTAACGAGGACATTAAGGAATAAAAGAAGTAGGCTATTTCTTGTTCTGTCAGATTAGAATAAAAAGAATCAGACTACGGCACATTAAATCTGTGCCTGTATGTTCTCAGTATATGTGTATTCAGTGTCTGCGGACAGGTGCATGACACTGGAAATGGCTCTGACTCAGCACACACAAGCTGAGGGAACCAGAGGATTTAGCAGCGGTTTGATGATGTGTCATGAAAGCTCAGTAAGCCGAATTCTCTGAGACGTTCATCCAGAGAAGTCAACCACCAGATGTTAGCAGATGTGAGATGGAAATGAGGGCAATCAACCAAATGTGAGGACAGAAGATTTTCCACATGCCACAGAAGCAATCGTCAATCATAGCGCATGTGTGTGTGTGAGTGTGTGTGTGTGAGTGAGCGAGAGAGAGAGAGAGAGAAAGAGACCCCGATTAAGTCAGTCTTTTCCTTCCTTTTGCTTTTGATTGCATAAAACTGCCAAAAAATGTTTCTGCAGAAAGTAGTGCAACACACCAGACGTCCTCTCTGCTGCAGGTATACAGGAGTTTTGGCCTCGGCTCGTCCTACGGCAAGGTGATGAAGTTCGGCTGTCTGCTGCAGTACTCAGAGTACGGAGCTGTAGACAGAGACTTCCCAGACGTCCCCCCTCACCTACTGGAAGATATCTACCAGGTACAGAGAGACGACACGGCAAACATTTTGACATTGAGGTGCTGACGTAAGGGCCTGAATCAGTGACGTAAACCAAAGAAATATGTGCCAAAATTCAGGATCTGATTTACATGTGTGGTTCTGGCTTAAAATAAGCTGCTGATCCCCTTATTAACTCCTTGTTACCTTTATCTCTGTGTGCCATGCTTTTACGAATTCAGAGAAAAGACCACGCTTCATTAGTGCCTGATTTCCAGCTTTGACCAACAAGGAAATCCCCACAATCACATACAGAAACCGTCAAAAACCTTTTTCTTAAACAAAATGCTGTTATCATTTCTATTTTGTAATGTTTGCAGATAGAACTTTGTGCAAATGTTAACAACGAAATGTCAAAACAAAGAAAGAAAATGAATGGTTACAACAAAGCCAAGACATGTAAAAGATTTTGCATTCTTATTAGTGTAGTTTTTCTAAAGTAAATATTTAAACAATGAACAATAGTCTGCTAATAACTGTGAGAGCACTCCTCTTTGAGTCATGAGTCATTTGATTCCACATTATTACAGGAATAATTGAGCAATTAATCTTTAGTTATTTATTTATTATTTTCAGATGGGAGGGAACTTTTTGCTCGATGAAACAGGGAAGGTTCTTCTTTGTCATCCGTGTAAAACTCCAATGGACAGGCCGACTGTGACGAGCATCCTGCAGGCCGCGGACCCTAAAGGCTGCTCCTCCAACTCTGCAGAGAAACATCCACATCTAGACCACAAGCTGTGAAAGATATGTGAACACCGGAGACACCGAGCCTGATCTGGGGCTTTAAGAGGTTACTTTATTTTGTACCACATCACTGACACCACAGAGAAAGAGCGGCTCTTTGACTCACGTTTATGACGTCGCATTTCACACTCATGACGCCATGAAGAAATGTGACCGATGCAGAACCGTGAAGCAAAGACGACCGATCTCCTCTGTTGTGTCAGTGTCGTGATGGGAGCGTTTCAAAATGAGTGGTACTGCTGGATTACACTTTATTCAATATGAAGTTAATTTTATATAATAATATGTAATGTTTAACTTTGAAAAAAAGATAGCTAATTTTACTGTAATCTGTACTGCTAGACAGTATGGCATTTTTTGTAACCATAGCTGATTAATAGCTGTGTGTTTTTACAGCCCTAAATGGCAGTAATAGATATCATTTTTTAATTTTAGAAGAGACAAATCACTCCATTACCCAAAAAGATGCAACATGATTTTACCGCTGCAAACTATTATTTTACTATTGCTATTTTTCTCCATGTGGCTGCTCAGGCCAGAGATTAAAGCTGCTGCTGCATAACTCGTTTCTAATAATCCGTTAAAAAATAATAATAATAATAATAATAATAATAACCCACTTGATTGTGATATTACAGTAGAAAAAATATATAATTTCTTCTGTGCTCCAGATCTCTTCTGTACATATCTAGGAATGAAAAATACACGTAATTTGTCTTGAATTGTGAACAGTTTGACATTCAAATCACTTGACAACCCAGGATTTTTTAACAGCAGGGCTGGGTATCAAACCTCAGTGCCTTTTTGTTACAGACTGAAATGTGTACGTAGCCTCGCAAATGATCAAGCACCAAAAACTGGCTTTAAATATCTAGTTAAATTTTTATGCTTGTTGTAATGGTATTTGAGCAGATTGATCCATATTTTAGTCCAAATTTAGCTCACTTTATACTTTTATTTAGACAGTTACCATACTGATGTACGGAGCTCTGGAGTGACCATAAATAGAATATATATATATATATATATATATATATATATATATATATTGTATAAAAAATTTCTTTTTTACATCTTTTTAAAAAAACTGAAATCAATCAAGTCTTTGTCTTTGTCCTCCATCTGCATCGAGCACTGTGATTTTAACTTATATTTAGCCCCACTTGCCAAGCACTGAGTTAATGTCTTGGTTGAGGCCAGTCTCAAAAAATAAATTCTGTGGAAAATGCGCTCTGTTATTTTGATTGTTTCCATGGTGCTAAACTGACCTGGAAGTAGACTGAGCTTTTCTTTTCAGCCTGAAAAAGTTTTGCAAGACTTGGCAAAAATACAAAGTTACGTATCAAAAAAGTATTTTGGTATCTGCATTGTATCAAAAATGCTACCCGGCCCTACTGATGAAGCTGACCGACTTTTCCTGACTGATCAGAAAACAATGCTGTAAACCAAATAAACCTTTAGTAAAGATTTATGAACAACATTTACATTCAGTGTTTTATGTACAACTTTCTTGTTTTACATACTGTAGGACAGAATACATTTACATACAGTAATCATGTCATTTTGTTGGTGTAAGGGGATTTAGAAGTGCGACTGCACCTTAAAAAATGACTCCAGAGATGTTGAAGAATCAGCAGTTGAACAGGGCAGTCCCGGCTGGAACCAGACTTTGTTAAAATATCTTGAAAGCTCTGGAGTAACAGAGAAGCACTGCCTAATTCCTGTGAAGCTCAAACACACGTTGATTTATATCTTCAAGAGGTTCAGTATGTACTGATTCTGAAGAAAGGGCCTCCAGCTTTCTGCGTTTTCCCATTTTTGGAAACTGTGAACAAATATTTAGAATTCCAGGTGTGAAATCACAGCAGAGTCCTGGCTAGTTTACATTCATATCACTGCAGTTGCATGAATAATATAATATTTATAATAGGAATAATATAATATTTATAATACTGACATAATAAGATTTCTTATAGTGTGTCTTTTTCAGGAAGTTAAATAGCGATACATGACTCTGTGTGCATTTGAGACCTATGTTTCACCTTAAAAAAAATGAAAATACCATTAAATATCATGGCAAATGTTTTTTTTTTTCTACTGTCACTACTTAAAATACTAGATTAATTGCATATAGAAATGAAATGATATTTTCTTTACATAAAAAACACAATACGTTTCATATGGAGAATTGAAGACAATTGAATACAACCAATTCATGTTAATTAAGTGTCTTTTTAAAGGCAATAAGTTATTTGAAAATATAAAGGACTTTTATTTCTTTCAGCGACTGAAGGTCAAAGTAAGATGGCGAGAGAGTTCATTTTAAAGTGCCACCCTGTCATCAAACTCGCACAGATAGTTCATGGTCCGATCGCAGTAGTGGTCCCACCAGTCGCCGTCATCTGACGACATCGCCACACAGTTCTCCCGCCTCCCTCCGTCGGGCTGGCTGGACAGGAAGTGTTTGCGCCACTGGAAATATGAGACCCGCGTCCCGTCTTCAAAGAGGTACATGCCCTCAGATCGCAGGTCGTTGATGCCCAGCCAGACGGGCCAGTTGCCCGGGTGGAAGAATGATTTGACGTAGTCCGCAAGGGCCTCTTGCTCCTTGCGGTCGCGGGGCATCGCCATGCGGCCTCCACGTTCCAGGCACTTCCTGGATGCTCCGGCGTAGTCCTCATGGCTGTTGTATACAAGATAACATTTGTATCCCATCCGGTGTCCTTTCTGGCAGCCTAAGAAGCAGAGAAAAATAAGACTGATGCTTTACTGCCAGTTAAATAAGAACATGTTTAACTTGTCAGGGCGTAAAACCTGCATTATAAATTTGTATTTTTGGCCACTAGGGGGCAGTGCAACAAACTGTAAACACAACATTAACATATTATCGCCTTATAAAGTTTATGGTAACTGAACGCAGACTGTTGAGTATTTTACACAGCAGACGCAGAGTTAAATTAGCTTTTAGTCAAGTTTGTATGAAAGTCAAAAATGTATCTCTGCTACCTTCCAGCCTTCCCATCTCCTTGCGGTTGTCTCTGCTGTGCTGGTAGACCTCCCGGATGCTGTCCTCCAGCTCTCCAACCTTTGCTGCAATTTATAGTGATGAGGAGCCAGAAAAACATAGAAAAAGGGACACAAAAGTCAGAACAGGGCATTAGTAGCAAAAAAGTAGCAAATGAATGTAGAGCATCATTATTATGGGGGTTGAAGTGATGGAGGAAGCCAAATGTAGTTTATCCCATTCCCCTTGATTTTTATTTTATTCCAATACAATATCGACTAAATTGGGACAAACGGAAGTGTAATGCATTCACTTGAAAAACAAAATCTGCTTTTGTTCTTCTGAATAAAGATAATATAGTAAATCCTTAAAAAGAAAATTTACGATATTATTATCCTGTAAAGTCAGAAAAAACAGTAGATTTCTTTCCCATGAAAGCTTTTCTTTAAACTTTAAGGAAATTATCAGGCTAATTAAGAAGAACATGGTATATATTATTATTATATTATTTTTTTCTTTTCAGTGACTGCATCACACTTTGGTAAATCCTGTTGCTGACTTTTGCACTTTTTTAGCAGAGGGGGGCGCCACATGTATCCTTCATTTTTTCATTTTGCCATGTCACTGACTGTTGGATATACAGATCAAAGAAGTGTTAAAAAAGGGTTGGTAAAAAGGGGTAAAAAAACAAAAAAAATGGAATTAAAAATGTAGAGTATTTGTGGAGAAAAATGATTGTTTTACCATCCATTCTGATCAGACGGTCCATCAACTGGCTGACTTTAACATCCAGCGTGTAGTGACCAACATTCAGTTTATGGATGGCCTGGTCCATACCGGCCAGTCTGGACACTGAGGAATAGAATATAGAGGGGGTAAGATACAGGAAAAAAAGGGAGAAGAAATTAAACGTTGTGCAGCCACATTTATTATTTAGAATAATAAATGATTGAGTTATTTTCCACACTGATGTCATGTTTGCTGTTACTGTGGGAAGCTTTAGATCTGAACTGAATGTGCACACAGAGACTCACAGACATAGTTATATGAGTTTTCAAAGTCTGACACTGGACTGGTTGGCTCTGGTTCAGGCTCTGGAAGGATATCAGGAACATCTCCTCTGGTCTTCTTCACCTCTGGCAGTGATGCCTAACACACGTACACACACACACACACACACACACACGCACACACAGAAATCACAATGTCAACATCTTTCGGATGCTTTTAAAAAAAAAAAAAACAACTACATTTAGGTTGTTTGATCCCAGTTTCCTCAAAACCAGTCGCAAACAAGCGTCAGATGCTCAAAACAAGTTTATCAGTGTTGTAACCAAAATGCAAATTACCTCACTGTTGTATCTGGACTTGCCTCATTTCAATGCTCAATTTTTTCACAACATAAAGAAGAAATCATGTTAGGACACTTTGCCAGTAATTTTACATTTATAGGGAGCTTAATGCTTTTTATTTTATGTACCCATATATTTTATATGGGTAAAAGATGCTCCTATAATAGTGCTACAAAATCCTTAAAGCAGCAGTGAACTGCCTTGTAAATGAAAATTAAATAATCAGTCTTGGTTTAGTGCATTTGTATCTTGCCTGACTTTATTGTCGTCTTACTGAATGGTCCACTACAGAAGTAAATGTTTAGTTTGTTGTTGCTGAGTTTGCAGTCTTGTATTTTGTATATTATCTGCATACCTTATCTTGTAATCGATATATACTTTGATCAGTATCAGTAACACTATTGTAATCACATTTATCACCTTGGTCTCCCAGTGGGGTTATAGTCTGACAGAGGGAGATGGGAGTTTTATTTTGAAGTCTTAGAAGAGGAAAACCTGCTCTTCATTAATACCAGTATAACCACTGCAGTTGTTCCATTATCATCCTCAACATGTCTGCTTTATTAGCACTTCAGCCACCTCAGCATAATATTTGTCAAACTTGATCTTAATGTTTGTTATCTTTTGCTTGTTTTAGCTAGACCTGAGTCCCTCCCACACACATGTAAAGCACAGACACAGCACTGTGAATGGATTCTGTGTTTTACCTAAAGAAACAGGCATACAGCAGTAACAGAAACATCTCCAATGAAAAATGTAGTTTAAGAGTTCAAACACACACAAACAGTCCTGACCTGTGTCGGTGAAGCGTCCACTGTCCCTGTAGGAACACACACACACACAGAGTATAAACACAGGAGAGCGAGCGAGGTGGCAGCCGGTCCCATTTTCTGCTTCCTACTAACTCTGCTTTAACTCCAGCAGCTAAACTCCCTCTGAGTTTCTCTCTCTCTCTCTCTTTCACTCCTCTTTCCCTCCTGACCCTCGTGCTGCACTCAGAGATGTGATCCAGCACTCAGTTAAGCAGCAGCAGGAATCTCCCATTAGATGAAGCTCAAATCCCAGCGACTTAAAAGATAAACCAAAATCCCATCCAAGTCGTCTGCCTGCTGTCTTTCTTCCGTCTGCCCAGTTCAGGATGTGTCTCCTCTCTTGCCCAACAACAGGAAAGCTCTTTTTTTTTTTTTTTTTGCTCCCACCTCCCATTTCCAGTCTTTGTGTGAACTCTGCGGTTTTACACAGGGGGGTAACATCACAGGTGGTGCATGTTCAAAGGGGTTATTTTAGCCTGAGGGGAATTTCATTGTCCAAAAAAACCCAAAATGTTATTTTTTCCAGAGTTAAGAAAAACAGGTTTGCTCTAAGCTTTAAAAAAGTATTTCATTGCTAAAACGATGGTCTTTTAATAAAACGATGCTGTCAACGAAGTAGAAACATGCAAATACTTAAAAATTGGTGCTACATGACCAGAGAAAATAGAGACAAAGGACACATTTGCTCAAGAAAACCTTCAACTACCAGAATGCACTGTGCCTTAACAGAACAATAAAAGGGTAACTTTATGTGAAATATGTTTCTGACAACATTTGAGGCAAGAAAAAGACAACGCATTGCCAGAATCTTGAAATTTGTCAGAGCTGCTTAGTTTTACTCTTGATACGTTTTTTTCAGCCTCTGTTTTCACTTTGCAGGAAGCATTATGGCGTCTACTTCCTGTTCACAAACTCTTGCTATTACAGCTAAACACAGCACTAAAATGTGTTTTCAAAAAACTGATTCGAAACAAAGGCAGCGCAGTTTCATAAACTAGACTTGAATTCGATCAGCACTAGTTTAAGTGTTTGATCAGATTTCGGTCTGAGTTTGAGTAAGAGAGAGAGAGGCGGGTCTTTCTCTTGATGTGCTTCTACTCTTTGTGTCCGTGGTGGCAGCATGGGCGGCTGGCAAATATTAAAATGCTGAAGTACAGCCTGTGGTTTGAGCAGCAGCCCCAAAAGCTGGTGAAACTGCATTAATTTGAGTTTCGCCAGGGGGAGGAGGGAAATCTAGGCACTGGTTAGATGGAGGTAAGTTTGTCACAGTTCATCTACATATACAACCCCCACTGTGTTCACACAGAGGTGGTTAAACATTGGCAGTGTCTCTTTAATATTGGTTTCCAAAGATTTCCAAAGAAAACTAAATAATTTAATCAGCGTCAAAGTCTGATGCCCTCAGACTTTTTGGAAGACTGGAGTGATTATTGGTAATAAACTCATTTAAGTTGCTTAAATTAGTTAGCCCGTCTGTGTTTTCTGGATTGATTTATTATAAAGACGATCGTGTTTTTTTGGGTTTCAGTTTACTGTGTTCTTCCTCTCCATCATTTGCCCATCTACACACCTGCCCTGCATCAGCCCCATTAGTCCTTTGGATCACCTTATTCCCCTCACCTGAGCCTTTCTGCCCTTTTTTCTCCACCTGCACTTCATCACTTTTTCAGATTAGGTTGTATTTAAGTCCTGGTTTTCACTTCAGTCTCTGTTTGATCCTTGGGTTTTTGTTGTGTGATCTTCAGCTGCTCCAACCTTGAATAAAGGGTGATGTGTTTGACATCCTGTTCCCTGCTTTCTCCTACGTTTGAGTCCACCGGCGTCACATCACGTGACAGCTAAAGAAGTAAGGGAGTTTTGTCAACCCAATTTTTTTTTTTTTCTTTTGACAGCATTTTAATTCTGAAATTGATCAGTAAAAAAAAGTCACATGGTTTTCACACATCCATAAGCAACCAACAATGTATAAAATGAAACTGTTTAACTCTCGTCTTGTCTTGTCGTCTTGTTAGATTTCGTCTTTTATAACTTTTATCGTCTTTTATTGCATTTATTTTTATATTTTTTAAAAACCTTTTGCTTTCTCTGTTTGGCTTGATTGTTGATGTCTGTTTTTATTACACGTGTGTTGAGCGCTTCTTGCTTTCTCTTTTGGGCTTGATTGTTGATTGTTGATGTCTGCTTTTATTATTCCCTGAGTTCCTGCTTTTGCTTTGTCTGTCGAAGCACTTTTTGAACAGCTGTTTCTAAAGGTGCTATATAAATAAAGCTATTATTATTATTATTATCATTAATTATATAACTGCCAGTGAAACATATATAACCTGAACAAGTTTAATGCTTATAAAATAATGTATAATTTCCACAAAACAATCCCAGTTCAAAAAGTATTCACAATGCTTTTATGGAGCTTTTGACTCTATGACACAGCAGCTAATTCATCACTGTAGTTTGCTCAGTTGATTTGAGGAAGGATCTGCTGACACGCAAAGTCTGCTGCTGTTATAATTTAACATTTTTAGGATGCCTTCTCTGTGCTCAGTAGACCGAATCACTGAGACATCCCACTAATACCAATATTCACTTCCTGGTAGACAACTGGTTCCTGATTTGCATTTCGGAGATAAGTGAAATGTTTCTGTGAGCTTTTTTTAAGTGGCTAAAAACTGAGGCAGTGTTTGCTCAGCTGTCTAATAAATATTAAGCATTTAATATATATATATATATATATATATATATATATATATATATATATATATAGTTTACATTTAAATAGTAATTTAACAAACTTTCGAGCCACTGACAAACTTCTGATTACAAGGTCAAAATGAACTTTTATGCCTGATTATTACTTTGTATGTTTTGAGCTATAAAATGTATTTCTGGCTTTTATGTTAGTTAGATTATGTTAAAAACTGCATGCCTGTAACACATAAGCATACTGTAGTATAAAAACTAACACACACACACACCCCTTTTTATTAATTTGGCCAAATGTCAGGCCTGCTCGCCAAGCTTTTCTCATGTAATTAAATAAATCAGCAGTAAGAGAAATACGAGGCTGTGGATCTGTTCAGGGGAAATGATGACATAAATGTCTGTCTCTAACCATGTGTGTGTGTGTGTGTGTGTGTGTGTGTGTGTGTGTGTGGTGTGGCTCGTTATAACAGAGGTATGCCAGTTAAAATGCCACAAGAATCCAGCAGCAGAGTTTCCAGGGAAGCGACCGCGGCATGGCTCTGGGATCTGGAGACTGGGAGGAGCTCGGGCAGCGACTGGGACTGGGTGTTCAGCAGAGACAGACAGATGTGTAAGTCTGCAGGACGGCCGCACACACACACACACACACACACACACACACACACACACACACACACAGCTGTTCCAGTACATGACACAGTCCAAAAATCCAAATTTTTTCCACACTTCAGTTTCGATTCTAACAAGGGATTAGAAAAAGGGTTTGTGATCCCTAAAAAATAATTTATCCTTGTTTTAACCTCGGTGGTTCCTGCTAATTTCCCCACTGTCAACAATCAAAGCAACTGCGTCTGAGTCAAACAAGGGCTGAAAGTATTAGTC
This sequence comes from Plectropomus leopardus, assembly GCF_008729295.1. Lineage (NCBI taxonomy): Eukaryota > Metazoa > Chordata > Actinopteri > Perciformes > Serranidae > Plectropomus > Plectropomus leopardus. The sequence continues at coordinate 21,800,155 of NC_056478.1, forward strand.
ATTTAATGAATTAGTCAAACAATGGAAATATCTGTCTGTCTATCTATCTATCTATCTATCTATCTATCTATCTATCTATATATATATGTATATATATATATATATATATATATATATATATATATATATAATTATTTTTTACAAATAATTATATATACAAAATACAAAGAAATTATCAAATTCCAGCCTCTCAAATCTGACAGTATCCTGCTTTTTTCTGTTTTCAGCTCTAAATCAGCCACTTTAAAAGCTGTTACAATATAACTGTGTATTTAATTAGGAGGAGCATTACATTTACAAAACATGAAATGAAATGAAAAATGGGTCTCTCTCTCTCGCTCTCTCTCTCTCTCTCTCTATATCTATATATATATATATATATGTATAAAATCATACATAGCCTATGATAGGTATGAAGGTTTTTTTTTTTGCTTGCTCACTCACCACAAAAACGATGACTCAATCAAATTTCCAGCTAACTGCAGACCTCTCACACCAGCTGTTAGTCTGAGACACCACTAACTCCATGCTGAAAACACAAACAAACAAAAAAAGCGGACCTATGGTTTTATTTTCAGCTGTCCTGTTTAAGGAGCAGGCTGCCTTATTAGCATCCTGGGCAAAAAGGTAACACACTATTACACAAAAACAGTCCTGTTTCTGTTTCCGCTCTAAGTTCAATACCATGCAATGATTTTCATTCACCCAAACATTTGTTGCAAAAAATAGATGAGGGAGAACACAAAGTAGCCATTCAGTCTGGAGTTGTTGGGTGGTGCTGCAGGGAGGCAGCTGGACTGGACAAAGGTGCCTCAGTTCAGTGAGAGATGATCAACACAGACATACAGTACCTCAAAGACCAACGCTGATAGATGATATATTTACTGTAGATTGAATCTGTTTATGATTATTTTGCGAAATATGGCACTTTGAAGATGCCAAATTCTAAACATTTAGCACTTCAGCTACACTTACCGGGATCTCCGCTGACTTTACACTTTTGAGTGTGTTTATAGGTCTTGGAAGGTAAAACTGCACATGTGAAGATTTTTAAAGCCTTAAATAACACCAGCAGAGGGACAAGATGATGTCATATTACTACAATTCTTTTAAAAAGTCTATAAATAAAAAAAATGCGTTAAATTACCTTTATTGTTACATTATAGATTTACCATTCACTTACAATTCAGAAATTTGTTGATAAACCAAAAGTTGATTCCACAAACGTTCTGCGTATTTTACAGCACTATAGGCCTTGTATTTAGTTATAGCATGGATAAGCATCTTAACTGGAAGTTGAGACAAACATGGGACATTAAACCTTGAAACCCCAAAATGACCATAATACAAACTGTATAACCTCAATTATAGCAGAGGCGACACCATCCATTTCATGTTTGTGTAACCGAAATATCCCTGGCTTAATCATGTTAGCCCCAACATGCATTATATATGAAACACAGTAATGCTCCTCCTTTCCTGAAATACACTCTGTGGAGGATCTGCTTTGAGCCCGAGGGAGACGGTGGAATGAGGTCTGCTGATTCCAAACTGGGCCAATGTGTTGTTCAACTGCACAGCACAAAGTTTCCTCTGAGCAACGGACATCCTTCCCTCCTCCTTTCCTAAAAGGCATTTTGGATCTGGTAGAAATTACAGCTGGAGGAATTGATGTCATGGAGCTGAGAGGGAGGTCAACAACAATGCAAACAAGCAGGAAAACAATCTTCGACTGATGTTGCATTTGTAACCATAACAGAGACTCCCGTGGTAACCCCGTCCTTCCCTCCTACAAGCTATTAACGTGGCCTTCATTAAATTTGGAAAATATAATTTGTGGGTGTGATCAAGAACTGAAAGGCAAAGCGGACACAGTATTCAGCATTACAAAGGAATAGGATTTGTGGTCTTTGAAAAAAAAAAACAAACTCGTTTTGCAGAAAACAGAAAAAGACAGAAAACAGGTTTGACTTTTATTTATTTACTTCCTTCCAATCTGTGACCTCAAAATGCATGAGTGCAATATACATGTATAGCATAAGATACAATCAGCAGATAAATATAAAAATCAGTAAAATAGTACTCTAGTCATGTAAACTGGATTCAGATCTATGACACAAAGTGGTACAAATCACTACATGCCTGCCTGTTTATCTAAAACACGACGTTTGAGTGCGTCTTCTTTTTTTTTTTTTAATACAAATGCACACTAGCTCTGCTCAGCACTAGTTTGAGGTCAAAGGTGACAACTGGGAGAGGTGAGGAAGTGTTGGCGAGATGCGTAATCCCTACAGGACGTCTGTGACGGTTTTCCACAGCAGCCCGGACATTAATTCTTCCCTCCTTTTCTTTTTGTTTCAGTTTAGTTACCACTTGCTGAAAAAGATCTAATTCACCAAGTATCTGAAAGTTGGAAAATACATTCTGCTATATTTCTGTAAAACGATGCAATGGTAAAATTCTACCATATTCCCCATCTGAACATCTTTAAAAAAAACAAAACCTTATTATTCCAGGAATTCCATAACCAGCAGGAACACTGTAATTGCACAATGTGGGGTGGGACTGCAGCACTGAGCACTACTTTAACTCTAAAACTCTTATTGGAATATATAGGTACGTATAAATAAAAGCACATTATTGAGCAAAATCTTCATAACAAAAAATAATAATGCATGAGTGTTCTAGTGTTTTGCACACATGGAAATTTGACATGCTTACGGTACCAAAAATGTCCTTGATTGCTAGATAAGTGTCTAAAAAGCTACAAGTGAAGGCAGCCAAGTCACACCAGTACTGTGCATTCACAACACAAGCACACGACCGGTTAAAGTTTATGTTTGGGAAAATGCATCCACAATTGAACTTTTTGTTATTGGTGTTGGCTAATAAAACCATTGGATTTGTGAATTGGTTTTAGGTCATTTTTAATATACGTTGTGATGCAAACTTGTTCAGAAATGTGTAATCTTTCAACCGGGCTGATCGCAATGTGAATGCACAGTCATGGGGAGCACAATCCCCGCTTATCTGATTTTAGTGAGCAGGGGGCGTTTTGGAAAGAAATCTAAAGAGATTCTAGTCAGAGAGGGAACATCAGCACACAGGCAGTGAGATAATGTCTTAACAAGCCACTGAAGATAATTATAACAATATAATGTGGTCATTCTAGAGACTGGTGTTTGTTAAATCTAGACGTGGATGTCTGTAGTCATGGCAGTGTGGTCCTTCTTCGGAGTGATGATGAGAATGATTCAGAGCGGTGACTGGTCTTGGCTGTGGTTTTTACCAGTTGTCCAAGAAGTCAAATCCAGTCTTCAGGATGCTGCTGCTTGTGTTAAACTGAGGAGACAGAGAGACACAGTTCAGGAGTTCAGTGTGACTAGCTTTGAGAAACAATTGGTATTCATCGGTTTTTTGACACTTGCATATGACACGAAGGATTTATATTAGATTAATGAAATGACTTATTTTATTTATCTTATCGTACTTCCCACAATGGATTTATTGTATCAGTGGTAGCTCAATTCTTACTTACAACATTCTTACTTTGTCAGAAACGTTTATTTCTTTTCCTCCCCCTACCCACAGCAAATTTTTTAGTTGTTCTTGTCTGGTTATGCTGTGCTCACACAGCTACATTATCACTGAGTCACCATTAAAGTGTTGCTCAAACACTTGCTAACATAGTTTTGTTGTGTGCGTGTGTGCTACTTGCCAAAAAGAAACCGGACTGAACTGGACTCAACATTATCTAAAGAGTGTGTTTTATCAAAAAAAATCTATACTTTTGTTCTGAGCTCCACTTTGACATCACATTTTGCCACCCCACTGTATCCCTGCGTGCACCTTACTGCACATAAAGCTAGCACCTCAGTAAAGTACCTCAGCTTGAAACAAAGACATCTGATTAGCTGATGCTTCACTGCGTCACTGGAGACAAAAGTACAGGCCAGCTCAACTTTTATTTCTATTGCATTACGCCTGTCCGCTTCAACATTTGTTAGCCATTAGTTTGTAACTTTATGCCATAAGCTTCCATTGAAAATTACATTTAGCCAATTGCTCGTAGCATGAACAAAGCATTTGGGGTTTTTTTTTAGGCTGGTGTGAAAGCTGTACATCAAACTGGTGCAGACTAAAACAACTGGACAACAGTGACTGAAAAGTTTGGTTTAGTTTGGTTCAAGTTGGACTTTGGTGCAGTTTGTTTGCTGTATGAAAGCAACACAGTAATGTGTGATTTTAGAGGAAACTGCAGTTGTGCAATATGTGTATCTATTTTTTTAACTGTCATCGCAATGTCAACTTGCATCATAATCTCATTGTGAAAAACTGCACTTACTGCACTTTCAATTTGTTTAATAAATTGTTGGAAGTAATATCCCTTAAATATCCTTTATTTTTTTAATTCAACAACGTTATTGCATATCTTCCTTGTGTCGAGCAGCCCCAGCAGAAACTCTTATCATGTAATCCACCTTTTGATCGTGAAGAGGTGTTAAAGAAACTGCATAACTGATTTATATAATCTTTCAAGATCATTTGGTAACCCTGGTAACATGTACGGCTGTAGCACAAAGAATTTCCCCGATCATTCAGGGGGTGAAAAGGAGTATAACAGTTGCGTGTTTTGGCCACATCCTGATGTAACAGCAGATATTGGCCATATATTTTCTCTGTAGACGTACAGAATGTGATTAAGACTTTAAATCCATCACTGCTGCATCATCCAAAGCAAATGCTGGATTAGCAACTTTGCTCACTAAACTGTTTCTCACTTAAAACTATATGTTTCAGGACTTACCTGGGCAAAGGTGGGGCTTCCGCCGTCATCCTCCTTCTCTTTATCCATACCGCTGGAGAGGTTGGGGGACTTGGACAGCATGCTGGAGGAGAACACTTCGTCCACGGTGCTACCGACTGATGGCAAGGTGCTCTGAGATCGCTCCCATCCTGCAACCGACGACGACACGCTGACAGGTGGGGCTGGGTTTGGTGAAATAGAGATCGATGCTGGTGTTGCACTAACAGCGACAGGGATAGGGGGGTGGGGGGCAGGAGGTTTGGGTGCTCGCTGCTTAGTGGACCTGGTGGGAGGTGGAGGGTGGGGGTCTGCTGCCTCTGGCTCCTTGGAGGGGACAGAAGTCTCCTGTAGAAAAATGATATTTACCGTTGACATTTTTATTTTTCAACTATACATGTTTAAGATAACTTATATTTGAATGGCACAAAAAGAACAAAAGTCGATTTTAAAACTGCTTCCTGAAACGGAGACTGAAACAGCAGTTGTGTATTTGTTGGCATTTCTTTTATGCTTCTTGTAAGTGGCAAGTTACAAAGGTGTTTGCTGAGGTTGTAAAATGCAAAATCACAGCAACAAGTGTGCAGGGAAGTAGAGAAAAAAGAGCAGCAAAGTAGAGTGTTCAGAAACAATCTAGCCATCATTGTTTTTTGTTTTTTTTTAAACTGTAAATTGGCTGCATTCACCATCTGCTTCTCCGACACTTGTGGAGGCTGCACAGATGCCAGCTATCTCGGCTTCGGGCTAGATTCTATTTCAGGATGCACAGCTCGATAAGACAAGTGACAAGTGCTGTGTTGGGAACTCGCTTTGATCTGTTGTTTGTTAGAAAGAATACAGACCAGGAAAGCTCTGCCTGGGCCAAATATGTGAACAAACAATTTATGGCGGCTGTTACATTGAAAACGCCACCAGATAAAGGGAGCAGATTTCAGTTCTTACCTGCCGGAGGTAGGAGGGGAGGGATTTCTCTCCTTTCTCGAGGGATTTGATCTGGCTGGGGGTTAGGGACTGGAAGTCAGCTTGCTCTCCCTCCAGCCTTGACCTCTCTGCACTGATCTTCCAGAAAGACGACTCCTCCTCTGGTCTGCGTCCCTCGCTGACAGACACCTTCAGAGTCACACAATAACACGTCCCAGGATTAGAGGCTGTATTTATAAAAATTACAACTGCATGGTCTCTCCTGTAAAATCAAATATTTCTTGCAAACTTCGGCTTAAAAAACATGATTTCAGTTAAGGAAAAGATTAATTTAAGAGCAATTCGTTCCTACTAGATATGTACCTGTGAAACATGTCAAAAGTGCACTATTTATGGATCTATCGGACTGTTGTTATGGGACAAACACTGTGTTAATCTGCCACGAAGCTCTACGTGTTTTTGTAAAAGTGCCCTATGGATAACGTTTTAACAACTAAACTGGTATTTTCAATCTATTCCAAAGGCTCTAAAACACATCTTTATTGACATGTGAGGAGTTGACCATTTCCTTTTCCAGCCAAACTATACAAATTAAAACAACCACTCATTATCACACCTTGTTTCCTGGTGTACTCTTGCCAAGCTGGCTGGAATGAGGAGCCTTTGCAGCCTTTGGGTCTGCCTGCGAGGCTGAGACCCCCTGCTCTGCAGGGCCTGACGACAAGCTGAAATCCAACTGGCTCTGAAAAATGAAAGCAACAATATAACTTGACTCAACTAAGCTCAACTCTACATGGAAATTTCAGACAAAGTGGCCAGATATATAGAAATAATATAATGCAACTGCACATATTTAATTAGTTAAAAAAGAACATATCTGTTAACATGTAAATACAATCTAAGCCACATTTCTTCCCAGTGTTATCAGATTCAAACTGCACCTGAATGCATTTACCTTTGTCTCCCATGAGAAGGGGGCAGAGTGTTCGTCTTGCCAGGTAATATCCTAAACAATAACACAACAGCGTAGTTACAATTTTAACTAAGACACTTAGAGACTGCTAATTATTTATGCGGGGGCAGGGGTGGTGCAAAACTCGGGAGGCATGTAAAATATTTTAGTTGCTGGAGAGGGACTTGTTTTTAATTTTGGCTAAGGGGAAGCACACCCAACTTTAAATGACTGTATTTTGTATTTATATTAAACACCATCTAAACCACTAAACCTGCCGGTGGGTTTGAAAGGCATCTTTTCTTTAAAAATACCAAAATCACAACATTTATCATAGCCACAGACGTTAAAAAATGAAATATAGTTGATATTTGATTTGGTGATAAGTCTTATTCTCATGCAGTTTGTGTGTTGCATTGGCTCATATATCTACATTTGGTGTAAATATATAACTATGGGGAAAAATATTTGCAGCTTTGGAGATGGTCAAGATAGAACCCCCCCCCCCGTGATAAATAAAGAACAGCCCCTTAAGGCACATCATTAATATTTTAATTATGTATTTTACACTGTACTTAAGAGAAGGTCTAGCATACATTATTTACATCATTTGCCTTTAAATAAAGTAACAGCGACTAAAAACACATTTTTTTTTAACAAAATACTATGACCTTGCCTTTTGTAATTATAGTTTAATTTACTATTGAGCCTTATCTTTGAATTTGATAACTAAAATGTCAGTAACGTATCAGATAGCCACTATGACGTTTACCTACATATTTTTACGGCTACGTGGCTAGTTAGCAACAACGACGACACCGGCTAATCTGAGCTCTAAACACACCGTCAGAGCCGTTTAATATCCGTCCAAATTTGTTTTTTAGTACCTCTTCCCCGAAATGAACTATCTTCTGTCCCGTCTGAATGAGCAGTTTGGGGTAACAGACCACTTCTTCTCGGTCCACTCTGTGCATGGCGTATCGGGCTCGGATATGTGGATCCATCATCCCGTTGTCGATGGCGCTGTCCTGCTCCTGCGGCGTCATTTTGTCCCAGGACGAGCCGTGCTTGGCTTTGATTTTCTCCCTCTCCTGCATGATTTTCTTGGCCATGGAGTTGATGGAGGAGAAGTACTCAAACTTCTTTTCCTCCATCCTGTGGGCGTCGAGCCCCGCCATGGTTGCGGCGGCAATCATGGCTGCCATAGCTGCTTCCAGCTGTTGTTGTTGTGTGAGGAAGCGGAAACGGCTGTTCATCGCCGTGTGGGCGGGGGGCGGGGTGTGTGACGTCAGCGTGACGTGAGGGATACGACTGCTGGGCGCGTGAATGTCGCCATCTAGTGGTGCTCACGAGCACAGGGAACTGTGACTACTGCACTTCACTGCACCACAGGTTGGTGCTGATCAAAAGTTAAAAGATAAAATAAAATAAATAAATAAGCATGCATTGGGAGACAACAGTTCATCCAGTGCACTTCCAGAAAATGTAGATATGATTTTACTTGTACTGTGACTATTGTGATTAAATTACACATATCATGAAAGAAGATTTTATCCATATTTGTAGGTACAGTAACTTGCATTGACTGCTATATGCTGCTATAATCTGTATATACAGTACAGTGGATTACTGAAGATTTACAGAAAATCCACAAAATAGGCTACTTTCCAATATTATTGATATTCCACATCTGTCTATTTCGTATTTATTTCTACTGTGATGTCATTGCAAATGATGTTTATCGAAAGTTGTTTTCAGTATTTCTTTGTCCAAATCAGTGATTCACAGTACATTATGTAATCTGAATGATACCCAGGTACAGACATCATTAATGATGCATGAGTATAAACACGTGATTATGAAACAAAAACTGAGATGTGCTAAACTTCAAACTCTTTTTATTAATCCCTTTTTGTAAAATCACTCGCTAACACAAGGCAAATAGCATCGTATTAAAATACAAAACATAAAAAACCCCAATGATTTGTAATTAAAATATTTACAGGACAAAAAAGTCATGCCAGCAAATTTGACGGTGTAAGAAAGTAAAAAGCAATGTAGAACTACCAGCCCTTACACATTTCTTTAGAGCAAACAAGCTAGTAGCACAATAGGATGGCTTTCAGCCAAGGCAAAAGCAGTAAACAAGATAGCTCACTTTTTGCACAAATTTTTAAAAGTTTGTCTCAGTGATACAAAACCATATATTGTATTATTCATGTGCATTTTTAAATATTTGAATACTTGTGACTATTCATAAATAGTCTACATGTGCAAATATACTTAATTTAAGGAATTTTTGAGCATCACAAAAATAAATAACTCTTTTACATTTGTGGGCTATGTCATTTCAGTCACATTTTTATTTGCCCTCTGGTTTTCTTGGTAACTTTGCAACTGTTTTTTGCACTCTGGATCTAAATGGCGTTCTTCAGGCTGTGCTGTGACTGGCATCGTGGAGGCCAAGCTTCTCACTTTTTATCGGACTTTCACCATTTAAACGAGGGTGAATGGCAATAGCAGCAGCTGGCACAGTTTTAGACCTTTTTCGCCTCTGTGAGCGAGAACATGCCAGGTAGAAGATCTCTGCTATGTTTAGCACAAGAGAGATGCAGGACACAACGAGCATAAAGAGGATGAAGATGGTCTTCTCTGTGGGTCGAGACATGAAGCACTCTACGGTGAAGGGACAGGGGGCTCGGGAGCAGACAATTCTTGGATCCATGACAAACCCGTAGAGATAATACTGCCCCACAATGAACGCGACCTCAAGAAGGATCCTGAAGAAAATGGACACCATGTAGTTTCCCAGCAGGTTGCCTTTTATCTGGACGTGGCCTTTTTCATCAGAGTACTTGGGAGTTTTGACGATATCACTCCTAGGGTTGTTCTTCAAATACTCTCTTAGCTTATTTTCTTTGTGGATAACGTGGAGGACATGACCTAGGTAGATGAGTGTTGGTGTTGACACAAAGATGATCTGGAGGACCCAGAATCGAATGTGTGAGATCGGGAAGGCGTGGTCATAGCAGACGTTCTTGCAACCAGGCTGTTTGGTGTTACATATCATACGCGACTGTTCATCACCCCACACCTGCAATATTAGGATGAGAATTGTGCTGTTAATAATGGCTAGAAAACAAACAAGCAGGATACGAAATGGCATTCTAAAGATAAACCGTTGGGCAGTGGCTGTATAGTGGCTGTGACAGTGCCGTATTTTTATTTATTTATTCTTTATTTATTCTTTATTTTTTTTAAATTGGTGTTATTAGCAAAACAGTGTTAACACATAATACAGACACATCATTTCATCTTTTTTCAAACAAAAAGCACAACACCAGTAAAGACACAAAATACAACAAGAGAACAAAACACACACACACACACAACCCCCCCCCCGATCAAAACACAAAAAACAAAAACAACAACAGCCTTTACAGTACCAGAAACTTCAGAATCGACCAATTCATCAAAACAGGTGCCATCATCACATCAGTCAGGCACTCCCTACATCCCTTCTATTAAGGCCAAAAAGCGGACTCATATTTGATCTAAAATATCTTCTCTCCCCCTAATTCTGTATGTAACATGTTCATATGTGGCCTTTTTTGTCATCAGCTAATCCATTCCCTAAAAGACAGTGCCAGATCTAGCACATTTGCTTCTAGATGGTGAATTTGTTTCACCACTGGATGACGCTGGAGATAGCTGCTTATGTTGCTCATAAGAAGATCTGCCACTGATCAGTTTTCAAGTTTAAGTTTTTTAGATAAAGGAAAAGAAAACTTATAATTGTTATTAATCAAGCAAGCTACCAGGCTAATGTAGCAATGATTATATTCATATTTTCTCCCCCAGTTCGTGCTAGTAAAGCCTCCAGGCACCGTGACTCCAGACTAAACAGTAAAGAAAATTCAAGATGAAAGTATTTAATTAAATTAGTGTTTAATTGTAACAAAAATATATTTTTATATTTATGAAAATATAAATCAAATATATTTTTGATTTGCTTTTGAGGTGAATCCAGTTTTGAGTGGACGTGTTGGTCTCCATTTTGACCACCAGAGGTTGTTATTTCACCTAAAAGCTTTAAACGTTTCAAAAGTAATTGAGAGACTGATTTAGTGCTACAAAAAAAGCAAAACTAAACAAAAAACCCACAAACAAACAAACGACAACGACAGCAAAAAAAAAAAAACCAACAAAAAAAAACAAACACAAGCAGACCTTCTCTGCTCCAGCTCCAAGGATCATGATCCTGAAGATAAAAAGCACACTGAGCCAGACCTTCCCGATGACGGTGGAGTGTGACTGGACCTTGTCCAACAGAGAGGACAGAAAACCCCACTCTCCCATGTTTTCTGATCTGATGAGGAAAAACAAACATTTTTAATTAATTAACAATTCATTTTAAAAATGAATTGTTAATTATCATATTCTTAGTGAATTTTGATATCCCACCCTACAGCACACCTACAAACTGAAGACTCCAATCAGATGGAGACAGAAGAGTAACATTAAATTTTTTCCCAAATAGCTGACACAAATCAATGTTTACTAACCAAACGCAAACCCCACAACAAGTCGTAAATAGCAACTATTCAGGTAACTAGAGATGCAGAGATAGATGGAAACTCAGTTACCCAAAAATTTGCAGAACTGTTTCCAACTTCATTGACAGGTCATTGTTAAGTTATTGTGACCTATTGGTATCAGGTATTTGAGAGTAATTATAAATTCATTTTCAATCTTATTCATTCAAATCATGACTAGTGCCCATTTAACAAGTGATAGTTTTCATTCTCCATGTTGCTTATAGCACAAACGTGCAGATATGTGTGCCTTCTGTTTTTTTTAACCTTTAGCAAACATGACTATTGATTAACACAAAGGGTAAAACATTATCATCAACAACGGAAAGTCTGTTTTGCTTGGGAGACACAACCACATGTTGTAAAAACCCTAATCTGCAGCATAGTCTGGTATGTTCAGAGTGTAAAGAGAGAGCTATAGAATCTATTACATAACAAAGACTTATCTCAAGCTATCTTATTATACTTGATTAGATGTAATGATATCAGAGTAATTTATATTGCACAGATTTTTCTATGCACCTTTGAACTGCAAAGTCTATAAAATGAATGTTTTTTTCTTCTGGTCAAAGTCAAAATAAAATTTGGAGTATGTAAGCATTGCTAAGAGTTTTGAAATCCAATAATATTTGGAATAAAATGGAAGTAATACATATTTGTACACACAATTCATAAGTCTGAAATGTCAGAGTTTCTCTGCACTCACTCATACAAACATTTTCAATACTGCCACGTTAAGAGCATACTCATAATAGATGCCTATATCCATCATAATATACCTTTGTTGTTAAGATTGTGTGCATGTTATTACTAAAGTAATATTAAAATTAAGTTTGAATTATTTTTTCTATAAAACAACTTCTAGAAAATTTAAACATTTAAAAGGTAAAAATAACTGCATACCTTACTTTGAGTGTAAAAGGCCTCTGTGCAGACAAACAGCAGCCAGCAACTGTAGATGTGAATGACAGAGTCCGGTGATACAAACCCAACCTGTCTATGGTGCCTTGAACTTTAGATTAGATTAAACTGCGCAACAGTGTGAGCTGTCACGTTGTCATGACATCTGGAAATGATAAATCTCTAGTGGCCAATTTTGGGCAGAGCGCTGACAAGATTGTACAGGTTAATGATTGGCAGGGCTTTAAAGCCCAATTCTTGTGCTCATGATTTTCCTGCAACTGTTTCATGTCATTTTATGTGTGGCATCTGTATTGTATTGATGCTTCTTAATAATTAATTAAATCACACTGACACAGTAAATGGCAAAATGTCCCCAAACTACACCCTTTTTGGAATTTTTAATTTGATGAAATTTCAGGGACTAAAGGGCACGATGATATGAACACTTGTACAGCCTGATGCAATAACCCAGCAATGAATAGTCTGTGAGGATTGAACAGTTGCATTCGTTTTTTTGTTAAGACTGTGTCAACAGTTTTTCTTTTTGCTTAAGGCTGTGTGATTTAAACAAAGTCTGAACAAACTGAGCAAATCTAATAATATAAGCTTCACAAAGATGCCTTTGTTGAAGGGATTTTGTATTGAATTGCAATATGTTGAGCAAGTCCTCGTGATCCCTGCAGGTTTTATGGATGTATTTTGTACCCTTAGTATGTTATATATATTGTCCATCTAATGTTAATATCCTCAGCCTTATATGAACTCATTCGAGTGATACCTTAAGTGATGGTGGATAATATCTGTTACTCTGTCAACCACTCCCTATTCTGAAGTTATAGAAAGCATACACTAAGCCTATTTTAAAAATGCGACGATTAATCAATGAGTTACTCACAATAAAGATATTTAATCATTGAAGGGATTTTTAAGCTAAAATTGCAATAATCGATGGTTTCAGCTTCACAAAAGTAAATATTTTCTTCTCTTTCATCTGTGATATTAAATTGAAAATCTTTTAGGTTTGGACCAAATATGACAGTTCCAAAAATGTCACCGTGGGCTCTGTGAAGCTGTGACCGACATTTTCCACACTTTGCTGACATTATTTAGACCAGTTTTCAAATCAGTTACTGGAGAAAATAATTGGCAGACTAATCCTGAGTTGCAACCAAGGGCATTAATATATGCACAGTTTTGCAGGGGCATTTGATTCAGATTACCACCTTTAAAAATATGCCTGAGTTCAAAAAGGAACTCCTGTTAATTTTAAAGTGTTGCTATTTTGCATACATGCCCTTGAAAAGGCAGACATTTGTTTTTATTCTGCAAAACTATTAGGGTTGAGAATTATGAGAGGCTCCATTATATGATATTATCATGATACTAAATTCATGCTAAAATATTATTGTGTTTTTAAATGTTTAGCTTAATATTGTTGTAACATATATAGTGGGATATATTGCAATTCAATAAGCTTATGAGTGTAAATCATACTCTTTGAGAGTAAGGTGTTTGACTTTGAAATATAAACCTGCCAGGCAAAATTAATGAGTATAGTCATGAAACATTATTTACTTTAATCATTTATTAAAAACAATACAGTTCACAAAAATGTCTCAACCATATGCAGTAGAAACAAACTCTTCCCCACAATCATCACCTCCACCACGTTCACCAGTCAATGAGCAAAGTCCTGGATAATGAACGTGGCAACAACTGACAGGACACATTCAATAACTGGGCATAGACAAAACTCTGCTTACTAATAGATTAACAAGTATGGAAGAACATAAATACATTATCAATATTGCACGCTTTCCATTATTAGAAAATACAAAAAAAAGTAAAATTCCAACATGTCCCTAAAAATATGCCAATGTATGACTTTCCTTAACAATGATACAGCTTTTCTTTGATGATTTATACACCACATCGTAAGAACTCTTCACTTCAGTCTCTGAGATGTTTGTGAACAAGGAACTGTGGAGGAAAAACAACAAAAAAAAATGTAGAAGTGGTTTTTAATGACTGCTCAGAAGTCGTTTCTCCTCTTTAGCGCCATCCAGGCTTCCACCGATGCTCTGGCTCCCCTCTAGCTCCATGTTCATTTTGTTCTGCTTGAGTGTGTCTTCTGAAGTCGGCCACCTGGTACCCGACAGGCTGGCTGGGTTCTCAGCCGAGGTGACTTTATGGGAGCGAGGCCTGGACCCACATCTGACCCTGGTACAAATCAGGTAGAAGACTTCAATGATGTTGAGAAACAGGGAGACGCAGGCCACCACCAGCATGAAGATGATGAAGATGGTCTTCTCTGTGGGTCTGGACATGTAGCACTCCACGGTGAAGGGACAGGGGCTCTTGGAGCAGGGAAACATGGGGACCATGACGAACCCATACAAGTAGTACTGCCCCACAATAAAGGCGGCTTCAATGATGATCTTGAACACAAGTTGGGTCAGGTAGCTTCCCAGCAGGTTCCCCTTGATCGTCACCTTCCCCCTTTCATCTGTGTATTTGGGCAGTTTGAGTAGCCGCGTCCCACCGGGGCTCGTCAGCTTCTCCCTTATCTTGTTCTCCTTGTGGATGACATGCACAGCGTGGCCCAGGTAGACCAGCGTTGGTGTGGAGACAAAGATGATCTGGAGGACCCAGAAGCGAATGTGCGAGATGGGGAAGGTCCAGTCATAGCAGACATTCTCACAACCAGGTTGTTGAGTGTTGCAGATGAAATCCGACTGCTCGTCGCCCCAGACGCTCTCTGCACCTGCACCCAGAACCATGATCCTGAACAGGAAGAGGACGCTCATCCAGATCTTCCCAATGACCGTGGAGTGGGACTGGACCTTGTCCAGCAATTTTGACAGAAATCCCCAGTCTCCCATCTTTGTCGCTGATGTTCAGTTGCTAATCTGTGATGAATAGATGAAAGAAACAATAAATATACAACAACCTACACCACACCTTATTAACAGAAACATTAACCAGAGTTTAGTGTTCAATCAATATACTTTTGCAGGGAGAAAGACACACATTGATCTTTTTTATTTAGATAAATTATTTTTTCTGGCAACTTGAAAAGTTATAGGATATCAGAGCCCCGTAAACCCTGAGCTTGTTGGTTAATATTTTCCTATTATTGAGAATTTTAAACGGAAGACTCTGTGGCTTTATACTGATGAGACATAGAAGGTTGCTAAAGAGATAAAACTCGGAAATATTTAGTGCTTTCCCGTGGTAAAAATAACTCTATAAACAGCTTACATTTTATCATGTATGGCACAAATAAATATATCTAAATATATTCATACAATTAACACTTGTGGGCAAAGCTGGAAGGTAAAACATGAAAGCAATCTGACACGATTATTAGTTGTATTTAACTAAAATGTTCACTGGTAGAGAAAAAAACCAAATATTTACACACAAAATATATATTTTTAATGCACTGAATGTTTAGTAATGGTGTAGAAGAGAACAATAATTGTTGCATCTTACCTGCTGACCTGGTCAGGAAGGACTGTCTGACAGATGGACAGATTGCTAACTTTAAGTTGGACCTTGGAGTGTACTGGGTGAGGACAACAGGACTGGCAAGGGATCACATTGCACAACACACATCTGGCTCTCTGGACGTCACGTTGTACCCGTCAGCAAATGAGAGCAGAAAAAGTTGATGAAAGACAGGACCATCAGGACGAGTGTAATAATTGACAGGTTTTCAGTATCTCAGTTAAATGGCCTTGGATGTTTGAAAATAAGCAGATACTGCTCGTATGGATATCTGCATTCATTTTCAGGGTTATGAATGATGAATAGCTGCAGTATGGTAAATAGATTAGTTCTTCTATTTTGGGGCAATTTGCCATGAGTAAATAGTCTCCTGGTGAAAACAACGGTGTTATCTGGTTTGGCTCACAATATAATTCAGTCACCTACTAGATTTTCAGCCAGTGCCATCAAAATGTGAGCATGACATCCAAAAAACCCCAAACTTCCCAAATTTTGAAACATTTAAATCAAGGGCCAGTCTAATTTTAAATACAATATCTAATAACTCTGTCACCTCACTAAAAATATGAGTAATATCTATATACACATAAAGGGAAATATTGGCAAATATTGCTTAGCGTACTCCCTTTTGGCAAATTGATTTTTATTTTTTAAACTGTCTGTGTCCAAAAATATGAAGCTAAAGCCAGTTAGCTTAGCTTAGCAGGAAGATCCATTTTCTAACAAGACTCCCAGCCGGGGGCCAGCAGGAGTCTATCAAAGGAACAATTCTGGCCAAAAATGAAAAAAATAAAAATAGAAATGTGGCTGGAGCCCAAAAATATTATAGAACTATAATTAAGGCAACACAGCCTATTAAGTCTAAATTAACTCTTCAACATTACTGATAGATCTAAGTGAGCATTCATTCATATATTTTACCACAAAACAGCTACTCTTGGGCTACTTTTTTTAATTTTGCAGCATTGGTGGTGAAAGCAAACACATCTATCAGTGCGCTATCAAATTCTCAACTTTTTTTGGATGTGGAATCTTTTGGAAAAATCTAGGTGCAAAAAGTACTAAGTCATTGATGTATGATGCACATTTTAGTTGACAAAATGTTAAAAAATTAAGTGCCGCATGTAACTAATCCATAGTCCTGCACACACAGTAACCTCTGCTCTGAAAAACAGCTAGATATGTTTACACAAGTAAATATGTTCAAACAAGTAAAATATTACATGTTAATTACTAAGTTGTAGGCGCTGGTACACTCATTTTATTACCTTTGGACAGAGCCAGGCAAGCTGTTTCTCAATGCTTGCAGTCTGTGTGTAAACCACGCTAATTGTGTTTTTCCCAAAATGGCTAATATATAAAGATATCTCTTTAAAAGTACAAAAAAATTATAGCAACCCAGACGTGTATTTGCTCTACTTGATATTACTTTTTCTGATAGCGATTAGCAAATGCTTTTGGGGATAAAATGTTTGCTGATGACAGCACGTTTTAAAGAAAAAAAATATTTATAAATATAAGCTCTGCTGGTTTATATTACTCCCAGTAGCCAAAATAACAGTTACAAAATTGCATTAAGTATCATTCTTTCAGCACAGAATAAACTAAATGCTTTGTATGCATTTCAGCAATAGTAGCTTATTATAGACAATATGATCGATTAATAAAAAGCTGCAGAGTTTCCCTTGGTGAAATTCAGACACGGATTAGTTTATTGAATCAAAATTGTACATCATCCATCAAAAAGTAATCCACAGTTTGTCAACTGCAAGAAAAGATGGTCTGTTTTTTCCCCTGATGTCATGAAAGCCAGATTAGGTCATTTTAAGCAACATTTTATGTGTGACCGTGTCCTGTTTACAGAAGCTGACTACTCCCTTCCCTCTATCTTTATTTACTGCACACACACACACCCCTTTCCCCTCCAAAGCCAAAGCACACAAATACTGGAACTCAGGAGAATTGGACACATATAACCTATCACTGCCTCCATGCTTCAGATGTGGATTTCTGCCCCCATGTTGTTGCTTTCGGGTGAAACATCCTTAGCAGCATCATTGACCCCACCTTTGACCCCGTTCACCCCTAACTTTCGTCCTTGGAGCTCCAGCTCCAGGTTGACACAATTCTGCAGCATCTCATCATGGCTTTTAAAAGCCTTCCTTTCCGAAGGTGGAGGCGTCACCGGGGTCACGGTGTAGTTCTGCCTCCTCGCCATGCACTCCTTCACAGCTTTTACGCACAGATAGAACAGCTCAATCAGACTAAGGATAAGGGAGACAAACGCCGCCACCAGCATGAACCAGATGATGACCGACTTCTCTGTAGGCCTCGACAGGAAGCAGTCCACCTTGTGAGGGCAAGGGAAGCGAGAGCAGACGTAGCGAGTTTGGAGGGTGAAGCCATAAAGAAAGTACTGACCCACGATGAACAAAACTTCCAGGACAATCTTGGCCACAAGATGGAGGACATAGCTGCGGAGGAGACGGCCACGGATGCTGATCTTGCCAGTGCTCTTCGTGTACTTGGGGACTTTGTAGGCCCTCCTCAGGAAGAGACTTGCCTGGTCATCCAACTCAGCATGCTTCCTCATCCTCTCCTTCATCTTTAATTGAAGAAAACAGAGTTATGCATTTTTTGGTAATCCGAAAAAGACAGATTTAGAGGCCATGCAGATATATTGAAAGTAATAATATCAAAAAAACTCAAGATGGGTGCAATCTTACAATATGAAGTTCAGGACATTTATGGAATATAAACTCACTTGGTCCCAAACAGTTTTGTCAAAATTTATCTTTACATTTATTGCGTGTAGTGCTATCTCCCTCCTTGAAATTTGAAGTCCTAATTACGTGAGCTTAAGTTATGCATCTTCCAGAGATCTGAAAAAGCTAAAGGAATTGTAGAGTTAGTGGTAATTCTGAGTGAGAGGTGACACTACACTATTAAATTACTGGCCTACGCTTCTGCTACTACAGGTGTGGCATGCCTGACTAATCAAGCATTTACCAATCACGCTGTCGTACTACACCCACTGCAGGAATGCACCTTCTTCTCAATGTGGATCACATGGAGGACGTGACCAAGGTAAAGCAGCTTCGGGGTCGCCACAGCAATGATTTGAAGGACCCAAAAGCGAACATGAGAGATGGGGAAGGCAAGGTCATAGCAGACGTTTTCACAGCCGGGCTGCTGGGTGTTGCAGACAAAGTCGGACTGCTCATCGCCCCACACCTAGAGGAAACATCGGAGGAAAGAGATGATTAAAGACATGAAACATAATGCAGACTACAGAGTTTCAAGTTTGGTAGTGATGTTTACCGCTCTGTATGCTTATGTGCTTGTATTTAAGCACTTATTTCTCACCAAACAGTTGGAGTTTTAAGCAATTCCCAATCCCTACAATGTGGCTACAGCCTGTGAAGTGTGTTTAAATGTTTAAAATGGCGAATATATGACCAGACCTTCTCAGCACCAGTGCGCAGGACCAGGATGCGGAAGACAAACAGCACAGTGAGCCAGACCTTGCCAATCACCGTGGAGTGGCTCTGCACTTTATCCAGCAGGCGGCCCAACAGATCCCATTCACCCATTTCAGTCGCCAGTTGTCCTGCTTTCTGTGTGAGGACATGAACACGAAAATATCACGAATTACAGACAGATAATCTGTGAAGCTATAGCTGCATTATTTGAGAAGTCTGTAGCCTCTACCCGATTAATGATGGATCAAACAGAATTGTACTCTGGTCTCATTAATTCCGTCAGCAATTCTTTCAACAGCTTTTGATCAAAGCTGTTACAAGGTGATACAGAAATCATTGTATGTGTAAAAATCAGAACAGACAGACTCTCTCACAAGGCCAAACTTTATTATTTATCCCAGTCTTGCATTGAGTTTGCTGATAGAAGCCACAGCTGCTGATTTAGTATCCAAACACACTTATCTGCTAGAAACCCAGACAACCTTAACCTTGGTTAATACCAACCACGGCAAATCCTATACCAAAGAGTGCCAGCTCTACCATAAATACAGACTGACCTACGGAAATAGATAAGCCAGCAAAGTTTATGGTATAAGCGTTTTAAAAAATTACATTTCCAGAGTTTCTTTTATATAACAAATGTATTTATTAAGAATCTATTAATGTTTAATGGTACTTCCATGATGTACTGTTTTTTTTATTTAATCAGAATAATATATTTTGAAGCATTGCATAAAACTCACATTTTTAAACAAACATTAGACTGTTTGGTAGCTGTTAGATACATTTCAATTGGATGTAATTACATGTCTTATTTTCATTTTTCTAACTTCATTAAATTATTGCCATATCCACTACATAGCCCCACTTTCGGGGCTTCTCGTTATGGTGTGTATTCACATGTCTGAGTACAATTGGCATGAAAATTCATCTGTCCAAAGATTGTGTATGGTACAAATATTGCATAGCGGACTATTGTAAAATGTCAACATCTAGTCTCTGGCAGTACAGTATATAAAATATTAAACTTACCAGTTAAACAAACCCACAGAGAAATAGCTGAACGAAGAGAGCAAAGTCTCAGGAGGATGGCGAGGAGAGAAAATGACGGAAAAGCCGTCCCTGTCATCGTTCCTTTGGCATCTTATCTGGAAGGACACCATCCTAACCATAACAAACAAACCTCCAGCCTTAGGGAATATTATTTGGAAGAATGGCGATTCATCCTTCCCAGCAGAGATTCACAGACTTGGAAAAGTAGTACTGAAGCTTGTGGTGGCCTGACCTCTTACTATGGCAAAAATAAACAATGGTCTTTCTACACAGCCAAAAATTCTTTTGCACCAACTTAAAACTTTTTGCTATGGGATGCTCCATCAGGGTCAAGATGCTGACCTGATACGTCCCTGCAAAAACAAGTGCTAAAAAACAACACAAGGTGAATTCAGTAGCAGTTATGGACCTTTTATGACATGTACCTCGGCAGATGGAGTTTGGATTTTGTCATGGAATTGTAGAATTGTGAAATTTCTTTTTTTCTGAGTTCTTTTTTTCTGAGTTCTTTTTTTCGAGTTCTCATCACTGATGACTTAAAAGTTGACCTTGACCTTGGAAACCTTTTTAAGCACAAGGTCTGTGCTTACATGTATTTTGTTGTGCTTCATTAGGTTCACATCCCCCTTACAAAGACACTTGCTTTTAATTTTTTAATTTCGATCTGCAGACTCCTTAGAGAGTAACAGGAGGGGAGAATTCAAGTCAAAAGACTTGACTTGCTTGACTAGCACTGATAAAACACTTGACTTAACTTGAAACAGCTGATTTGAAAGGACTTGATGTTGTAAGATTTAATATTTGCATTTTTGTAGGTACTGAGTTAAACTTTATTTTTGAAACGGAGACTTGAAAGTTAAACTTGAGACTAGCCTTTGACTTTCACGTGTGTTAACTCCCACCTCTGCTACTAACTACGCTCCTAAATTTTGGAATGACAATTCCAAGCATTTTCGATAGCATACTGTTTGAGTGTTTTCAAGCAGCATCTTATTACATGCTATTTATTTTAAACTTAGCTTTTAAGTTTGGTCTTAATTTTTCTTTGCTACATTTGATTTTACTCCTTATGTCACTTTGTTCTTGTTTTTTTTCTTTATTCTCTTTCTATCCTCTTTATTTTAAACAATACTTTAGGCATCATATGTAAATGTTTATTATTAAGTATGTTACCATCTCCTTAATTTCATAATAATTTTAGTATTTTTTTCACATTGTAAAGATGTTCACTACTTAAGTGATTCCATGTAGGAAAGTACTAAATAAACTCTGGAAAAAACCCCTGACTTTTCAGAACTGTTTAAATCCTGCTCTGCAGCAGGTGGATTTCTGGCAGACCGCACCTCACGTGTTTTCACCAGGTTTACTAGCAGTCTGTGACCTAACTGATGTGAGGGGGGTCACAGGGTAAACTCTGGCAGTCAGCACGGTGTCTGTTCATGTAAATGATTTACACCATGCTGATGATTTAAGGGAAAAACAAAGCATTTGCGACCTTCAGCAGATCAGTGAGTCAACATTTCATAGACACGAAAAACCTATCAGTCAGATAAAGACTAATCTTCAAAGACAGACACTGGCACTTATACACACACACACATACACACTTTATATATACAGTACATATTGTCACCTTACACCCATTTAATAATAATAATAATAATAATAATAATAATAATAATAATAATAATAATAATTATTATTATTATAATAATAAAAGACAGGAAAGTATGGGAATGGAGAAAGCTTTATTGTTTTTTGTGCTATGATGACACATATGTTTAAGTCCACATTTTTATATACTGCACTGTATATGTAAGCAACCACTGAACACAATATATCTGAATCTGTTCACATTTCATAATGTAAATACTTAATTTAAAGCAATATCTACTGAATGTATCTTTAACAAAATTTCTCAACGAAACAAAACCTCAAAATCTCACTCATTTTTGCATTTCAAATTCACTCCTCGATATGCTTTAGTGTTACACTCTGAGCAATGACAACCAAAGCTGTTACTCGCCATTCACCAACATGTTTGTATTTGCTACAAACACTGAGTTTGAGTTAAAATGTGCCTCTTAGTTATATTCATAATTTATATCAAAATTATGCTTAAATCAGAGTTGCATAATGCAGCTTTTGTTCATTAAGACAATAAGTTTAAAGGAATTATACTTCATTGTAATGTGCCTGTTGAACTTTGAATGATGCTGAGTTTGGTTTTGGTGTGAATGCCATTTGTTACTTGTAAGAGTGCCATGGGTGTGTTTAATGACGGTGAGAGCCATACAGCCAGAAAAAACTGGAAAGTCAAAAGTCGGCTCAAAAGACTTTTTTTAAAAGTCAGATGCAAAAAGCTCTGGGAGAAAAAAATGAAGTTTATTTTATTATAATTTATTGTTTTTATGGTTGCAGATTGCTTTATTATTGCTTTCCTCTGTCTGTTGTATATTGTAACAATTGAGGTGCATCTTCTCACCTACTTAGGTTTAATTGAATGTAAAAGTGCTTTGAGTGCAACTTTTTTGAAAAAATAGGAAAATAAAATAATGTACATTCTGTTTTAAATTTGATGAATTGGGCATTTAATGGCCCATTCTGGCTGCCCACTGACTAATGAGCCCATCAATTTCTTATTCAATAGTTCAAAGGTTTAAACTATATGGAGGCAACCAAACCAAGTGTTCGATAATCACGGTCTAATGATAATCAACGAGTTTACAACCCTGACTTAAAGACACACCCAGTTTCCAACATTATGTCTGGCCCCCATTAAGACATGTAGTATCAAGATGTCTGGTTTCTGTAGTAAATTTAGGATGTCACAGCTTTGTCAGACAAATAAATGTAGTCAAATTCCACTACAGCTTCCCTTGAAATTGATACCAAAAGAAGTTTCAAGTTAAATAGAGCCTGAGAGCTAATGACAGAATAATCTAAAACTCTACATGACTACAGTAACAGGATGATATGGTAACTGGGTTAAGTCTTTAGTGAGGGGAGAAAAGGCTGAGCTCTTAGCTTGAACTGATGAGCACACGTGATCCGAGAACCCAAATCCACTCTGGAACACATCTCATCAGTCCATACTGGGAAGAAAAACAGCAGACAGAAACAGATCAGAATACAGAAATGTAATTTATGTTTTAACATATATCAGTGACAGTATAACTATTAAAAACTGACCTGCAGTGTGTGAGGCCAGTAGCCGGTGGTCCTGTTAGTGACACCTAGGGTGGAGATGGCGTGGCGGGCATAAACCTCTGGCGCTGGTGCAAACCAGCCTGGTGTTGATGCTGGTGTTGATGATGACTGTTGTTCCTCACTTGAGGTTATCTGGTTACACATAAACACATGCTGTACATCAAGCACTGACTATTATTTACTCAATTTACTATGTCTGTGAACATAACACAAACACCTCTCTGTATTTCATGCTGGATTTAGTACAGTACTGTAGTATTACACTTTATTTGTTTTAGCCAGTTGTGCCAAATGAACTAGCAACTGTGTATAGTATTTTAGTACTGCACATCCTGATATAATACCCGAGCTTGATAATGAAACCACAATAATTTTCTGAGAGTTGTAATCATTTTTGTACTACAAATAAAGCCAAAGTTGTCAGATGTTAAAAGTTGTGTATATACAAGTAGACCTAAAAAAAATCTTCATAAAATAAAACTAGATCCTACTACATCCATATCTGTCCTGACTCATACATATCCATGAAAGTTGGCAATGTTTCACATACAGATGTTGCTGCAAAGAAGCTACATATTCTAAAACGTGGATGCTTCACACACATCTTCAACCCGGCAGCACAGAAGATCTATACAATCACCACAGTTTCAAGTGGACGTTTGTGCCAAATTTGAGAGAATTCCCTCCAGTCCGTTTTGAGATCTCATTTACAAGAATGAATGCAAGGTCGTAGTGACCTTGGCATTTGACCACCAAATTCTAATCAGGTTGTCATTGAATCCAAGTGGATATTTGTGCCAAATCTGAAGAAAATATCTGCTTTCAGGAAAATGAGAGGGACGAACAACCTGGAAATATAATGCTCCCGGCCAAGGTTTAATAAGGAAGTCTAAATTGTCAAAATTTGTTTTTAAATAAGGAACTATAAAATCACTGAATAAGTAAACAATATTATGAATCTGACTGAGCATTTGAAGCCAGCTTTCAATGCTTGACACGTTTTGGTTGGCACTTAAAATGCATAAAGGTTCAGTACCAAGCCCTACTTGTTAATGATCATATTACCTGGAAAGGAATCAGACTTTGGACAAAGATCCCTCTGCCACCGTACTCAAGGTGAAGAGCTCTAGAGAAATGATCCATGTAGCCCTGAAATTTCACAAAAAGAATGGAAGAGAGGATTATTGTCAGAATAGAAAAATGTGATAGTGATTATAATTGCACTTTGTGGGCAGAGGAGAAAGAGCAAGAGTGACACAGTTTGATTTACTTGTGGGTATGTTAGCACATTACTATTACATTCTAGTTGGATTTTACTTTTAAAAAGTGATTTACTCTTCTTGGAGTATTAATAGACCTTTCTGAAATAGAGTCATTGTTTATTATATTAATCAAAAATGGTCTTTTCAAACAGCAACAAATCGTATGCTGTGAAAAAGATCTATAGAGGGTACAGATGTGTATCAGTTGGGCAGATATGGTCAGTGTTTTGACTAACAGCAGAGGCGGTGAGTGTCACTCTTCCAGGCAGAGGTCTGCAAACGGCACCCGATGATATATTGACCACAGCTCCTCTGCTGCGCTCCACCATCCCAGGCAGCACCAACCGGGTCATCAGAGTAGCAACCGCAACATTCTTATTCGCCAAATCCAACAGGCCCTGCTCAGGCATTTCAATAAGACTCTGAGGGGAAGCCATAGATTCCACACAGTTCACCAAGAAGCCGATATCTTTCCCCCTCGTGGCTTCTTTGATGGTCTTGCTTGCTGATTGGTCCAAAGAGAAGTCAGCTAGGACGACAACAGTTTCCACTCCATAGTTTTGGGAGAGGGATGCAGCCGTGTCTCTGACGGAGGTGTGATCCTGAGTGACAAAGATAACGCTGATCCCGTGTCTGGCCAGCTCCTCTGCATAGGCTTTGGCCACAGGCTCTGATGCACCTGACGAGAGAGGATGATATTTATCAATATAAGTCACGTTAAGAAGAAATGAGGATATATAACTGAGATCTGCTGCACTATAACCGCACTATGGCCTCAAAACATTACAGTTTACATTATTACCGAAATGATAAGCTTATTAGTTAAGTATCAAGACATGAAAACAATGGCAATGTTGATAGGTTCACTTCACTTGCATTTAATAGAGAAAAAATTGTCAAATATTTCTGGTTCCAGCTTCTCAAATGTAAAGAAAATTCCTGTGTTTCACAATTGCATATAACTGCAAATATAATACATACATACATGTATTAATATAATATATCATAACGTTTTGGACTGTTGCTTTATTAAATTGTAATATCCTGTGCATTTTTCACAATTTTTATTATACACCACAAAGGATTGTAGAAATAAGTGACATTTTAATAAATATCAAAAATGCTGGTTATTTGAGGACCTAGTTAGCCATTCTAGCAATGTTGTTTGTGTGACAGCTAAATCTAATTAAGTTAATTAATTAAGTGTGCTATGTTTAGGGTTGCAACAAGATTAATCTTAAAGTTATTGTCTTTATTTACTGATTCCTTCTTGCATGAATAAAGTTTCAAAAAATAATTTAAAAAAATGACTCATTGCAATTTCTCAATTTCTTCTTTTCAATGACAAACTGTTGAATAACCAAAGATATGAATGTTTACAAAAATATCAAAAAGAGAAAAGCAGCAATTGATTACGAATTTTGCTGGCAAATGAAAATGTTCATTATTGTTTGCTGCCCTTGCTACCTTATATTTCGGGTTGCAACATGGTTAATCTGCCAATTATTGTTTTTATTTATTGATTAATCATGTAATCTATTAAGTGTCACAAAATAGTTAAAATATCTTCTTGCAGTGTACCCAAATCCACATGACATGCTCACATTTCGTATTTTGTGATACATTAAATAACGTAAGTAAATATCAATAATAAAATGGTGGCTACAGTTACTACAATAAAATGAAAGTGACTCTCCTCTCTCCCACAGACCTTCATCATGATGCACTCTCTGCGTTTCTTCTCTGCATCCTTACCATAAACAACAGCCCAGTCACCAAATCTTTGGGTCAGCTTCTTCGACGGGATCATTCTTGGCAGGAAATGCACCCTGATCAACGTGCAGCAGTCTCTCAGGAGGATTACTGCCCGGCTGGCCGTGTAAAGAGCACCGACCAGGGCCAGGGTTTCAAAGTAAGGACTGCATGACCGAGAAACTTCTCTGAACAACAGCTGAAAGCTGTCAACTGCCGCCATAGTCGACACTAGTGATGCTGATGCTAGCCTGTTAGCTAATGCTTATTCAATAGATTTAACGGTGCGATATCTAGGCGTAACGTTAGCTGGGAAGTCAGGCGTGCAGACAAAACATGTCGGTGTCCCCATATAGTGGATTTTGGTCAAAAGTATTCAGTTTGACAGGCGTTTCGGGAGGCAGAGATGTCTCCTGACAGCACCCGGATAGAAGGAGCAAAATATTTTGTCACGTGACCGCGTATGTCACTGGTGCTGCTTTCAGGACCCTATGAGAAAAACTGAAATCTTTAAATCAGTGGAGTAATACGTTATAGACGTATTTAAATTTGTCATAATTGAATTTTACTGCAGTGGCTTGATAAGGCTCACTATTAACTCAACTTTCTAAATCGTGTCGCACCTTTAGCTATTCTCAGTATTTTTATATTACATGTGAAACCTATATTTTCGATGCTCCTAAAGGCAGCGCGTAGTTTCTTCCGACAGGTTTCTATAGCGACGCAGCACTCAGTAGCAAGTGATCCCAAAATGCTAACGGTACATCGATGAAACGCTTTTACAAGTCCACGAACAAGGTGGCCACTTTACGATATACTGTAAACGACTTCTTTCTGAGTGAGTGGTTGGTGTGCGGGGCTGGGAGGTTCTTGGATTTCGCCAAAGTCGCGAGTTCAATTAAAATTGGGCAGTTTTTTCTTGAGCTAGCTGTGTTAGTAAATGTAGCAGCGTCAAGCTGTCAAGGGAGAAGCAATTAGCTAACATTTGTTAATTTGTTTTGTCTCTAAAGTAAAAGCATAAATATTAAATAGTCAGTTTGGGTAACATTGACCGATATATATTGTTGTTAGATTTTTATTTGTTGTGGAAACGGCTGTGTATACCTTTGCTAATGAAATACCTTCATAATGGACCAAATGAGTTAGCCAAATACCACACCTGTTGATGATTAACTGATTAACTTATCTGCAAAAAGGTATATCCGAAACTTTTGTGCATTTTACTCCGCTGTGATGTGATTTTAACTGATATCATATTACATACAGTGAGTAAAATACTTTATCAGTGCTTTAACCTGGTTTGAGTTGGTTCTTTTTCTGTTCTTTGTTGGTTTCTCTTGTGATTTAAGAGAATTGGAAAATAATTTCGTTTAGGACACGATAGGTCCTGATTGTATTGCTGACGTTTTTAAAAGGTTAAATGGATAAAATGGGGGTACTTAATAAAGCTGAACAGTATTCAAAGACACGTGTATGTTTACTTGTATGTAAGGTATGTTATTTAAGTTATTCAGATATGAAGATGCTGAGTTTAATGTTACTTTAAAAAAATAATACGCGGAGTAAATGTGTGTTGTGTGCTTTGTTTTGTTTCATCTTTCTTTCTTGTTTTGCTTTGTAAAGACTGATGGCCTTTATTTTTTTTTAATGTGGCAAGTGCATATTGCAGCCTATACATTAAAGAATCAAATTAAAAAATTATAAAAAAAGACACTGATATCAAATTAATAGAGCACCCTGATAGAATTGGGTGTTTATTTGTACTTGCTGGACTGTCACTATGGTTATACACCCCAGCTCTCATTTTTATCTTTAGTTGGAGGTGATGTTTTTTCTTCTTCTGCCTATTTGTAAGGAAAAACAAATGATCTTTTTAAAAATTGCTGCAAATAATGTAGAATTTTGTTATTTCTTGCACATATTCTATTGTTATTAATGTTATTTTTTCTCAAGTAAAGTTGTCTGTTACCCTTCATCACCAAGCCTATGAAACCAATCACTCTATTCTGTCCCATCTTTAGGACCAGCAGTAAAGATGTCTGAGTTGTCAGCTGAAGACGAGGTGGAGTTGAAGTCCTTGCTAAAGCAGCTTCTGAGAAGCATCAATGACAGAATATCTGGCGCTCCGTCGACTGAATGTGCTGAAGAGATCCTCCTTCACCTGGAGGAGACTGACAAGAACTTCCACAAGTAAGGCCACTTTAAAGATCTGATGTAAAGTGATGCACATATAAATTTAAAGTACAGTACATATACACAGTAGGTCTGACGCTGTCCTTACTCTGCTCTCAGTTATGAGTTTGTCAAGTATCTCCGTCAGTATGTGGAGAGCTCCCTGGGGACTGTGGTGGAAGAGGAGACTAAGAACTTGACCAGAGGAGATGGACAACATGCAATAGGCTCATGTCACGATACCTTAATCCACGCCGTCACCCGAAGGACCAGAGACTCTGCTGAGTGAGTGTAGCTCAGACTCTGAGCTTTGTTCCCTTTTCTTTAGCCAAATGTTCATGATTTATTTATTGTGAAGTCAATTCACAGGTAGTAATTCTTTTTTGTGTGAATTGTGCTGATGTTAGAAGCACATCAGTGTCCTTCTGTATGATACTTATTTTCAATTAAATGCCCATGTATGTTTAGTGTCCCTATATTTATATGATATGGATAGTAAAGGCCATTCTTACTACAAAAAATGGAGCGAAGCCATTGTACAAGTTGTAATTCTTAGTTGATAACAAATAGCATACAAGCTACAGTAGCTGATGTTCTGATGTCACTGGTCTTGGGCCTAATATTGTATGGGAAGAGAAAATATTTTTGGTTTCTACAGTATGTTTCTTGCCTGTTTTTTTCCATGTTGGAAAACATAAATGCCTTATAGTTGAAATTGCAAACTTGCAGTGTTAGGTTTCCTGCTTTCAACTGTAAGTGGAACACAGAAGAGTAAATGGACTTTGCAATAACTAAACAAAACATTTGCAGAATTCTGAATTGTACTCTTCCACAGCAAATAAAAAGGACCAGTCTTTATGGAATGGGGTTTCCTTATAATTCAGACACAAATTGATTCAAATGTGCTATATAAATAAATTTCCCCTGCCTTGCCTAAATAATACACTACACAGCACTTCCTTCTGTGACCAGGTACCAGCAGATGATGCAAACCTTAAAAAACACCATGATCATGGTGGTGGAGTCTTTAATCAACAAATTTGAGGAGGACCAGATGAGGAAGGAGGAGATGCACAGAGAGAAGCAGCACAATCCGTCCAACAGTCAGTACGCTGACAATTGCTCTGACAGCGACTCCTCCTTCAATCAGGTCAGAGACACAGTAGTTGCACTTTGAGGGCAATACATGCTTAAACTGTATTATTTTATTGCCTTTTTACATTGTTGTGGACGACTCTTATGAAGTGCCAACATTGCATTTATGTCCAATCTCTGGCAATGGTCGCAATAGCTGTCCTTAGGAAGTTTGTTCCTTTCCATGGTAGACTGAATGTAGGGCAAAGCCTATAATAGATACACTCAGTGAGCTCTGACACTTTTGGCGTGGTGCCATCAGACAATGAGAGGCTTTTATTCCGGTTTATGATGGATCACAGTAATTTATGTCTCATTCCTATTTTCCTGTCTAGAGTTATGCATTCATCAGACAAGAGCAGCTGCAAGCTCTGGCTGAAAAACTTGACTCCAGCAGACCCAAAGAGGTAAAAAAAAAAAAAAGGCTCACTCACACATAGACATTATAATGGTGTACATTGCTGTTGCATAGTTTTTGTCAGCATGTTGGAGAGTCATGTGTGGCACTGTGCCATGATTGTTGGTTTTCTAAACTTGGGGTCAGAGGCCATGAGATGATTAGATGATGAGAACAAAAATAAAATGGAAAATATTCCTTATTCTGTTTTCATCTCATATTTTCAAATTTCCTACCAAATTACAAGAAAATGTACATATTTAGGCTTGTAGAATAAAAAAAGGCTACTATTATGTTAAACAGGTTATCGTCAGTTGATCTTAGCCTGACAATTTGATGATGGCATCATCATTTTTACCCTGCTTTCAAAGTTTTGGTTGGTTGATTGTTCCATTAACCAGTGGAAAAGCCCTCAAAGGGCCAGACCTGTACTTAAAAAAAAAAATAAAAAGATTCAGACGTCTGAAACCAGTGAGGATGTTGTCATGTGCAACTAGTGATGGAGAGTAAACACTGATTTGCTTAAAAGAGTCACAAGGCACACAGTTTTTTAACCACTGCCATAAACATGAAGATGATGAACATTGTAGTCCAGGTGAAGTGATGTAACTCTGTGTGTAGGTGCGTTGGGAGGCTCTTCAGGCCCTCTGCTGTGCCCCTCCATCTGATGTGCTGAGTTGTGAAAGCTGGAGCAGCCTGCGCAGGAACCTCTCTGCAGCTTTGACCGACCCTGACCTCAGCGTGAGTCCTGATCAGCCTCATCTACAAATTCACAATTCATTTATTTACAAATGAATCAGCAGTAGTCATGTTATTTTAATTAACTATTTCAGGCTTTATAATAATTGACAACAAACACAGAAAACTTGATGTTCATCATTTTGCATTCAATCTTGCCACACCTGCCTAATTGGAGGAGAAAATAATAATGCTGTCTTTAGTGACCGAGAGCTAATTGGTAGCAAATATGCAGGCCTCTGTCTCAGTTGAGGCTGCAAATCTTTTTTTTGTGATCATCTTGTTTAATTTCCTTTCAGTATATTTTTTTTTATAATTTTACATTCATGTATCATTGATTGCTTATATGCATGTTTGTGTGTGTCTGTGCTGATAAGCTATCCCCCTCTATCGTATCTCCATCAGGATAACGTACTGCAGTTTTTTGCCAAAAGCTTCTCCTCTTCTCCGCTGAATGTGACCCGAGAGATCTACACCAGCTTGGGTAGGCTACTGTAGAATGCATGTGCAGCACCTTCATGTTTAAACCAAACATTGGAAGATTATTTATTAATAATCTATCAATAAAAATACAATTTAGAGGGTCAGCTCCTTATTGCAAGTATTATCTAGCCATGCAGAAAGAGTAGTTGTGGTTTCATGTACAAAGATTTTGAGATATCCACCTCTCAGCTTTCTGTATCAACCCAATACGATGGAGGTGAATCTACAGATCTGACTGATAGTAGAAATTATTGGAATAGTTTAATACCGACTAAATAATTCAAATGTCTTGTTGTAGACTGTTTTCATTGGGGTGAACTGGCTTTTCAGTTGAGCTTTTGATTTATTTTAAATTGTTAAATGTCAGATGTGTCCTGTAAATGTGTAATGTGTATATGTGTCATTATGTGTATGAACATACAGTGTATATTTGTAATAAGTATATTTTGCCTTTGTGCAGCTAAAAGTGTGGAGTCAAGTTTTCTGTCTCATAAGCTAAGTTTTCCGACTGGCTCAGCTGTAATCGACATCAACAGACCTGAGATCAGTCGCCTTCTCAAACAGGTACAACAGCTTTTATCTTCTGGTGTTTAAAGTGTATCACCATATAAACACATTATAGCTTTTTCTCTCTCTTTCTCTCTGTCTTACCTCAGATTCGATTAATGAATGACTTTCAGAAGGAGGTTACAACCTTTTGGATCCGCCATCCAGAGAAGTGAGTTGCACTCCTAATATGTAGTCATAGTTGGCATTTTCTATTTGCTTGTTTGACCCCACACCCAACACTCATTATCTCATATGTTACTCTTTGAATTATGACAAAATGGTATGGACATTAAAAAATGCTTGGGATATACATATCTATAAAATGTTACAGTTTCCTACATACTTTATTCAAGTCCAAATTGTACTTAACTTTTCAATATTACATCTGTAATGATGGTATACATACAGTACATTTGTTTCAGTCTTCTTTCTTTCCTGCTTTAGATATATGGAAGAAGTTATAGAGAGCACCTTCTCCCTGCTGTCCTTCCATCCTGAACATGGCTCAGCCTCACCAGGGACAGACAAAGCCCTGGAACCCATTCACCTATTGGCCTTACTAGATGTTAAAGCCACCTGGTTTAAAAAGTGGATGGTGTGTATTGGAAACGAGAAGATGTTTTTTATTTGTGCAGAGTGCATTTCTTGTATTCATTCATTATAGTAATGTGTTGCTTAATAATGTCTGTCTCTCTCTCTCTCTTGTACATGTACTCTGTCTCATATACTGTCCTCTATCCCGATCTGTCTCCCTCTCCCTCTGTCAGCATGGATACTACAGCAGGACTGTGGTTCTCAGACTCCTGGAGAAAAAATACAAGTCTCTGGTGAGTGATTCACTCCTTAATCAATATCTCTCACTATTTCCTTTGTACTTCTGACACATCCAGCACCACAAAGAAACAATCAACGATACAAGCCTGAAAAGTCTTTCCTGAAGGCACCAGAAACCATTGCAGCAACAGAGTGAATCCCTGAAAGACAAAACTGTGAACTAACTGGGAAAAAGTAGGAATCTGGAACAAGCTCAGATATGCTTGCAGGCTCTTTAAGGCAGATCATGACCTATTTCCTGCTGGAAATGTTATTCCTTCCTGCATTTTCTTGTTTTATCTTTGGGCCTCACATAGAGGCTAAATTTGCTCTAGTTCTTACCTTTACTGTACCAAGATATGCTCAATGTACTCAGAATAAATACACAACAGCCGTGCCTAACTCAGAATTATGTCAGTTGAATCAGATTTGAATTCTAAATACCATAACTCAACTCTGTTCCTTTTTTCCATATAAAGTTTGAGAGTTCGAACGGGTAGTAAACAAGCCGAGTTAGCCCGCCGAGCGATTGTGTGCTTACTAGGCAAACAATGGATAATAACTGTACAACAATATTTTTTACAGAAACTAGTTATCAAACAAAAAACAACATGAAAGTGACGAACACTCACTCTGAAGGTAAATCTGGGGACCAAAATGTCCTCAGAAGTACACAACACACTGACTGGCAAACAAAGAACAACTGCTCCACTTTAAGAATCTGTCAACTGACGCGTCTCCAACTGATGATAAAAATCCTCGACTTCAGGGGGCAGCCATAAAAAACAGGTGGTGAGAAGGGTGAGGGTTCTCTAACAGATTAGCTGCTTTTAATGAATGCCGTCAGTGAAATTCTTATTCACGCCCATGTATTTGAGGGATCTGTGTAATTCACACAGCCAAACAATGAAGGTCAGTGTGGGAGTATTTGAGACAAAGGGGCACAAGAGTTGAGTGTCACTTCGACATTTAAGAATTGATTGTTTAATCCTGAACCTCCCTCTCAACTCTCACTCTGACTTTAGAGAGGATTACTATGAAATCACCCCTGAAACTTTCACTAAAGTACTGTAAATGTCAATAACTCTTTGAAAGCACTGTAAGCCTAAAGTACTCCTCCATTGCAGAGCATTCAAATTCCCTAGAGATTTAGCTTTAAAACAAATGGTTCTAGTCTCAAAACTCTTGATTTAAAGGTTAGATAAAAGGAGGTGTACATTCTGAATGAATACTTCAGTAAGCCTGTTGTTTTTCGCCTGTTCATAGCAGCATCTGTCACAGGAGATTGGTAGTTCAGGTGTTTGCAGCAGCCAAAATAGCATACTTTGTTTTCTAATCTTTTTTATATTTGTTCAGATTGTTGCAGCCCTTCAACAGTGTATCCATTACAGTAAATCCCATGAATATGTCACAAGTGAGACAAGTGATCCACAGACAGCAGAGCAGCAGAGCACTGGTAGGTAAAACAGTCCATAAACTCATAATTTCTTCATCAGGTTTATGTTCTCTCTCAGGCATATCTGAATACCGGTTTCCACTCACACTCTGTGTGCTAAACATCAGCACATTTGCAATAATGCTGATTTAATGTGTCCTGTGAAACAAACCAAAAAAAAGTACACTGAACTTCTGTGAGAGCCTAATGAAAAAGTAATGCTTCATTTGAAGCCTGTTAAATGTATTTTCACCTAGACTTTAAGGTTGTCATTTATTCAGTTTTCTTAATGTCCACATGCAGCTCCAGCTGTCATTAAAACAGATGAATGCTGAGAAAAACAGTTGAAGGAAGAAATGAGAAGGAAAAAAAATCAGACATAAAAACATTTGAGAGTAATGGAGAGAAAGGGAATGATAGAAGGCTGGAAAATTAACACTAAATGAAAGATATAACCAAGTTAATGACTTAGGTGAAGCAGACAAAACAGAGGTGTGTGTATAAGTATGATAAAAAAGTTACATCTGAAAGCCTCTATTACAAAATATTAGTCCATGATTTTGGAGTACAATCTGCCACAACCTGTGCAGGACTTACTCAGCACAAAACAAAAGTTTTAGGGTTTGGTTGTGTTAGCTGGTTCCATTTTGGACTAGTTTCACAGTCAAAAAAAATTCCCAGGTTGCTAAAATGTGAGGCTAACAAATCTGTTATTGTACCTTTTTATTATTATTATTATTATTATTATATAATACATTTTATTTATAGGGCGCTATTCACAATACTCAAAGACGCTTAACAGACAAACAAAGTCAATTAAAGTCAGTAAAACATGTAGAATAAATCAAAACAAAATCAGTAAAAGCAAGACAGACAAGCATGAAATGTGCATAAATCAAACATTGCAGATGCAGAGTGGAGGTCTCTGGCACAACTTCACCAGCTTCTAAGGTGCATGGAGAATGAAGAGAGTCTAGAAGAGGTCAAAGAGCTCCAACACTTGTAGTTTGAGGAACAACTTTATTAGACCGATGCGTTTCTGCAGGATGACCCAGACGAAGTCCACAAGCCAAAACGCATCGTCTAATAAAGTTGTTCCTCAAACTACAAGTGTTGCTTGAGCTCATAAATCAAACATTAAAAGCAGATTTAAGTTATTGACGTCATTATTGTGTCCCTCGCGGCTGTTTTTTTTTTGGCAGAGAGCAACAAGCGTTTGGATAACAGGCTTGTCGTTTTATGATCTCAGTAGTCTAGACTGCACTGTCTTTCTTCCATTTCCTCGAGTATTTGGAGCAAGTAGCTTGTGAAAAATGAGGTGTAAAACCGCTGGCTTCACTTGTTTTTCTCTGTCTGATACATCTCATATTTTCTGCTTCTCATCTCATTTTCAGGTTTGGCACATTGATTAGACTGTGACAAAAAACTTTTTCTGCTTTTTCAGCTAACCAGAGTTGTAAAGAAATCTCCACCATCCTTAGTCTTTTTTGAGGTTTAGTTATATATATTAGGTACCTGCAAATGTTGAAAGTTAAAGGTACCCTGTTTTTGATGTACATGCATAGATGAGCTATACCATAAGCCATTCTCATAGACTGTATGAGAATAATGGACATAGCCACCTCGATGTCATTCACCGGTTTGTGGACTCCTGTTTTGAATCCTCGAGTTAGTCGAGCTACAGTTATAGCTTGATTAGGATTAGATGCTATGGAGATACTATGCAAGTAAGAGTATTTTTAATAAAGAATGGCATAAAATGTCAGTGGAAGTACCTTTTAGTTCAGATTTTTTTTCCATGCTGGCATGCCAGAGGTCAAGAATGAACCTCCATCCTCGAACAGATGTCCTGTATCATTCCAATCATTTGGAGCATAAGCGAGGATAAACCTATGAT
Organism: Plectropomus leopardus; assembly: GCF_008729295.1. Taxonomy (NCBI): domain Eukaryota; kingdom Metazoa; phylum Chordata; class Actinopteri; order Perciformes; family Serranidae; genus Plectropomus; species Plectropomus leopardus. Next base: position 21,836,217 of record NC_056478.1, read on the forward strand.
ATACACATTTAAGATTTCGTGCGTTTTACAGCTCTGAAGTAACGAGGGCAACAACATATCTAACTCTCTATCATCATGAAATTCACCCTTATACATTGTAAAATAAACCACGTGATTGTTTTTGTTTTTTTAAACTAAATTTGCGTTATTAACAGTAAGTGATATACAGACTGATGGTAAAATGCAATGAAAACATCCTGCTGCAAGTTGTGAAAATTCAGTGAATGAGAGTGAATATAGTGGGAGATAGGGCGAAGGGGAATGTCAGTGTCAGTGTGTTATCTCCTGTAAGCCAGCTGGCTCCTTGAGACTGAACATTTTGACCTTGTCCTGGATGAGTGGAGATATGCCTACTCCCCGTCACTGATACACTCTTCATAAAAGAAGAGTTTCTCAGAGCTGTGCTTCTTTTAGATTGTCTGCACCCCAGGGGCACTGCAGACTTTTTTCATTTGTCAATCTCATTCTATTACAGAAGCTTTAGATATGAAATGTCTTTGAACTATCTGCCCACTGCAGCATCACAACAGGGGCATTCATCCAGGGTTTTATGAATAGTAGTTAGTATGTCAAGATACTGAAAAATGATTTATTATTTTCATATTCAACCTCAATAATGAAATATGATCTACACAAACAACATCTCTACTAAAACTGTTTTTTTTTCGTCCATGTAAACTGATTCTACCACACTAACCCCTGTCATTTTCAATATATGTTTTGCAGCAATTAAAATGCTTTATGAACTGAGTTAGACATTGGTGGGGAAAATGCATTTCTTAAACCTTCTTCCCTCTCTTCCTCCCTTTCTTAGCTTTGCTCCTTCCAGCATATTTGTTTAATATCTACAATATTTGGACCTCATGGAAACTGGATCTGTGACTACAGCAAAAGTGTAGACAAGTTTAAAATGTTTATTTTCTGATTTTGTTTCAGGTTCAGTCCAGAGGAGTGTTTACACAGGAAAAGAGCTTGAATATGCCTTCTTTGTCCACTCGCTGTGTGTCCTGGGGAAACTAATCATCTACACCAATGGCAGAAAGCTGTTTCCCATCAGAGTGATGAAGTGCAAAGGTACAATATTAAACCATTTTTTAAACCTTTTCAAACATCTATCAGAAGCATGTGGAGATTTGATTTCATACTTAGTTGTTTTACAGCAGAATAAGTTTCACTGTTGTAAAAGGAATAGTTTGACTTATTTAAAATATGCATGGTCATTTTCAGACCGGTACAACTCTGTCATAGCTGTCTGTAATGTATGAAGCTGTATATTTAGCAGTGGGTTTGCTTAACATAGCACTGTAGATGGTAAAAACAGGTGCTAACACTGTTCACAGTTAACAAAATCAGACTACAAGCAAATCCAAAGCCAACTGAATTATGTGCTACATTGTTTTGTTTAATCTGTATGAAAATCATATTGTAAACATGTCAGTTTGTCATTTTATGGGGGTTTATGTGCTTAAATATTTCTTGGCTGGGAGCAGTAACCTCCTGGAGTCTTAGCTGGTTGAACTGCAACTGGCGTTGGCCAAGAAATAGTTTAGCACATTACCCCACCTTAAATAAAATTAGTTATTTTTACACTTTAGTTTTTGTTTCTCTTAACCAACTAGAATTAATATGTGAGTTGTTGGTTGCAAATTTTGTTACCATCGGACGCACTCACTCGAGCTATTAACCTGTGTTTTATGTCTTTGTGCTAAAGACTCAAGAGTGGTTTTGATCCTTTCATCCAATGTGATTTGGCTACTTGGCATAATTCTGAAAATGTCCAACAATTCCTTTAATGTAAAAATACAATGAAGAGCTTAATAGGGTATACTGTGTATTGTTAGCAGCTGCAGGACTTAAAGGATTGCATTTGTGATTTTATGAAGTGAAATGGAGTTAAAGGGAAAACAGATAGCTTATTTCCCTGTGCAGATCACTATCTGTGGTTTAGTAATTTTCCAACTAAATCATCTGTCCAGTCTTTACAACAGATAATCTGATGTCGGAATGTGTCTGATCAGCTCACACATAGCGCCACTCCTCCCTGTCTTCCTGAGCAGTAACTTTGTTCCTTCTAGCCATCTTTATCACTAATAAAGTTATGTAATGGTGTGAATGAGTATAGCAGACCATTATAACAGACTCATCGTCTGCTGTCACGGCTCTTAACGCTGTTTTATTTAACCATTAATAACTCTTATTCTAGGACAGTCTGGACTGGAGGCAATCTAATCATTGACATACAGTTGTTCATAGGGATCATAAGGCCCACTCTTTGGGTGGAGGCCCATTAATCCACACCTTGAAGAAGGCAGCTAGATCAGTTTGTAACCCATACCTGTATGTGTCATTGCATATATCTGTTTCAATTTATAGCAAGTTCAGTTCAGAGATTTTATTGTCCCTCAAGGGGAAATTTGATCTGCAGGTAGCGGTAAGCAACAATTAAGAAATACAATAAACAGGCACATAACAACAATAACCAGACTTGACTAAAAGCAATCCCAATCAACAGTAAAAGTAAAAGCATCAATGTAAGTCATCTACAAGTGTCAGTAAAACGAGTGAGCTCGGTCAACCATTAAAAAAATCATTAAAATATAGAAATGTTAATAAGAGGAGTGTTCACAGTCATTTCTGAACAGTTATGTTTTTTTTTTTTTTGATCGAAATGTTGTCCACGCCCTTAAATTGACACACAATAGGTTACACACCTCCTTAAGATTTCGCTTAAAGGACCTTTATCCCAAAAGATTTTAGTTGTTAGATATGATTAAGAAACAGTTGTTTAAAACTACAGTTGAGGAGAAGTAAAACCGATGATCAGTATAGTCACTCTTATGACAAAAATGCCAAAAACAAAAATGCCATAAAATACACTAAATACCTTTAAAAGGCTTCACTACATATATCATATGAGTCTGGACAGACATAGAGGTAAACTGCAACTTTGGCTAACTGACTAATTGTTTCAACTGTAATACGAAGTCTGTGTTATGGTGTGTGATTTGGTATATAAAGTGGCTTTAGACATGCTTGTGATGAAGTGTTGTATACTGGAATCACTGTGTATTTGAGTTGATTGTGTTACCTTTAGTAAAAGAACAAACATTTGATTTGTTGCCTTTATTATTTTATGGCAAGCCGTTTGAGAACACACTAGATACTAAAACTCATTCCAGGCATAAAATTTGGAGCCAACAATGAACCATGTGATGCTAATTTTCAAGGTTGCCAAAACTGGACTCAGACCATTTCCTTCTAAGGAAGACCTACTTTTTTTTTTTTACTATCCTTGTTTAGACATTGAGTAAGCGCATTGATTGCTTATTCATGTCCTGTTACAGATCCAGTCAGCCTGACGGACCTGGTTGTCATCCTGATTCACATCATGTACCAACACCCCAAACCTTCGCACAGTGACACCTCACACACAGGTGAGGCCCCACACACTCACACACAGATATAAACTACGTCACAGAGTTTCGGCTTCCTCTCGGGTTTCTGTGCACAGTCTGGAATCGGGGGCTGAAGGAACACGGTGACCCTCCCTGTGAGGCGTAACAGCATTCCTCAGACCATATCTTTTATCTCCTAACCTTGTTCTGAGTCATGCAGCACTGAGGTTGTCTCCTGGAAGACCTTGCTTTATTGCCCCATTCATTCTCATGAATTACACTGCAGCAACTTTCCTGGCTGTAATCAATAGCGTCCCCTACCTTGACTTTGTCATAGGAGGATCATCTCCTCTGTCTGCTGCAGAGAGTCATGCAAGTCATAAATTTATATTAATATTTTACTTGCAGTCTGATGAGGATAATCTGAATAGTATCATGGTGTTACATAATGTAGTGTTTGATGATGCAGAATCAAAGTATCTGTGCAAGAGAGTTAGTTTTGGCTGGAGGACACTTCATTTAAAGCTCCATTAGGCAATATTAAGTAAAAAATACAATAATGTCACGAAAAGAGTGAGACTTAGGAAGACCCAATGTTCCAATACAGCTCGTTCCCAAACTATGACTTCAATTATTTATATCTTGTAAATTTAAAATTCTACACACTATCCAGTGATGATTAATGTCATCAAACTGTTTTGAGTTTATGAAACTGAGTGTGACAGTGGTGGAAGAACCACTTTATTAATTAAAAGTTGATACTACAGTCATGCTTAAATCCAGAGGTATTATCAAAATGTACTGAAATTATCATAAGTTTAATAACTTATTATCCAAAATGACCCCTTCCATATAGTTACATTATTAAGTATACTGTAATATTGTTGTAGTGTTACTGATGACTTAACATGTAAACAGCATTTTAATGGTGGAGCATCTTTAAATACTTAAATACATGTACTGCAGACTAGTCTCACAAATAATGCACCACAATTACTCATAAGTTATATGTTTCATATGAAAAATCTTAAAGGTTAAGAGTAAAATAATTCATTAAGTCCCATATAACTAAAATGTTTGATAAAAGGTTTTAAAAATAATATTCAAGTACGGTATTTAATTAAATGTATAGAATTACTTTCCACCAAGTTATTGTCAGTAGTTATTTGCACCTAGTTTATATTAGTGTAAAGATCCTCTTTACTGTATGAACCTGTGTTCTGGATGATCAGATTTCTAGTGTATATGAAATCAATAAAAACATCAATCTAGGTTCTGTAGAAATGTTATATGTGTCCAGTATAAAAAATGGAAATGCACAGATCCAGGCAGTAAAACCCAACGAGCATCCAGCAGCTTAGTTGGAGCATCTTCACGAAATTTGATTTTCACGTTATTAACAAATATGATACAAGCAGGACAATGTTTAGTTTCAGTTTTAAAGGATATAAATGGTGCAAGATGGATTGACATGCATGTAATTCAGTTAAATCTTTGTGCTTTCAGACTCCCTGTCGCCCAGCTGTCTGGCAATGGATGTGCTGTGGATGCTGTGTGAGAGAACAGAGTGTGCTGCTGAGTGTCTCTACCAGACGCCTGTGATAGAGACACTGTTGGCTCCTGTTATAACTCTGCTCGATGGACAGCAGGTCGAACACACATACACACATACTAAACACACACATCTGTTTTAATGCAGTTGTGAGTACAATAGACTGCATATTGATTTTCATATACATACCAAATGAGTCATAGATTCATTCATATAAATAGTCAGTTTGCAATTGAGAATTTCCAGTTCTAGGCAATAACCAGGTAAACAACATCACAATGGTAGACTCTTTGTTAAGAGTAACAAAAAGTCCATTCATATATTTTAAAAACAGAGCCTTGACAAGCCTGTTGTTTTGCCATGGAGCCTTTAATATCACATACATGTTGTTTTGTAGCTTTCTAGTGATCTTAAGTCTATTTCAGGCATTTTTCACCTGCTATAATTAGAATTCTGGGGAAGACATTGAATATTCTTTAATGTTTATGTTAAAATGGTCAGATTTAAAGATGTCAAAATATTTGAATATGGCAACTTTTATCATGATAAATGCTTTAGCCTTTAATCCTTACCCTACTGTCCATTTACTTAAATTATACCATAGTGAATACTCAATTCTGATTGGCTTCAGAGTGTCCATTAAAACCTGATATAGAACACCTACTAAGTAGTTGTGGTAAAGCTGTGTGTTCATCATTCTTAATTAATACGCTGTCTACACAACAGTCATCTCACATCCTATTTGCTATTCAGCTTGCTACTTAAGCGACTTCAGCTGACAGTATCGTTACATAATGGCATAATATTTGTTTGTGAAAATCTGGATATTGATTTGGGGACATGACTAGATAGCTAGCCAGTGTTGTTAAAAATCCTGTCAAGTTATATTTACTGTTTGTCAACCTTGCAAAATGTTATTGACTTTGAATCTTTATAGTATAACGTTAGCTTTCTAGCTTATAGTTGAGCCAAGAGGTCTTATGCGCTGAGCAAACTAGAAATATTTCCTTTTGGCAAGTTGTATTTAAGGTTTGTCCTATTTACTGGAGTAGTGTACTGTGTTTCCCTTGCATAAGAACCTTATAAGATGGTTATGATGGTGGTAGGATGATGGTACACAGAGACAGACAACCATTCACGCTCACATTAACACCTACAGGCAATGTAGAGCCACCAATTTACCTAACTTGCATATCTTTGGACTGCGGGAGGAAGCCGGGGAGCTAGAAGAAAACCCAAGCTGACACAGGGAGAACATTCAGACTCCACATAGAAGGGCCCCAGCTGGCCGGCGGGTTCAAACCACATCCCTCTTGCGTTCGTGCTTGGCTAAATTTTGAAGGCAAAATGCATTAAAGTATAAATGAATCCTCAACTGTTTTTTCTTTGGCCAGTGACCATGGTATTAGCAGGATAATGCGCTTCGAGATGTCCATAATCAGGAATTAATGGCCTCCGTGGAGACAACCTCCGCTGCACGTCAGTCAGTCATGCCCCTTCGTCTATCTTTAATTCCTGATAATGGGCACCTCGTCAGGTATTATCCCTTACCTATTCCATCCCCAGTAGCTTTAATCTTACCCTCAGTTTTAAATGCACAGGATTTGCCCTCACCATATTTCCCTTATATACATCTGATTCTAATCTTGATTATAAATGCATAGGCTATAGCCAGCAATGTTTTCTAACCCCAACCCTTACCCCAAACCACATTTTCAAACCTTGATTCAATCACCATATCTGAATCCTAATGTGTTTGTTATTATCATGTCAGAAGGACACAAAAGAGTAGCTGTTAACGTCTCACAGCAAGACAGTTTTTATGCTCCATCAGCCCTTTTAAATTGTGGAAGCATTGCTTATGAACATATAACAGCTTTGTTGTATTCCATATTGCCAAAGTTAATGATATTTCAATTTCCAATATGTGATCATCACTCCTTGGATTCGTCTTGTTTCTGAAGCTGTTGGGTAATTTGTCTGTTTATTCTCTATGGTTTACAGGCAAAATTAAAATCTCCTTCAGCAACACTGACTCTCATCGCTGATGTTCTGGCTCGCATCGCAAACACTGACAGAGGATTAGCTCTCTTCTTATACGAGAAGAACCTCGTTGTAGCCCACAGTGAGAGGTGAGACAGTGTGATTGAATTATGATTAAACACAGTGTCATTTAATATCTTTGCAGATGATGAATAAATAACTTTTTTTTCTGACAAAGCGAGAAGACTTCAATGTAGAGTTATGTTTGCATAACAAATCCTCCTGGTTCTGCACAGAGAACAGATTAGACCTGAGGATGTTGCAGGTTTGTCAGTTACTGCAGTCATATCTTTGATCTACTCAAGTCTCATTATAGCGAGAGCGCAGAAAAAGTATGTTTTATTAAAGATAGCCAGGATCACTCAGCTGCTCCATGTTATTTTTTATTCAGTTGTAATTGGCTGACCCTGATCAGTCTGTCCAACCCGAAACAACAGTCTTTTGTTGTGAGTTAGCAATAATATGTTCACCAAGGCTGATACCACAAAGTGCAAACTGTTTTGACTAACATGCTCTAGTCTGCCATTAATTCATGTTTTGATCTCCTCTGAGACATTCATTGTAAAAATGAACACATAGAAGTGCACAAGGGACTTTACTCCACATACTTCTTGTCACTCAAAGAATTTTGAGATGTAGTCTTGATAGGGAAAGCAAAAACAATACAATACAAAGTACAATACAAAAAACAGAATTAAAACAACAGGAACAGAAAGTACTTGAAACATGCCCCGACTCCCCCGACATTTCTCTAAGCACAACACTGCATATACACATTTAAAATCTGTCTTGTATCTCCTCTCAGCGCACTTCTCTTTGTCTGTTTCCCCTCTCCTCTGCAGAACCTTCCCCGCTCATGTCATTGTACAGTTCACCCTCAGGCTGCTGGATAAGGAGCTGTCATCACTAAGTGAATCTGACTTGTCCCATACATCTTGCGGAGCCTTTATCTTCGTCTGTAGGCAGATATACAACACCTGTGAGGGTTTGCAGGTGCTCCGACCCTACGGCCTGCACAAGGCTGTTGCTGCTGCATGGAAAAAGGTACCTGCATATAATTTGTCAATACAATACAGATCAAGCTTTCAGATTCAAACACTCACTGGCTGAGGTTTTCCCTCAGGTTTAACTGGTTTAATAATAGCCTGATAAAAGTCTTCACTGGTTTCTGGGAAAAGTTTCAGATAAAAAAGAAAAAAAAAGGTTAATATTTAGGAAAGTGTTGTGCTTGTTTTGTAAAATTCACCTGAGGATCTTGCAGTTTCACAATGGTAAAGCGCTTGATGCAACAAAAACAGTATTAAAAATCGAATTATTAAACACATACGAAAAACAATTAAGCATCATAATATTGGTGTTGTTGTTGGAATTGGTTGTTTATTCCACGCAGATTCTGTAAATGCAAGAAATGAGGCCCTTTTGTGAGGAGCACTGTCTGACTAATCCCGCTGTGAAAACATGTAAAAGATGGGAGATAAAGGCTGTATCTAAATCTTTTTTTTGTATAGTATCTAATGGAGGGATGTCCATGTCTAATGATCATTTTCACTGGCTAGAATATTCCTGTCATGTTTCATTTCCTTGATGAATGTTGTATTCCCTCTTTATTCATTCACTGCAGCGAGAAAAGTGGCATCACTGCTTACCAAATGGAGAGAATTAACAACCGATTGTAATGTGCTCCATTTAATTTTTAGAATACTGTGTTTGTCAAGACAACACATCAAAATCAGAATACCTTTAGTAACACAGTATAGGGAAAAACAAAACTGAAAACAAAAAAACAGACACAGTTGAATCTGCAACCAAAACCAAAAATAACTCTCAATAACTCCCTCTCCAGAGGAAACATAGAAAAGACAAGTAGTGAAACTGGATGGAACAGGCAGGAAACATCAGTAATATCTCAAAGTAGATATCTGTAAATACAGTCCCACTTTCTGTCTCACTCCTTTGTTATTCAAAACATTCATGTCAAAAATTAACTTCAATGAGACACTGTGGCATCAGTAAAAAACATTTCCCCACTGACTTCCTCCTGCCTTTACCCCAGTATGTGTTAAATATTAATGATCATTCTGCATGTATTGTACTATCATGCACCGGACAGCACGTACGATATGATGCATCAAATCTAAGTCCACACCTATTTTCGTAGTGACATCGTGCAACAACAACGTTAACCTCAGTCCACCCGCTATAAAACAACACAACACACACTGACATGGCTCCTAAAGCTTGTGGGAGGCATCTCAAGGAAGAATTTAGTTTTAATTAGTTCACAGGGAATACAACAGTCAAAGGTTAGATTGATTAGAATGACAGTTTTGGCCCTGATTTTCAGTGTTGTCAGATTGTGCTAATACAGAGAGGAACTGAGATGAATCCAGTCTGTTAGTTCAGTTTTCTTTGCCCTCATTTAGTTTGTTAAAGATGCAGCAGACACTAACTAACACATAACTAACGCGTACATTTTTACGTGGCTTTGTTCAGTGTCTAATTCTGACTGGCCAGTTACAGAATTCTACGTTGTCATTTCTGAATAGCAGACTTTTGCAATGGACGCTGTTTTGATCATAGATGCTTAGCGGGAGCAATAAAATTATTTTTAAATCAATAGGATAATTTTTGAATCCAAATTTTGTGTCAAATAATTGATCTCTTTAGTACGTGGTTGTGTAATAAGTGGGATTATGTACAGTGAGTGGGTCATTACTGTAAAATGAACCCCTTCAGGGTGAATCAAGACCCCTCTTTATGTATTAGGACCACTTATAAAAATAAGTCTTTTATTAATGATTTTACGTGGTATCCTCTGGGATTTTTTTATGTCATGATACTTATGAGAGTTGTCTTTCTGTAAAATTCTAAATAAAAACCAAATCAAATTTAAAAAATATGACACCGTTAGTTTCATTTCCCAGTAATGACACACTCGCTGTACATGGTCCCTATGTGGGTTTTTTTTATTTTAGAAAATTAAATGATTAATAATAACAGAAATACAAACTCAGGACAAAACATAAAAGTCTGGTAGTAGACCAATAGTTCAGAAATTACAGTAAAGTAATAAAGTCCAGTAAAGTCACAGAAAAGATGCAGCAAGGTTGAACACTGTATGAAATCAAAATACAACTGGGTTACAAAATGTTCTGCCTTGACTCAGAAGTTGTTCAACATTAATCTGTGGATTTGAATTAATTTAATCTTTAACAAAAAGCCAGCTGCTTCTAAGTCTCCCTCTGTTGTAGGAGCATAGTGTGAAGAAGACTTTTAATAATTGTGGTCAAAGCTTCAAAGGTGCCCAAACACTCATACACAGAGTGATATTAAAATAATTTTTTCCTTCTTTGTTTTTAGACCAGCTCATTGTCAGAGAGGGTTCTGACCCCGGTGCCTGGAGCCACAGCCGGAGCATCCAACCAGGAGCTGCAGAACATGTGAGGCCACTTTGAATACTTCATTCAAATCTCTGCAAGTAAAGTTGTGATTAGTCTTAATGCATGTATAACAGACACTGAACTTGGACATTTTAAGACACACAGTGATGTTTTTCCACCCCGTCGTCCAACGACTTAGAGACAGAATTATCAAAATAAAAGTCTGAGTGATTGTTTCTCCATATAACCTGTTTTTGGCTATGTAATATAAAGACTACAGTAAGTTCTTTTTATGATATGTATAAACATATCCAGTACTTGCTAATATGTTTACATAAAAGAAAATATATTTTAACTGATCACAAAGCATGCAGCATGACACCAAAATATGTTTCCAAAGTATAGCAATATACTGTTTGTGCATTGGTAACACCTCAGTGACAGCTACTATAAAATGCAAATCACTGGCACAGAAATATTGTGTAGCTACAATATTTTTTTGTTATTACAACCACTTAAACTGTGTGCAGCAGAATCAAGATGTTGACCTTAATTGGGGTTCAGAGGCAGTATGGTCAATGATTGCCAAGAGACCATATAATCAGGTTGTACTTTGTTGACACCCACAGCATCTCTGCCTAGCATCTCTGATAGTAACGCATGGGATGGCCTGTCTTTGTCTTCAACGTTGGAACAGGCTAATCTGGGAGGAGACATTGTTGGACAGCCTGCTGAACTTTGCTGCAACTCCTAAAGGCCTTCTGCTGCTTCAGCAGACAGGAGCAATCAATGAGTGCGTCTCCTATATGTTCTCTCGCTTTACTAAAAAACTCCAGGTAATAACAAACACAGTACTTTTCCTTTTAATAATAGTGTTCAAAACTTTGTGTTTTACCTCACCACTTTTATGTGCACCTAGGTTGCCAAGTGTGCTTCTCTTGCACACATTTAGGATTTTTTTTTTCCAGCCTTTATTCATAGACTGTAGGTGCCTGGAGCCAAATGTTCTTTTACAGCAACGTCCTGCTTCAAGTCAGGCACTTTCCAGCAGCCTTCAGTCTGTACAGTAATTCACAGAAACACTTATTAAAATGTTCTCAGGCTCATATATCAGTGTGTGCAGTCTCCAGTTGTTTTAATTATGACAGAGAAGTCTATTAAAATCCTTTACAGGCTCTCTGTAATTTCTGTTTTTTCTCTACCATCCATTTTACATGAATTCTCATGTGAATCAGCATCATATCAGTTTGTTGCTGTATATAAATCGGCTGAGCTGGCCTGACTCCCTCAAACAACATAAATAAATTAAAAACATTAATAGTCAGACACAGATGTAAAACAGTCCAGTGTATAATAGTTTATGATTCGTAATATAGATTAATTCAGATTAGATTAGATTGCTATACGTCACCATCAGTCACATAACATGTGTTCTCTTAATAGAATAAACCTTCAAATTAGACAAATGAAATCAAAATCTCTCCAATTCAACAAAATTAAAAGTTTATATAATGTTATATTTTGGAGTCAACATCTAAACCAATCAACTGTTAAAATTGGTGAGAGCCAGGTATTTCCCATCATGCCCTGGATCTTGAAGTTGGTGGATAGCAACTGCACTGCCTGGCTCTAAAAATTTGCATCCACCTCAACATTTTAAGGTTATTATTGTCCACATGTGACGTCAGAGCAAGTCAGAATAAAGTCAGAGACAAATTTAACCGACTTCAATTGTGCAATGATCGGCACTGATCGATTCTGAGCTGGCCTGACTCATCTGGAACCAGCCAAATATCTAACATTAAAGGAATTTCACATGTTGCCAGAATCATTTAGTTGTAAAAGCGCTGGTACTAGATTTCAAGTTAAAATGTAAGCTGTTTATATAACTTTACCATACCAACTTCATATGCATCTAAGTTTACAAATCATAGGACTTCGCCGCAGGATTGCTGATAGGCACTGATGCTGATGTAGTTTGATCGAACGGTTTCATCACCTTTATGGAAGGCCTGGAAGAATTAACTTTGGCAGTGATTCGATTTTTAATCTTTCTTGATAGCGTCAACGCGCCAAAGTAATATTATGCTGTTCAAGTGATTCTTTGCCACACTGAGTTACAGTAAGCTAACCCTGAAGCCATGGTAGGGTTAGAAAAAAATCATTACAAACAGGCTGTTAAATCAATTATGTTTATTTTCATTGAATTGAATTGAAAAGTTACCAAACACATGATAATAGCAAGATTAAATCTACATTTAAAACTTAGAGTTAGTTTTATTTCTGCATGCCATCTACAGTAAAGTATTCATGCATGCAGTGTGGCAAGGGTGTTATATATTCTATAATGTTCCACCCAGCAGAACATAATCTATTGTAAAGCCTTTATTCATTCTGTTGGCCCATGTCATCAGTTCCCCTAATTCACTCTGCAGAAGATGTGGTAATTTGTTGTTCCTGCTGCTCCTCAAGGCCACGGTCATATTTCCTGAAGACTGTTCAGTATTCACCAGTAGCCTGTAGGCTGTTACATGCTGCTACTCCCAAGGTGGCTTTAATTTATTAATCTCTGGACTCTACATATGCCTAACATACATAGTATTGTCCATGATTCATATTGTAGACACGCACGCACTCTCAGTCTTACAGCAAACTTTAGCTAATCCCCTGTGGGCTTAATTTACTGCCATTGTTTACACACTCTTGTAATTGCTTCTCTCGTTTGGCATTTCACTTTAATTATAGAATGTAATTATATTTTGTCTATTTTTAGTTGTGACATTGTGTTGTAATTAATGAAGAGCCTGCACACTCAAAAATCAATTTGCAATTTGATTTCTCTTCAGCGTACCAAACTACATTATGTGGTGCCTTTTCAGGATTCTAGCCATGTCATGACTGAGTTTGCATACTGAATCACAAATGCCAAATTTACCATTTATTCTCCATTTCTTCCAAAATAAAGCCCTGTTTCCCTCGCCCCTTACATTAAAACTCGTCTTGTCTTGTCTGTCCTGTCCAAACCTCTCATTCTTTTGTTAACTTGAATAAGCGAAAAAGATTAAGTACTGCAATATTTTGGGTATTCTGTGTGTGTTTTCTGCAGGTGAGCCGCTGTGAGAAGTTTGGATATGGGGTGATGGTGACACAGGTGGCAGCAACTGCGCCAGGGGTGGCAGCTTTGCACAGTTCAGGTACAAGAGCACTTGCACAAACACTTTGCCTGCTTTATGGCGACCAGACAAAAACAACTTGGCATACAAGTCTTACGTATCACAGTTGGCATTCAGCAGCCAAGGGAGCAACATCTTTTTCAGATTGCTTGTGACAGGATAAGTGGATGAAGAAGGAGCAAGATCAGGTGTTAACTGTCAAGTGTTTGTAAGGATTAACTGTATGTCTGAAAAGTCAGTCAGACAGTCAGAAAATAAATGTAAATCTCATTTTAATGCCTCTTGTAACACATTTTTACAAGTGTAGTTGACTCATACGTTCCACATATCAGGTACATATTGATGCATCGTGGAAAAAAGAGACATGAACAGAGATAGTGGCATGCAACCGATAAAGTTTGTCATTATGAAATTAAATTGTAAATTTGAAATTATAAATGTGTAATATTTTGAGCATGAGTACCCCAGAGTGAACACAGTTTGCATCTGGCTGGGGACCTTTGCTCCATATTATTACCCTTTCTCTCTCCTGCCATATTTCCTGTCTCTACTGTCACTTATAAACAAAGTACCTAAAGTTATATTTAAGTTATCCTAAATTTTGACGTTTTAAAATGTTACTTTATTAAAACATTGTACCGTAAATATTAATAGAACGCAGATATTAGTTTTGCATGATGAAATATTAGACCTTTAATGCTTAAAGGGATAGATTGGCTTTTTTGAACGGGGTAATGTAACCTACATATTCATAGTTAGTTTTTTTACAAAGAGTAGATGACGGTCTGCATGCATCCAGTTTGGAGACGCATGCTGGAGTACAGTTACAGAAGCTAAGCAATGTACTGCTCTGGACAGGGGCAGCAACAAAATGTATTTAAGCCACTTGAAAAAAAGCCCGCCTCAAAAAATATATATCACTTTAACTGTATGCCATTTTAGGAATATTTTCACTTACCTTGCTGTCAAGACAGCCCTGAGAAAAACAGTAGTATTACCTTACAGAACATGGGAGCTACTGGCCCACCACTGACTTGAGTAGTTAGTCTGTTCGTGTTATTGTTCAGCGTCTGTGTTTTAAAGGGTTATTTTGCACCAAAGTGAAATAATATTACAAACAAACTGCTGATCGTGGCAGCAGTAGACCAGCAGAGTTCCTCAAGTTGAAGTTTTAGCTCTTGTCAATGGAGCCTGGTGGCTTTGAACAGAGTGATATGACAGCTTTAGTTCCTAATTGGAAAGAGCTGTCTGAGGGAAAGGTAGAGTGGTGAAAATATTCCAAATATAACATACATGTCAACTGATACTGATTTTTTTTAGGTGGCTTAAATACATTTTGGGGCTGCCCCCATCTACAGCAGTACATTGCTCAGCTTCACACCCATATTGAAACTACTGGCTTGATACTGTGTTGCAGGTTTTGTGCGGGCACTGGTAGTAGAGCTGTGGTCTGTTCTTGAGTGCGGCAGAGAAGATGTTGGGGTGGTCCGTCCCAAGCCCACACCCATGGACCCCATAGACAGGAGTTGCCTCAAGGTACTGTGTGTGATTAACTGAGCCATTTTATGCCAGACTGAAATAGGATCAAACTAAACTGCTGCCCACAGACTGAAAATGTAACCTCATGTGTCTCAGTTCAACCTCAAACAGGAGTGTAGTAACAGTTCACTCTCTGTTGCATAAGGCTGCATTTTTAGATTTGGTACAAGTTTGGGCCACATTTTCAGGGTAAGTTCAGGACAGGCTCAAACTTTCATTTGAAGCTCTAGCATGTCTGTCTGTATATATGTGTGTGTGTGTGTGTGTGTGTGTGTGTGTGTGTCTGATGCCAAGCTCTGACAGGAGCCAAGTCGTCTCTCTCAGAGAAACTAGCCAAGTGAATACAGACCGCCAGTGAAGTGTGAACTGTGTCCTGCCACTGGTGACTTTAAAGCCTGCCTTATCAGTGGGTCAGCTGCCAGGTTACATACATACACTCAGACCTTCAAGTCCATCCCAGCCAGTACGTGGTAACAGAGCCCCAGAACCTTTGGAAACAAATAAATGTGGCATTAAAAAAGTGTGTGACAAAATACATTTGTAGCATGGACGAATTACAGCAGAATTTTTCTCAAATGAGCTCCGATGTGGACATAGCGGTATGGTAGGGGAATCAGCAGCATTTTAAACAGCACATCAAACAGGCAGCAGCAGATGAAAGAACGGACTTCAGGCAAACATACCTTTTATATATTTTTACAATCACTGCAGTTGTCAAAAGGCTTTGTTGTTCCTTTCAATCTGCTCAATAGAATTTAAAATTCTTACTTTCATGTATGTGTGAGTGTGCACATGTGGGCATACATCATTGTTTTTCTTTGATTCCCATGAGTTTTCCCCGCTCTCCTTGATCAAGTGATGAGAGGAGGAGGACTTGGTTTTTATTATTCTTCAGGTTACTGTTCTGTTCACATGTTCAGATTTAATTTCATTGTGTGCGTTTTTATATCAGCATAATTTAATTCCCGTAACATCCTTTTTTCTGCTTTTTTTAAATGTTCTGATCAGACAAAATACACTGAGAACTTCTAGATATATGTATTCTTGGGGCGGCAGTAGCTCAGTCTTTGGGCTTGCCACTGGAGGGCAAGGCACTGAACCCCAGACTCCTCAGGCAGCTGTGCTGTGGCGACTTTTAATTCTGGCATCTTTCTACATTTGATCCAAGTATGCGTGTGTGTTAATTATACATAACAACAGAATGAAAAAAATGAGTTTTCTCAAGGGGACAGGGGAGATGCTGTATTGAGGTGATGTTCCACTGGTGGAACAAGAAGCGAAGCTGAAAAAAGATGGCAACTGCGAGTGGTGGGGATAACGTTACTAATAAAAAAGAAAAATGTGTCTGCTTGGACGTATTGTTACTTATACAGTGCTGTGCAACAGTCTTAGGCCTTCATAGATTTGTTGTTTTGGGAAAGTTGTAACGAGGATACATGTATATTTATTTTTCAATCTCTTTATGAAGATACAAACAAGGAATGCAGAAAACATGCACAATGCATTGGAACACCAAAAAAGTCAGAACAAAATGGCTTCTTCAGACTGAAGTCAAGATTTTGTGTGAAACATGGATCGTACAACCATAACAGAAGGTAGTGCAAACAATCAATATGGGGCTTTGGTCATGTCTTAAAGAAGATTACTAATGTTTATCTCATATTGTCTGCCTAAGACAGTTCAAGACATGCTAAGTGGAAAAGGAGGTCACACTAAATACTTGCAACTTTAGCCTGTTGAAGATGTTTAATTCTGAAATAAATTTGAATATGAATTTGTGTTTTTAATATTGTATAAATATTATCTGTATGTTCTAGTTATATTTTGATAAGAGGACTACTGAGACATAAATACGTATTATCATTATAACTTTGCTAAAATAAAGTTTAAGGTGGCCGAAGACTTTTACACAGTATGGTAACTTTATTTTCAGATGACTTCTCCAGCTCTGAGGCTGTTTATTTGCTGCATGATTTTATTATTAATTGTCTCCATGCAACCCACTGATGTGTCGGTATTGGCCGTGGCAACAAGTGTCATCGCGTTCTCCAGTATGAAAGATGCTTATTTCCTAACTATTCATCTTTCTGTGGGCCTGTATTTAAACAGAGCTAGACTCGTTTAGGTGGGCTGATGCCCCCCCAAAAAAACCTTGTAGGCCAGACAGTGACTTAAATCACCAGCAGCTCAGCATTTTTGTTTTTGTTTTTTTTAACCACCACATTTTGCATATATGAAATGTCAGAAAAGTATGAAGGTATGAAAAAATAGATATTGCCCATGCCCTCACGTTGTCAATACTATGATATTAGCATTTACTGGCTAGTTGAGTATCCGATCTCTCCATTATTCTTGTTAAATTTAGTTTTAAAACCAAACCCTCACAGGTATTTCTTCAAAATACAGAAACAAAGTAACACCAAACACATAAATACACACAATAGATAGACGGCACAGTGACAACGAAAGTACATCAGACATCATCTGATTCTCTGTTTCTGATCAACAATGACTACATGTCTGATCATCTTTCAAAAACAGTTCTACTTAAGTTTTCTTTCTGAGTTTAGTTTTATTTAAGTCTTTGACCCTATCTCTCTTGCCATCTTTCTTGCTTTTTCTAACCCTCTCATTGACTTTTCTGTTTGTCTTACTTTCTGTCTCTCCAGTCCTTCCTGTCCTTGGTGAACTTGCTCTCCTCTTCCCAATCGGTGTGGGAGCTCCTGGGCCGCCAGCTGCTCGCCAACAAGAGTGAATACACCCTGCGAGAGGTGCCAACCTCCATTCCTGTGAGTGTTTTTCACACCGTGCAGTGCAGACCTTATGCAATGCCTCATTCAGCCATTTGAGGGCATGTTTGCACTTTTTATTTTGCCTCCAACCACCACACATGCATTTGTTTCACCTCACAAAGGCCCCCCTCCTACCAAAGCCCCCAGCACACTGAGGCTGATGTACATTTTTCACCTTGCACATCGTGAATATCCACAGTTGTCTTTTTTTGCACCTTAACTGCCATTTTTTTTTCACAACCTCTTATTTTACTCCACAGGATCTGATTGACAGGCTGATTGCTGTGAATTCAGACGCAAAGATTCATTCCCTGTTTCACTATGAGCAGTCTCACACATTCGGCCTGAGGTGAGATTGGTATTTTTTTTTCCACATAACTTAACATCAGTGGGGAGGCACATGGTATCGGATTAGCACCTGGTGACTGCACACACACACACACACACACACACACTAACACTGACATGGACACACACACACACACACACACACACACACACGCTTCAGCCTCTGGCAATAGCAGACTGACATGGTTCTTTATACTTTGATTACCCAGCACTGAAAGGCTGATGAAAGGATTTCTGTGGATAAGAGAGAAATAAGCTGGGCTGTGTGTGTGTGCGTGTGTGTGTGTGTGCACGTATGTGTTTGTATGTTCCTATATATATAAAGAACAGAAATCATAAGTGAAAAGGCTGTTTAAATGGGTAAAAAAATTTGTCCAAAAAGGAAAAGCTGTCCTTAGTTGTAAGTTAAAGGTTCAAATTAAGGGTAGGATTGCAGTACAAATTAAAATAAACACTCTACTATAAAAATATAATTATTGGAAAGGATTATAAATTAATGTGTGAGAAAAGTTGCATCTTGTATCTTAAAGGTTCAGTAAGCTTTAAATTAAGGTTTATTTTTTAAGGTTAATGTGCTAC
Organism: Plectropomus leopardus; assembly: GCF_008729295.1. Lineage (NCBI taxonomy): Eukaryota > Metazoa > Chordata > Actinopteri > Perciformes > Serranidae > Plectropomus > Plectropomus leopardus. The sequence goes on from NC_056478.1 coordinate 21,855,018, forward strand.
AATAGGGAGATTTAAGAGAGATATAAAGCATTCTGTGCAAGAACGTATTTTTACTTACACAGGTGCAAATGTGTCTCGGTTGTGTGTGCAAAGCCATGATGGCTGCTGAGCATTCCTTTGCTGTCTTTTTAAAGGCTTCCTGAATCACAATAGCTTTGACTTGTTTAGAGCCTTGCTGACTCACTCGCTCTGTCTGTGCCTGTCAGTCAGCCCACTCCTATTAACATCCAGAAGCCAAGTGAAAGGAACAAGATGCTCTATTCATTTGCCACCCAGACTGACAGATCCACTGACAAACATACACTCAGTGCCTCTGTGTGGGTTGCTTAATGTGCTAAATGTAGCATTTTAATGGCAATAAGTCAAGTCATACCATGTTAATTTTGAGGTATTAGTGTAATTGTAATCTCACATAGCAGAGCTATCTTGCGCTGTGCCACAGCTGGAGAAAGGTCTAACTGAACCCATCATAATTCCGCATGAAGGGAGAAATTGCTTTCGGTTGTTTTTACTTCTTCAAACCAGTCAAAATCATCTTGGATGGCGCCAAGTCGAAGGATGCAGCAATGGCGCCCTTGCTAAAGAGTGTCAGGAGTGAACTTGTTTTGATGGCTATATCTCTGCAAAAGAAAACGCCCCATGAAACATTAAAATACCTTTTAGCCTGTAGGTTGCCAGGTTGGAGGTTGGTAGTGTTTTGAGTAGTGCTAAAATGAAGTGTGGACATAGATCTGGCTATGCAATAGTTTCAAACAGTGTTGGGGGATTTTGAAAGTGTTAATACTCTAGATAGGTGGCTAATGACAGGCTGAGTCTACATCCTGTGAGCAAGACAAGTAAAACTTCCTTAAACCAACAAGTTATGAGTTAATCTGTTGTTTTACTGTTTGGCGGTGAACATAGCAACTTCTGTGTGAAACTTCCACACAGCTTAATTTTAGTGTCATTGTTTATCAGCCCGCTTAGGAAATGGTACTCATACATTAAAAACACCATAAAACACACAGACAAAGAAAACAAAAAAAAAACATGAATTGAGGAAAAAGTTACCAAAAAAGCGGAGTGCAGTGATAAGAGTTGAATGAATGTTTTGGTAAGGTGTTTGTGTTCAGAGGCACTTCACCATATATACATACTATTGTATTGCTACAATGTGATATACTTTTTCTATGGGGATGATGCTTTCCAATACACACCCACATGACCAACAGTCGAAAGAAAACTAAAAAGATAAAAAGTTTTCAGGGCCTTTTACAGACAAAAACAGAGTGGGAAATGTATAGATAATGAATAAATGCTGACTCAAACTGATGCCACTACAAAAGGAGGTACAGTCAGATGGCAGCTGGCAACAGATATCTCCTGTTGCACTCATTGTTCTAGATGACACTTCACCACAGGACCATAAAACATGCAGCAGTTTTGCACACACTTTAGAAGCTAAACCATCACAGGAAGAAGATCTAGCTGTGGCTATTAATGCATGAGATAATTGGGACTTGTCCTGACTCATGCATCTATTGGATTATGAAGTAGCTCATGCATGAGGTGCTGTGGTGCGACTTTCATGCTATACTGGATCTTCAAATACCAGTTGCTTGATTTTATTCTGTGATGTAAAGCTGCATTTAATCACCTTACATGTTAATTTTTATTTAGTGGAAAACACAATCCCCTGCAGCTTAAAGGTCAGTAAAGCTCTCCAGTGAAGTAAAAAAATATTAAATCATTGTGATAATAAAAAATTACACCAGAGGCACCAAACCAAATGCATGTCTGATTTTACATGAATACACAACAGGAATCATTAATATATTAAACTTGTTTTGTATGTTCCACACAGCTGAACTGAATGCCCTCAAACATTTATTTTTAAAGACTTTCCCATTCTCATGGTGCACAGACATTTCATTACAATGTTTAATTACAGAGTCACTGGCTTTGCTAACTTAATTTATTTTTCTGTGTTTCTTGTCTACAAGGAATGGGATAGATTACCTTCTGAAATTGAGGGCAAACTGCTTTGTTAGTACAAACGGTTAAAAAGCTTCACAATCCTGGCTACTTGATAAAAAACATACCTTCATACATTATACTTCAAAGGAGCTGTTTGTGACACTTAGAGCATACCTGCTGTATGATTGAGTGTCTGAGTGGAATTGTCTGCACGTGACTCTCAACATGGAGGTGGCTAAGCTGGGAGCTAGCAGCTAACAGTGCTAACAGTGCCAAGAACGGCAACAGTAAAGACAGAGCTAATGGTATTAACTTGGGGAGGAACTGGGAAGTGGGCATGAGGCTTTCTCTACGTTAATGCTCCGCTATTGTTGGTTTGAGCGGTGCAGGCCATTAAAGCGCAGTGTAGAGCGGCAGTGATTAGCGAGCCAGTTTGATACACACATGCATGCGCACGAGCTCAGATTTCAACACACACAGAGGGGAGCTTGACTTCATTCTCTGCTCAGGATGTTATTAGTCCATGATTTCTACAAATTGTTGTTTGCTGCAATGTTAATGCTCTAAATGATCCATATAGAACCTCTAATGAAGCAGTGTGCCTTATTTTCGAGGGGAAGTCTGTTCGCCTCCTTGTGGGATAGGGTTAGCCCACCACAACGCTTTCTCTATTGGGCGTCATTATTTTTGTTTGTCTTATTTTAAGGTGGATAATTTGTAACAAACAGAACCACAGGTAGCATTAAAAATTTATAAAGTTTGAATCTCTGAAGCCCACAGATACCCTTACCAGATGCTTGGTATAACAGATTATCCATATATTTTTGTTTTTTCCACTGAGACTTAAAGTCGGTTTGAAAAAAGAACTCTTAATTACACTGAGAACCCTTTAACCAAACAACTGTCTGATTAAGAGACTCAGGGTTCTTTGGGTATCACTGATAAATATAAATATTGCAGATATAGGACCAAAAAAATATGTACTTATTTTGTTTTTGAGCTAAGTTTTAATAGCAAATGTTCTTCTTGACTGTACAATTATTCTCACCAGCACCCTCCATGTTATCTCAGTAGGCATGTATTTGTGTGGTTTAAAATTTAAATAGGAATCTCACTGTGGACAAACCTTCACTTTGGCTCTGTGTAAACCTTCAGATCAAAGACAGAAACTTGGCTTCACCTGAGGTCAAACACAGACAGCCACACATGCTGCAAGCTTGTGTGATTATATGACCAGGTAGATGGGGGAGTGTGTTGCATACTGAATAATACATTACAGGTTCATGTTATGAAAAATAATTTTCTTGTGAGAAATATGTTCATTGGTGTATTTTTATTTTTGTAGTCTTCTTCATTTTTAATAGCAGCATATTTGTTCCCCACTGCTCAGTTTTATATTGAAGGTACTTATACTATGCGAGGCGTTGTAAGTGTAAGCGTAAGTCTTAAAAAAACAGCTCACAAATATTAAGTGGCAAAAGCTCAGTCATTTCCTAAAACAGCTGGTAAGTATAGTTTTAAGTCAACATTCCTCAAACAGGAGTAAATATTGCATTTGTTGAGGACTATTTTCAGAGGCAGATATAAACACATTTAATGCACCATGAGGATTTATGGCAACATGTCAATGTATCTGGAATTGACTAGAAATAAACTACAGTACATATATGTCACATGTTGCAACAGTGTAACTCACTGATGTGTTCTTAAATGTATACCATGAGGGATTTTTTTTAAATTAGCAACAAAAAATATAAAGAAAGTAATCTATCTCAATCATCACATATGACCCACTAGGAATTTGTGGTGGTGTATTGTACTTCAGAGATTCTACCCTCTCTCTGTTTTTTTCTTATTTCCTCCTTATTTTGCTCTGGTTGAGACGTTTCTGGGAAAAAAAGTATGCAGGCGAGGTTTAGGCGAGGTTGAGGCACGGCTTTATGAAAGCAAGCAGCTGTTAGACCATAAGCAGCAGGCATCCAAGGAGAAGCTACAAAAGTGGACACAGTGCTGAAGAACACAAATAAATAGATTTTGGATAATAATGCATTCGGGCTGGGGTGTCTAGTAGCTCACCTGGTAGAGCTGATGCCCCATGTACAGAGACTGTGTGTCCTGACTGCAGCAATCGCGGGATCGACTTCAGCCCGCGGCCCTCTGCTACATATCGTTCCCTTTCTCTCCTCCTTCACACTTAAGCTGTCCTATCTGTAATGAAGACAACTGACTCAGAATTATGTATGAATTTGGCTGTTCAATACAAATATTTAACCGTTTCTTCCTTTGTTTCATATTGAGTGTTGTAGGGATTCGGCAAGATGTTCAGGGTGACAGCATGTTTGTGTGATATAGTAAAACAAGTCAATTTAGCCCTCCCAGCTAATGCATGTTAACTTCACTAACGACGAATCAGCAATTTTCAACACTTTTTGCCAACACTAGATATCAAAATAAAGCTACAGACTATATCTTATGAAGCTGCTTTGAGGTGTAAATTCACCACTTCCACGAAGAAGGCAGAAGATAATGTTAGCTTGGACCTTGACCGGTCAAAGCGTCTCTTCCTCTGGGCAGCTGCGTCTGACTCACTCTGACTCACCCTGAGTCTGGGTCGACATCCTTCTGTACCGGAGAGCAGCATGAAAGTGAGGAGTGCTCACTCATGCAGCTAAATCTTGGGACATTTTGGTAAACAGCACACTAAATAACAAGATAAAAGTCTGCTCAACTTGAAGCAATTTCAGTCGACTGAGTAGTCTCCCACTGATTATTCGAATTTTCGACTATCGGGTAGCCCTACAATGGAGCTCAGTGGAATACAGGAAGAGGAGGAAGAAATACATCAAGCTTGGGATGCACAGGCAATATTTGTTTCTCATTCATGGTATTTTATGGACAGCAACAATATAGAATATCGCTAACCTTATCCTTTTAAGTAGCCAGCAGAATGAAACCACAAGATCTGGTTTGAACTATTTTTATTGGATCATTTGGATCTATTCTGCAATTGACTCGAGTAAGTTTGAAACCAGCCATGCTTTGAAACTTTTTTCACGTTTACCACTGGTTTAATCACCAGCACCTCGTCAGGCAAACATGCACTGAGCATTCCTGAAGTGCAGCCCCTCTTGAAAAAAGAAGCCACAATTTCCACCCCTCTTGATCTTCACAGGCTAATGAGAGCTAAAATCCCTCAGCCCCTTCTCCTTGGTGCTAAAAGCCTCTTTGTTGTCATGGCAACCAGCACCCTTTCCCCATGTTTCTCCCATGTCTGGATTTTTTGGATGCCTTTTATTCCTCTCTCGCTGCTATTGAAGGGTCTGAACATGTCAAGTGTGTGTGCTCGTACTAAGCTTCACACACTTTAACCCATAGTTTGATTAGGTTTTTTTTTTTTATGTCCGTAGCAAAGTCCCTACCGTTTATTATGAATTTGATCATGCTACTTTAAAAATATGCCACAACACTGACACCTGTGTGATAAAGTGAAGAAAAACAATATCACAGCCTTATTGTTGCTGGAGATTAAGAGAAGATAAAGATTATGTTTGAATAGCAAAAGAGTCCAGAGGTTCTCTGGTGAAGGTGAAGCCCCTACATCTATAGAGATTTATTATATTATGGTAATCCCCTTGAGATGCACCATCTCGTTTTTAATGGGGTTCCAAACAAACAAACAAATGGAAAACAGACAATGTACAAGACACAATTTTATGAAACCTAACAATAAAAACAACAAACTATCTTAAAAGAGAGAGAAAATAAAGTAAAAAAAGAGAGTACAATCTTAGACTAGACACAATCAAAAGAACAATGATTAATCTCTAAAGAGAGAGAGAAACAGTGATAGCTTTCCTGAGACACTGGCATCTGTGACATCATGTGAGTCCCGAAAAAGATACAAATACGGCTTATAGACGGGAACATTGATAACAGAACTTAGATTAAATTTTTGTGGCGAGTCAAATATTTGTTTTGTCCTCATTTTAGTTGACTTGTAGTTGTCTCACTTCCCCAGACAAAGTAAACTATCTAAAATAAGATTACGAATAAATAAAAGAAAATAAATATTTCAGAGTTGTATTCTACGGTGATAAACAGGTCAGATGTGAAAGTAAAGACAGACAACAAAGTGGAAGAGATTACTTTGTTTTGTTTCAGGCTGGCATTAAAAACCTCCCCTCTGTGTCGTAAAGTTTCATGGTATTGTTGCATGGAGGCCCAAATGAAGCTTCTAATTGATCTTTGCAGATGCACAGCCTGTGGGCTCTCAGTCTGCCACCTGATACGTGCAGATCATTAATTAAAGCAATTGTTTTCTTTCGTAAAGAGTGGTGTCGTTACAAGTTCTGTCTCTATTTATATCACACAAGCAGAACTTGCAGGCTAAGTTTACTAGTTGTCATTTCCACAAACCTACACATTTCAAGAGAATTTCTTTACATCACTGAACCTTGCAATGTTTTTATAATTGCACTCCTGACTAATAATAATAGTGACTAGCAATGATATAAGCCTCCCTTGTAGTACGTACGTAAAGTTGACCATCTGCATCTTACCTCAGGCATGACTAATCAATCAGCAGCGTGATCTTCAGTCATACTGCCAAGCAGTTTAATCTCAACTTTGATTGGTTTATTCATAGGTCCTCCGATGCATGTGGGCACATCATCAATGCAGTAATCATCTGTCATCCGTCATTAATGGATGTTTCAGTGCAAGTCTTTCAACATTAGATAAAGTGGGTTGTAGTCAGCATGAATGTCAACAACTTAACATGGATTTTGGCATTTAAAAAACCCAAAAAACATTCAGCCTCTTTGTTTGTGTGCCATTGTAGAAAGTGAATAGATGTTTCATTTCCAAAAAGAACATAACTCTAAAATAATGCAGAGAAATTATTCAGTGACTCTTAAAACTAATAAAACACACATAGGAGGTTGTTTTTTTTAAAGAGTTCATTAAAATATCGGTCTTAGGACATATCATAGTCCTCTGGTAAGTCATGCACTAAAATGATAAACCCCTTCTCCATTTTTTCAATAAACTGATATTTACAGAAGAAAAAAACATATTCTGGTAAATGTGATTGGTTGTTACTCATCACATGACATGCGGTGAGCTTTGCTGCGTTGAACTTTTTCTTCCCAATAGCCACTTGGGAATGCTTGTCTGCCACCACAGCTAACCCTATCCCTACATTGACAACAATGGATTTTAGGTCATAAAAAACATGGCACATGGACAGTCCACTAGTCTGCTAGTATGTCAGCAAACTGAATATTTTTGGGTCTGAGAAGTGGTGATGGAATGATATATATCTATATCTCCATCTTTATCTATATCTATGTCTCTCTCTCTCTCTCCCTCTATACACACACATATTTATATATATATATATGTGTGTGTGTGTGTGTGTGTGTTTAAAAAGAGAGAGAGAGAGAGAATAGGAGAATACTTAGTAGATTAATTATAATGAAAGTAATCATGTTGTGGCACCCGTTAAATTCAAAGTCCTACAGGCATCACAGTGACCACTGCTGTTTTCAAAAGGTTGCAAATGAATTGGTATTCAGAGCAGCTAAATATTTTAAAAGACCTCCAATTGGACGGTCAGTCTTCACCTCACTTGATAAGAGAAGCCCATCAAAGAGACAAACTGGAAGCAGGCCTGGTTCTCTGTTTCGTAGTTTCAAACAGAGAAAGGTCAGGAGGCCTGACAGACTCTCAGCCTCTTGCTGTGCTGCTGTCAGAGTGACTGAGTAGAGCTGTCAGTCATACAGGAGTCCAGGCAACTGCCCAGCACACCAGGAAACAAGAAGCTGCTAAAAAGGATTCACAAAGACTAACAAACACACCAAACAACATGCAGAGCTAAACAATACCTCTTGCTTGTCAGTATAAGAACACTCACGCAAGATTGGAAATTGAAATGGCATTTTGTGAAAAGCAGGATCAGAGTTTTAAACAGCCTTTTAAATGTTTAAAAATAACCCCGACATTTCTGATCATTTCATTGTGTCCTTGTTGTTTTCGAAAGCCTTATTTTGAAAATGGTGGTAAACTATTAGCTGTGAAAATCAAGAAGAAAATCAGCTTGGACACATGCATAAAACTGTCTAAAACTACTGAAATATCATACAAGACATGCGCATAGTAGGAGTGAACTAAACAGATTTGTTTGTAGTTTAAAGACTCACATGAACATAAGTATCAGTCTATCTGCTGAAAACACTAGAAGACAGTCTTAGACGATGTTATGGATTGAGATCAAACAGAAGCAGCTGAATCATCCTAAACATGCTCTGTTGCTTTGCCTGTATTAGAGCTATCCCCCTTTCAGTCTATTAGCTGACTAATAGGTCATTATGGTTATGCTCTAGCTCCGTACCTAATGCACTGATATTAGAGTGGTATTGATTTTTGTGAAACTGTTTATTTAAACCCAAAGTTCTGTGGTTCTGTTGTACATTAAAACAAAAAGACTTAAATTTCTCAGGTTAAAAAAAGATACATACAGAGAGGTACATTTACAGCCATTCCCATAAATATTCAATCGTCCTTGCCTTATTAAAAGTGGGAATAATGGGTTAAAAGGACACTTTGCCAATTGTCAACAAGCTTTGTATCATAACAAAGTGGGTAATGTTTTTGTAATGCCCACCACTCACGCTGCTACTGCGGACACAAAAAGTATTCAAAGAGTACAGAAGTGCACCAAGAAACAGAGCCGCCTCTCTCTCTCGCTCTCTTTCAAACTCAGACCAACTACGCAGTGCTGATCAAGTACAAACCGAGATTATGTCACTGCACTGGTTTTTGTGTCCAAAAATGTTTAAAATGCAAGATGTAATAGCGAGTATAGTTAACCAGGAAGTGGGCACCATAGTGTTTTCTTCAGGACTAAAGAACGCCAATCAAACAGTAAAACTAAGCAGTGCTGATCAAAATGTAAACCAAGATTATGTTACTATATTGCATATTTCTCCTGAAATAGTTTTCAGAAACATGTTTAAGATCACTGTTAATCTGTAATACAAGATTGTCACTAGCTGGCTGCAATTGTCTCCTTGGACGAGTTAGCATAACATCACCTACCAACGGGAGCTTTTATTGGTCTGCTGTAGACCAATGTTTCAGTCTTGCTACGACATAGACAGTCCAGTTTTATGAAGACCATCTTTCCAACAGTGAAATACTTCTTTAAATGAGAATGACATAGTCCATCTGGCATCACTGACATGATGAGAAGACCAGTTTTGCCAAATTAATTGCTGGGATAGAGCGCAGAGCAGGTAGAGCAAATGTGTATTAACTAGATTGTTTTGATTAATGTTGCACACCAGTGACCCACATATGGGAGCTCTCTGATAAGCACTTAAAAACAGTCTAAATTAAGATAAGCTCTGGTGCTTGGTCTTGGGAAATCTTACCACTCTTGTTCCTTTGAGATTTTTATGATTATTCCACCAGAAATTGTTGATAATAAAACTGTTACCAACAGTAGCGCTTAAATTAAGAAATCACTCATACATAATCAATAATACTTAATGACGCTTTCTCTCAACAGGTATTGTATCACATAAAAAAAAGAGGGCTACAACATACTGCTGCTGGAGCTTAACAGCTTGCTTGAGCCTGGTGTCATTACCAGCAACTTAAAATGAACCATGAAGCTTTTCCCAAGGGGCTCCTACTTAACAAAGCTTACAATTGGCTACGGCGTGCTGGTGAAAAATTGTGTTGACTGATCCAGCATTTGCAGACATAGTACAATGCCAGGGGAAATAGGCAACCAAAGTCCAAACGGGGTCTTTGTCAGCATGTTTCTACCCTGCTCTACAGTTTGTACTACATTACTATATGAACTGCAGGGCTGCTATTCTGCTGCAGCATTTCAAAATTAGGTATGTAAGAAAATATCGATACACTCTAGTATCGCAGTGTTTTCTGAAACTGCATCAGTTCTCAAAAAACACTGTTGATTTTTAATTTCTATTTTACATTCAAAGGCTGTGGTTTATTTTGAGCTGTGTTTAACCCTTTAGTGTTGTAATCTATCTTCAGCCATTTGACTGTTCCACTCCAGGGGCCAGATGCATAAAACTCTGTGCGGACACACAGTTTTAGTCATTAATCTATACAGAGGTAGAATAAAGCATCTGCATTATTTTAGTCAGATTTATAAAACTGTGTGTATGTCTGATTTTGTTTTTTAAATCTTATTTATCACAGTGCTGGACGCACGGGCATGAGCCTCGTTTCTATACCCACATTTCACCATAAATTGATGTAGAAATGCCTTTAAACATGAATTTGCATATTGACACATGTGCCCCTCAATTTATTACACCTGTCAGTGAGAAATACAGAACAGCAGCTGTTATTATGTACTAATGCAGATATATTGTCCATACCACTAATTCATCACAATGTGTCATTATTTTTTTACAATTGTCATTCTTATTAAATGGGAGAAATCAATGATTCATTGAGAGCCTTAACTTTACAAAATGCTCCATATGTTAAAATATAATGATAACTAACAGGGAGATGAATGTATACAAAAACAATGCTTAAATGTATCACTCATAAATAATTTAAGATTAACAATAAATGTGCCTTTGATTGACATTTTACAGAACACAGTATAAGCTGCAAATAAAAAAACCCCAAAACAATCAATGAAATTGGCAAATAACAACAGCATTCTTTTCTGTCTCTTAATTTATATTTAATCTCCCTCTTATCATATTACCCGTAGCTATCTCAGCTAAAACCGTGTACACCAGCTCTGAAGAAAGCATGAGGTGTGTACATTCTCACTGCACATTCCCTCTTTATAAGTACCAGTTTATGTGATGTACATTGTATATGCATCAGACCCAAGCTAGCGTGCACAAAAAGAATACAAGCCTATGAAACAAGCAATCATAAACGGCGCGCCACAAGCATTGACAGTTTTCTTAGAATTAGATTTTAAAAATTGCAATATATCGCCTTGCTTACAGATTCTTGTATACACACCGCCCTGCTCAAAATGCCAGTCCTCTCTGTATTTTTGATGTTTGTTTGTTTGTTTGTTTTTGTTTGTTGCTGCAGACTACTCAGTGTGCTCTGCTGTAATCTGGACTCCTTTCTGCTGCTAGAGAGCCAGTACAACATGTGCTCCATGCTGCTGCAGAGCCAGAGGGAAAACATCACCGAGCCAGACACTGATGAGGGGTATGAACCAATGTGCACATTAAAATTCTATGGTTTGAAACTTTTATTAATGTCCATTATGTTAAACATACGTTTTATAATGATCTTTTATTATCAGAGATTACCATTTCAACTTTTATAACTTGCAAAATCAAAATGCCTTTAAGGTTTAGTTTGTAGTCTAAAGTGGCATCTAGAGGTGAGTTTGCAGAACTAAAACTTCTCCAGGGTGCAAGAATCACAGTTGACAATGCAAAAATGCAAATGGCTATATCTAGAGCCAGTGTTTGGTTTGTCCATTCTGGGCCACTGTAGAAACAACATGATGGACTCCATGGAAGACCTGAAGATATAGACGGCTCATTCTAAGGTAAAGAAAAAACGATTCTTAGTTCAGGTTATTACAAACTAATGAAAACATGGTTGTAAATATTATGCCCCAATATATATTATATCCCAATAGATGCCCCTCTGGACCTTAAAATTCTGCCACTGTCCTTAATGTTTTAATGAAATGTATGATGGGAACAGCATTGCTTAGCTGAAGCTTTTCATGGTGGATATAATTGAAGTCTAAAAGTACTGAGAGACAAACAAATGCCTTATTGGTTTTGGAGTTTTCTTTAGTTGACAATAAGAAAAAAAGCAGAATAACACTAGCCTTATACTTTAACTTAGTATAATATAATTTGAAATTACAAAAAGGCTCTCTTCTCTGTTCTCAGAAATAATTCAACATTTTGGTAAATTATTTGATTTCTTTCCGAGAGTGAGATGAAGGGATAAATATAAATATCATAGCTGTGCATTAGCTATGGAGCTTTAGCCTGTTAGCTTAGCTTAGCATAAAGCCTGACATCAAAGATAAATGGCGAGCCTGAAAATGGTTGAAAAAGATCCAACAAATACCTCATAAGCTCACAATAAAACATGCCATATCTGGTTGTTAAATCCTTAAAACAAACAAACGTAACAAACAAACACACAAAAGTAAAGAAAAGACTGTTGTGTTTGTAGAACTACATGCTGGAAATATTTTTTTGGCAAACAACAGTTTATCCATCCGCCGTAACTCTGTGCAGCATCTCCAGCTACAGCGCAGGTTGCCAGATACTGCCAGTGGGCAAATATTTTGTAATAGGTCTCTTGAGGCACAGTGATGTCAAACCTAGCATCCTCACTGTGACAACAAGACCTTGGGATGATGATGATCACAGTCAGCTATCCCCACAGTTTTTGACAAGAAACAGTTAGAGCACCTCACTGCCCCCAGAAAACACGACCTTTTGAAATGTTGGTACAGGTATATTTTTAACTGTTTCATTCTACCTCAACTTTCTATGCTAAGCTAGGCTAACCACACCTTGATTTCAGCTCTTTTTATAGCACGCAGACATTAACTTCTCGATCTCCTTATCAAACCCATGGAAAGAAAATGAATAAGTGTATTTTCAAAAATATGTGTGCTTTCTGTACATAGACTTTGCCCTTACCACCTTTATAGAAAGTTTAGTTTATCCCAGCAAGAGCTGAGCTGAAGCCTCAGGAAGTTATTTCAGACATTTAGACACTGCAATAGTTTCCACAGCGAGCACTGTCAACCTACACACAGTCATTCTCTCTCTCATTCAGTAAAAGCTTTTTGCTCCTCTGTGCATCATCCTGATGTGACGGAGCACTTTCAAATTTAATCATTGCTCAGGATGAGAAATTGTTTGTTTGTTTGCCTTGTCACAAATAAAATGAAATAAATCGGGAAGACAGTGAAAAGACCATTTTCTGAAAGTGGGTGTTCAAGAGCCTCTCTCTCTTGGTAATGGCTGGCAGAGCTGTGGCTATTGGTTATGAATGGAAATGGCCCTGAAATGTCGGCTCATATACCATGTTTGGGTCCTGCCTCAATTTTTGTAGAATGATGACTGGTTAATTAAGTCTCCCATCTCCCTTTCATGCCCTCTTTTCCTCTCATGCTCCTATTGTCATCCCAGACATCATCATCATCTTTTCTTTCTTTTTACCCTCTTCTCCCTCTCTCTTCACTCCTGTTCAGTGTTTTCTATTTAGCATCGATTTTTTTGACTATTTGTTGTCATTTCTTTTTGCTAATGCGTTTTAATTATTTTCTGCTTTGACCTTTTGAATATCCGTGATCTCCAGATTCACCAAAAATATTTAGAGAAAGCGATCTGCACATTTTATTTGACCCCAGCTGTTGGAGCTGTGAGTGATTTTAAAGGTCTGAGGGCCAAAATGTAATCTGAATAAAAGAGAAATGCATGTGGAGCCAGAGTGTGTGACACTTTTTTCCCTAAGCTTTGTGTGATTTCACATTTTTTATTCACAAAGAAATGTATGCAAATTACATTTTGTGGCAAACAGGGTGTTGGAAAGAGCACTGTACAGGAAAATAGTCTCCTTTATTACCAAATTCAAGTCCAAATTGCTTTAGCTGTAAGAACTATCCACCAAGGCTGACACCCTTCGACCCCAAAGTGCCTCTGTAATTGGAATATTCTCTGATCTTATCTAAAATTCGCACATTGAAACCCTTCTCTCCTCCGTTTCTTCCTTGTCTTGCAGCAATGACGCAGTCATTCAGAGGTTTCAAACTCTGCATAAAGTCTTTTTAGAAGACTTTTCAAAGAAAGTTATCTGAGCTGCAATAAATTGAGCAAGTTTTGAAGTGTTAGTGAGTTGGATGGCATGTTAATTAGCATGACCTTGTCTATCCTCAGTATAACAAGAAAATTCGATTTACATGTATTGTATTCCATATATGCCTGACACACCAAATGTTTTCTTTAACATTTTCTTTCTCTTCAGATGTCTCTCTTATTCTGTTGTCTTGCAGACTCACTATAACACTCACTGTTCACAAATGTTTATTACATTACAGCTTGTGTCCTTCCTAGTTTTTCTTGTTTGCTCCTGTTCCTTTTGTACCCTTTACACCTCCGTCTATATCTTATCCGCTTTTTTTTCTGTTAAACCTTCTCAGGGAGTTCATCATAGACAGCGTATCAGTGGAGAGGAATCATGTGCTGGTTCGTGTGAGTGTGGTGGGTGGTCCGTCTGAAAGGAAGCTTCCTCCTCGAGCACTGCAAGAGGTCAGCTAAGGTCTACTCTTCATCCTAACCTGATTCTGAATTGGTACAATTGATGGTTCCTCTCTATGCAATCTTACAACAGCTTTGCTTTTAATTATTCTTTTAATGCCGTTATCTCAAGAGTTAATTATTTTGTAAGCTTGAGAAAACAAGCGTAGTCATCTCATAATACTGAGATAATCAACATTTTATCACAATAAAAGGAAAGATTGTTTTCTATCATTATTTTGAGAAAAGGAGCTTTATTGCCTTGAGAATAGGGGTGGGCGGTATATTAAATATATATAAATATATACTCAATGTATTGCGGCTTGTTCCATGTGCGATATATAAAGTGGCTCTATAACAAACATCTAGTATAAATTGTCATGTCACTGGCATTAGACTCGTTACAACATTTTGGTTCTCCATCTCTGTCCTAAAGTTCTCAGCCTCTTGCAGACACACACAAAAAGCAGGGCTTTTGCAGAGCTCTGATGGCAAAAATGTAATCACATTTTTGTAAGTCTTTGTAATATATGAACAGGAGAGCTGTTACTTTGTTTACTGCTCACAGTAAATAAATCCACACTGTTAAAGGTGCTGTGGTAACTTTATGCTAACGCTAAAATCAAACTGTTGACCAGAAGTCCACAGCAAAACACTTTCAGCCCGAGACGAGCTAGTTCCCCCCAAAATTAAAGGACCATGGGATCCCGCTTTGATTTATTAAATTATAACAATACTTCATTTAACTTTCCCACAATAGTATTTTATTAATCTTTATTATCACACTATTTAGGTAGTCTACATTAGTTTAAAGGAGAATTCAAGTTATTAAGTTATATATCGCGTATCATATAAAAAATTATTGGATGCATGGCCTTTGTCTGCCTCCTTACCTCTCTACCTGTAAGGTACTTTGCCTACTTTTAGCAAGTCAAATCTGTCATTAGACAAGAGAAATATTAGAATTAGGAATGTGTTTGCTTTGGGGTTGAAGTCAATAAGTTGTTAGGGATGGAGAACACGCCTTCTTTTCTATCATTGTGAGCTTTGTTGGCTGTAAGTTTATATAAACCAGCTAAATGCTGTATAATATTTCAGTGAGTTTGTGGTTGATATTTTTCAGATATTTCTGGGTCCAAAGAGTCCTAACATCTATCTTTTGTGAATTGTTGTTCTCCAAAGCATCATTTGGGGAAGACAAACACATTAACTCCTCAGAACTGGTGATGTCTTCTGAGAGCTCCACAGACTGATACAAGCATCAGTGTTTATTGGACATTTGGACAACGGTGATAGCTTTTCACCACACTGTATCACAGTGCCTAATTGGCATTGCCACTGATTAAAGTGGCTTGAGGTGCATTTAAAAAAAAGTTGACTTTAATTATTCTTAAATAACTAGAATATGAAATATTGTACTACTGGTAATTTTATTTCAGATAAGGGGTCGAGATTACCAAGAGTGCTTTAGTCATTGTTTGTAGTCTGAAGCTTTACTCAGCATGTTTTGGGATAGTTATAAGTTATTAATGTGCCATTTATGCTAAACACAAAACAGGAAACTAATTTACGCTGAGGTCAAGGGCAGGATATGAAAGAGATCTTGAAGGGGGAGCGTGTAAATTAGTTTAGTGAGTGGTTCCGTTGTGTTTCACAGGTTTCTTTTATTCATCTCTCCTGTCACCTGCAGGGAGTACAGGGACCAGAAAGCTGTTAAATAAGTACTGATATTGTGTGAAGTTACAAAGCAAAAGGAAAATGAATCCACACTTG
Organism: Plectropomus leopardus; assembly: GCF_008729295.1. Lineage (NCBI taxonomy): Eukaryota > Metazoa > Chordata > Actinopteri > Perciformes > Serranidae > Plectropomus > Plectropomus leopardus. The sequence continues at coordinate 21,871,046 of NC_056478.1, forward strand.
GTGAGAAATGGAAAGAGAAGCAGCATTGTGTTTAAAAAAAGGTTATTCCTGACATTCGGAAGTGTCTGACAGAATATTTACTGCCCAAGAGGAGACCTTATGAATGCCATGACATCATGGTCATACGTTTTGTAAAAACTTTTAAGTTAACACAAAATAGCATATTCATGGAGAAAAATAGCAAAATTTCAGCACAATAAATCTTGTTACATGCAGAATTATCACCCACAGCAATGGATCCTAAAATCATTATTTTAGGGATTGTATGCAATTATGAGCGTCTTACCAAAATACAGGGCTCTGTGCATTTTCTTCTAATGTCAGGGAAGCATATCACCTGATAGGCAGACTCAAATACCAACAGGGATTATCATGAGCAGAGGACACAGACAATTGGATAAACAGGCCTGCCTCCTAAACCCCATTAACATTTAGAGCACATTCTTTGGAAAGTCACATGCTAAGCTAACTCAAATGTTATACTTTTTCAAAACTAAGACATGACAAGCCTAATGATTACAACACTTAATGGTAATTGGTTACAAAGCAGGGGAAGAAGAGAGAATAAAAAAAAAACATTAAGGAGGATATAACTGATGGCATACGAAACACATAATTTGATACACTGCTACCAGCTTGATATTAAACAATTGCTCCGTAATTAATTCATCTACATGTCACTGTTTAATTGCACTTCACTGTTTATGGTTTGAAATGTTATTAAATTGCAAACAATTGTGAACAATCCAACATAATGACACATCAGTAATACAGTAGACTTATAAACAGCCACAACCGTTATCTAGTCAGAGCAGTGTCGACATGAATCAAAGACAATAATGCAAACATAATTAATCTAGTAGGTTGTTTGTAATAATTGCATGAGGGTGTAATGAGGTGGCCAAATGGTCAATTGAATTTTGTTATCTGCTCATTCCAGGGAGAAGATCCTTACCCCTGGCCCATGTTTTCAAGTTACCCTCTACCTCACTGCTACACTTTGGACCCGCCAAAGATCCATCTGAACTCACAGGGTAAAAGAAACTTTTATTACGTTGCCAATATTAATTGGTGACATTATTGTGATTATTCACCTCCAGTTTTTTTTCCCATTGTATAGACTCTGAGATCAGCTCATTTCTGGCATCTTCTAAAGACTCAAAGAATGAGGAGGGCTGGATGGAGACCTGCCGGAGACACTACTGCAAAGTCATGACCTCCAAACCCAACATCTTAACTGGGAAAGGTAAGACTGTGGTTTTTCTACCATGTAGTAGCCTAAAAATAACAAAGATACATAACACTTGTAATGCTACAATTATTGATTGTAAATGAGTCTTGGTTATGATTAAGGCATGGAAAGAATAACTGCCAATTTACTTACAAAGTTTTGAAAAGAATAAAGTTTTACATTAAAAAAATAAACAAATCTAAACAAACAAAGACTTAAACTGAAATTAATTCTTCTGGTAGCAATGAAGAAATTACCAAATGGTCACAAAGGGTATATTCTCTGTTTCTTGATTATCCCACAAGCCATGCTGGGACTTTAGGTCTTAGGTTGCAAATCAGGGTAAACTCGAGCACTTTATCAGTTAACAGCTAACTGTCCAAAGGCTGGGGTTGAGGTTTAACGTATGTCATTCACTCACCCATACATTTCAATTCTCTCTCACCCATACAAACTATCCAATGGTTTAACTGATCAGGAAGCAGATAAATGTAAACTGCAGCTCACCTTTTGTATAACCATATTTCAATCAGGAGAGACTGACTGTCTATTAGAGTGAACATAATTTATTACATAGTGCACAACAAAGATGAATAGGTAAAGCAAGGTAGCTTTTTTGTGTATCATGTTTCATATGACAGGGCACGTACAACGAAAGCTTTATAGAGCAATAAAATAGAAAACATAATAAAGGGTACAGACTTACAATAAAAGAGTCAAGAGATAATATATAAAAGGTAAATCAATTGCTCAATGAGTTACAATTTTTGAAATAAAAAATATTAAAAATAGCAAATGTGCAGACAGGAGGTGCAAAGATTAAAAAAAAACTTTTTAATTATTTAAACTCAAGTTTGAAAATAAGTTTTCAGTCATTCAGTCACACCTCCTCATCAGGTTTACATAGATCTGATGTCCATGAACATTTTAAGAACTCGTCATCACTGCTGTTGACAGCCAAATGGCACTGATGCCTGCTTTTCTCACATAGGAGTAAATAGCTGTGATTCAAGGAGGACAAAAATACATTCAGAATGAAGGAGGGCTGACAATCTTGTCATTAATGCATCCACTGTACAGTGATTGCTTCCTTTCATCAGCATACTGTTAAACTCAGCCCGTGAAAGCATCTATTCTCGGCTCTACGGTGCTCATTTAAGGCTTTTCACTGTAGGACCATGATCAAGATTTATTATCTTTTAAGCTTCACTCCGCTGTAGAAGTGCTATCTTATTTGGCACACCATTAACCATGCAAAACCTGGCATTCAACTTTTTAAGAAACATGCAATGAAGGAAATTGTAGCATTTATAGGGCCGACTACCACATTAACCCACTTCCTAGGCAATTTATTGTACATTTACTTATGTCTAGTGCTGCAAATAAAGATGCTGTGATTATCACTTGTGTCTTTGACATGCTTCTCCACAGCTGTTAAACAAAAATGATTAAGTATACTATCTCTTCATCAAAACACTCATGATTAGAACTGTTTGCATGTTCAATACCTTCGCTATCTCATTAGATACTTATTGATTCCTTAATTGGTCTGCCTCAACAGCACGTCAATGAGATGCATTCACTTGTGCTCAGAGTTTCAGGGTTGAATTATGATCAGCACTCATTGTGTTACCTAATCTGGCTGCACTGCTGTATAAAAACTGTTGCTTTTTTCACAGAAGCATTGATTTCTCCATTGTATGTTGCATGAACATGACTTCACAAACATCCTGTTTCACGCAACACTTTACGTAAGAATGCTGTGTGAGGCGCTAATGCTAACATAAAACACAGTCATGTAAAACTTATTTTTATTAAGCCCATTCTGTCATCACATATGATAAATCACTGATAGCCATTGATTTGCCATACAATATATGCTTTTTTTTTTTTTTTAACTCAGTTAACCCTGTGAAACCTGGAGCTATCACATGAAGATATCACTTCCTTTTGAAAACGGGGAAAAAATGGCAATGAGCAACTTGGCAAGAAATGTTCCACAAACTTCAAGAAATTAGCAGCTTTTTATAAATATTTTGTGAAAGCACCAATAGTCAACACTACAATATTGTTCCGATATCAATATCGAGGTATTTGGTAAAAAATGTTGTGATATTTGATTTTCTCCATATCACCCAGCCCTAAGCTTACCTTCCCCTGGTGCCATTTGTGAAAAGTCCTTTTCACATACAGAACTAGATGAGATAACAAACACCAATTAGCAAAACATTAAATTGACATTACTTTCCTGTGGAATTAAAAAGTATTATCCTCAAGCCTCGAGCTACCATGCAGACAACACCATACATTTTAAATGCTACTCAATCCACATATGTATTAATATATCAGTAACAAAGTGCTCCTGCAACCATGAAGCACTTGTGTTAGGTTGAATTTTTAATGGCCTCTCCTACTGTGGCGTGGATTGTATCTTGTTTGTATGCTGCTTAGGAGAAAATAACCTACCAAATGATTAAATATGAATGTAACACAGTGGAGAATTTATGACAATGAAATGAGCTGCAACATTCAGTATTATGTGAAACTTTCATCAGGAAGACGGTGAATAATATTCAGTGATAAATACAAATAAAAAAGTAATAAAAAATGCAGCTATTACATTCAGATAGTGATGACTTGTGAAAATACAGCTGTTACATTGGTAAGCCACTTTATTTGCAACAAAGAGTCATACATAACTTTTCTATGTGTTCTATGTCCTCAAGAAAATGCCCTTTCAAATACTCAAACAGTGAAGGTGTGATCGGGTCTGAATGTCTGTGAAATTGTATAGAAATAGAGTGGTGCGATAGTCCTAAAACCCGGAAGTAAGTTAGCATTTTTGCACTCTTGGTTTCCTCGTCTCAAAGTCAAAGTCAGTTTCCTCGTCTTCAAAAATCATAAAACTGTTGTTTGTTTGTGAAGATTATCTTGCTGAACAAGACATTTAAGTATCACAGACCTATGTTTGTCACAGATCTTATTTTCTGCTATAATCTAAAATCCAATGGAGAAATCCCATTGGCCTTTTGGGCAATGCTAACTTCCATGTTGACTTACAAAAAATGTCTTTCCTGCTGCTATTTATATGCTCCTGTACCACTGTGTTATTGTAGAGTTGTATTATACAAGAGGCTGCATTGCCCAGTGTTACCCCCTTTATTTCCACAGTTATATCTTCAGTGACAGTTGGTTGTTTCCTTGCATGGCACTGTGATATGACATAAAAGCAGTGTTGTTGTGGTTTACTCAGGGACAGTCAGGGGCAGTCAAGCTGTAAATAGATATGAGCCAATGCACATTTGCAAAGTGTACTGTGTGTGTGTTATTGTACATAAGTTTCTGCAGCTGAAGGGTGATCTTCTGTCAGACCTGTATCTGTCCTTGATTTAATGCTGCTTCATTTCTGATCTATCGTGCATATAACAAGTAAGTCCTTTGACCTATCTTTTCAGGGATTGCTACATTAAACACAAATACTGTATGGTTCAAAGGAAATGTGTTTTTCCAGACCACTTACACTGTAACCGGGCGGCTTTATAGTGTATGTAACAGGATGTTATCCACATTCTATAAATAGTTGAAGTAACAGAGCTGATGAGCTGATGTTTGAATTGGATTTGGTTTATTGTAGCTGTACTAGCATGAATTTTTTAAATGCGTGTGTTTTTTCTCCTCAGTGCTGGCTGACCTTCTGGAGAAGGTTGTGGCCCATCTATCCAAGTCTACCACAGAGTACTTCTTCTCTCCGGCTCAGTACAAAGGTCAGTGGGGAAGAACTATTCATTCAGTTGTTTCTTGACAGTTAAGTTAAAGAAAAAATAAATATAGGGTACTCTGTGGAACAGTGAAGTAGGCCAGGATCCTTGTCTATGGGATGTGAATACGACGTTTGTGTTGTCTGTGTTGTAAAAACTCAAAATGTTTGAGTTAAAGCAGGATTTAATAGGTCAATGATTTCTAAACTAATTTTACAGTCAGGTGCCGCAGCGTCCTTGTCTTTAATTCCACAATACATCCATTTTTCCTTATTGTAGTTCTTGTAGATACATTGATACGTAATGTACCAACGCCTTATTTTGATGAAATTTATTGCCACTGTGAAACCCAAATGTGCGGTGAGGGTGATCCCCACTGGGAATCCTGAATCAGCAGACTGGTATCTGGAGTTTAGATCAGGATTGTTGCTTCGGGAAAATTGTCATAATCTTTAGGAAAGTGATGCAGGGCTTCAGCCAGGCTGTTATCAGCAGGGGGAAGAGAACTGTTGACCCTGACTGGAGTGATTATCAACTTGTGGAAGGAGCATTATTTCAGTGTATGTGAGAACTGAGATATGACCATAAAGAAATTATAAATATGGATCTCATAAATATGATAATCTCAAATCTGATATTTATTGGAGCTATTATGCTGTTTCTACACCTCTGTTTTATAGCCCCTTGTCAGGAGTTGTCTCAGATTCTAAGCCTAAAATTATGAGCATTTATGTAGGTCTATAATTTATTCATGATAAGAAAAATTGTCGTAAGCTTTTATGTTACATGAAGTGTATAAATAGGACCTCATTCAACTATACCGCTCAGGTTTACAAACATGTATAAAACACAGCAAAAACTTTATTGACAAATAACAATACAAACAACAACAAAAAGAAGAAATAACCCCGTTAGGTTAGCATAATTGGATATCTCATTGTAAACTGCATGAAAAATATCTAATCTGAAACACATACTTGTCCATATTTACAGACAAAAAGAAGAAAAGTGTACTCAGTAGAGTGCAGATCTCTGCAAGGCGACCTCAAGCTGACCATGGCCACAAATTCTTGTACAGTAGACGCAAATCAACATGTTTCAGAAACGTCCCAGAATCTAAAAAAATATATGCCCCATCTGTTGCAGACAGATCCGTGGCACGTTGCATAGAGAAGATCGATATCTCCTGCTTTTAGGCACCGTATTCATCTCACAAAGTGCCTAACTTTAGTGGATCATAACATATCAGGCATGAAATGAATCTGCAGATGCTCTGGTTCAAAATGAGACCAACCTTTTCTTTGAATGGCCGTTTTTGAGCCACGATGAAGGCCAAGATGTAGCCTTCAACAGAGAAGTCAAGGCTTGCTATTTTTTATCTGAGCCAATTTCCATAAAACTTGATGAAACTTAATGTGCACACAGAATATTAGGCCAGTTGTTCCGGTAGTTTGCAAGAGTAGCTATACACACACACACACACACACACACACACACACACACACACACACACACACACACACACACACACACACACACACACATGCATACACATGATCATTGGACAGCACTACATATGTTTCCTACCATATGTTTCAAGTCAGTACTAGCTAGACATTTCCTAAGTTGTAATGGTGCAATTTTCTCGAGTAAATCACAGAAACTAGCTTTTAGTTAATAAGAACTTTGAATGGACGCTGCACAAAAAAGTAGTGGATTTATGAATAGCTCGTGCAACCTCATTCAGGGGTGGGTAGGACTATTGAAATGTTGAAGGCTCTGATTTTTGAGCTGTCATAGTTGACATACCTCTTCAATGTTGTGTAAAAGTTGGAAACAGTCCCTGTGGGCTGGCAGACAAGGGTAAAAGAAGTGGATAAATTCCTCCTCATTTTCAGAGCAGTGTTTTACCTTAGGTTAAAATTTGTTATGTTTCCCATATCAAACGGGTGAATGATTTCAGTAGGTTGGTTTGTTTTGTAGCCGGTGGGCTAAACAACCTGATCAGGCTGATGGCAGCTAGAGAGAAAGCTGCTAATTAGTGAATACCCAGAAAATCTTGCAAACTGAAGTTCTAATTGCATATCGCTCACTCTTATTTTACATATTTTTGCAAAATGCAGTTTAACAGGCCGTGGTAACCTCATGCCCTTCACGTGAAAATCTCTTTATACAAGTTATAAAAAGTAGTAATTTGCTTACTTCAAACATTCAGCAACAGATTCCCTCCAAATCCTTTAATAAGTGTAAATTAAATGAAATGAGTTCCTTAATGTTTAATCACATTCAACATGTTACATGCCATACTAGTTTGAAAAAACATAAAGTACTGTATGTTTCAAAGAAATTCATCCCTGGAAATAATGAACATTACACTTGAATTGAATTACTAGATGCACCTTTTGAATAATGTTTTGGTGTATGTGCAATTGTCTGGTGCTGATATTATCATAATTGTGATATTGCCTCTACTTTTGCACTGAAGGGGATGAGCCTAAGAACAGAGGTCAGGCAGAGAGTCAAGTACATTTTAATGGCTTTTTTTGTAGAGGCTTGAGATTTACAGCAACAACAAAAAAAAAAAAAAATACAGAGAAAAGCAGAATGGGAGAAGAAAAGGAGAACACAATGATGACTTTCGATAAAAAAAAAAAGCATATCAATGGCATCTGGTCAGCTGCTTCTCCCTGACTCAGCCACGTAGACATGAAAAGAGACATTTGTATACTGTAGTAAGTAGTTAGGATTGTGACTGGTTAATTAAAACGTCACCATTATTTCGCGCCTACAAACGCTGTAGCAACATGTCCACAGACAGAGATGTTAGACAATACTGTGTGTACGACTGTTTTAATGAGAGACACAAAAAAGGTGAGAACACAGGGACGTAACAACAAAGAGCTATTCATTAGTGATGCAGGGTTAGCACATCACTTGAGTGTCTTAATATTGTTTTCCTCACATGGTCATTACATTAGATGTGGTACAGTGATCTTTTGTCCTGTGGGATACTTTGACAGTACGTCTTAAAAGATTCAGCACTGTGATGTGTGAAGAGCCTCTCAATGCGTATTTCAAGAATGATACATCCTCTACAAAAGGCTTTGTAAGCAGCAAAGTGCAATTATTATTATTATTATCTTAAGGTGAATACAGATTTGTTCTTATTAGGTAATTTAGTGACTTTACATGAACTACTGAGACAAAACAAGAGAGGTGCAGTATAGGTGAAGTCAGTGAAGATCAAGTGGTAGAATGCAGTTTTGTTGTTAAGAATAACCAGGGATTTTACCCATAATGTTAAGAGCAACAGAGGCAACTGTTATTAGTGTCACTTTAAGTATTATCTCCATCTCTTCCACAAGTAGCACCTTCTTCAGCAGCACAGACCTGCTAACAATTACTATACCACTCAAACTCATTAAAGTTGGCTCAGTTTTACAACTTAATGGATTTTTATGGAAATCAAATGCCCATTGTGTGTTAGTGTTATACAATGTAACATATACACATCATCTTATTCAAAAGCACATGCCCTGTGCACAGCACTTTCAGTCCTTGTAACTTGGTGTAGGTGATAGCAAGAAACATGAGGCTGATGGCAAATAAGTAGGTTCACAGCACACAAAAACCCTAAGTTGCTTTTACTTTTTCTTTATTATTTTATTTATTTATTTATTCATTCATTATACACCTGTTCATTGTATTGCACAGCAAACTTGATGCTTTATAACATTTTTGAAGAGTATGTTTTTTAAAGTGTAAAAGTTACTTGTCATTCCAGATGTAGGTTATGTTATGTTACATTTTTAATGGGAGTGGAAAAATCTAATACCAAATTATCCATGCCAAAACATTCAGATGTGGTCATATTACACAAAAGCTTAGTTTGATTCTATTTTGAGCCTAAAACTGAGAACTAAAGACACTACAGATACACTCCAAATAGAATAGTATTTTTCACAGTAATTGTTTTAAACTGATTCTAACCAAACTACCACTTATTGTATTTAAATATGAGTCTGTCATATTCCAGTCAATAGCCACCAAGGACATTTGAGCTATCAATAGATCAAAAGTGGTCATGAAAAACTTCATTAAGTTCATTGAGTCCATTTGTTTTAAAACTCTAAAGCTTGTTTCTCCACTATAAAAATGTCTATTGTTTTGATTTGGTGGCTGATGAGAGGATAAGATGAAACTGTGGGAGGGTAGACATCTGCTGTCTTACACATCTGCTGATTACAATTAGCTATTAGAAGACTCATAGTATGCATCTTTACCCTTTTCTCTGTCTCGATATACCTGTAAAGATGTGATCAGCCCAGCTTTTGAAACTATTAAAACAGTCCAACTGTCATATAGTTGTATAGTTGTTTTAGGATTTAAATCTGTCGCTCTCATGGTAGCTTCTCTGAACAGATGATCATTCTTAAAATGACAAATTGATACTGTCAGGCAGATGCTATGTTTATTTCTTTTCCCATAATACTGCTCAGTGTAATAAAGAACAATTTTATTTTTTGTTACTCCTCTAATAAGATACTTTTATCAACAATTACTCTAATTAATAACAAATAAGAACATGCTCAAAGTGTCCAGTTTTTTGTCTCCTTGCCTTTTGACAACCCTCCTTTGCAGCAGGTTCAATTCCCCCCTATGACCCTTTGCTGTGTGAAAGTGTTGTTCCCATTAGTCATTTACTGAAGTTACCCTTTAACTGCTGTGTTGCTATGGTTATGTGTGGTTTAATACGATTTGTACAGTAATTTAAAACAGCAGGTGTACTGTCGACTGGAACTATGTTTGAGATTTCCTGTTTGAAATTCAAATGGATACCTGGCAACTTCATCAAAAAGAGCATTTTCCACAGTCATGGTATATTAATATTAGCTGTAATGCAGGTTTTTGAAATAGTGTGCAGAATTTGATCTTTCTTATAAAGAATTCACACAAATGTCCCTGAAGAAAAGCAGATAATACAGGAAACTAAAATAATTATTAGCCAGTCAATTGTGGCAAGAAGATGACCAGTGAAGGGTAGCATCTGTCAACGGTGTTTCTAAAATTATAGTCTAAATAATGAATGATAATGCTTAAAAAGGGCATGTAGAATGTATTCAGTGTGCTTTTATTTATTATGCTTTTTTCATTAAGGATAAAGACTTGTCAGTTAGCCTGTTTCCATTGAAGGTTGAAATATGTTCCTACAGTGTACTGAGTGTCTTTCATCAGTACAGAAACACGTCTCCTCTGAGGCCACACTGATGAAGAATCTTAATTCTGAGTGTTTGTTTTGATGATTTATTTATCTAAGTTCACTCACACCCTTCAAAGTTGTTGATTTTTCCATTTTATGACATGTTTTTTTTCAACCCACTACATTTTTAGAAATCAGTCATACTCATTTACATAATTTTAGCAACATCAAACTCTTCATAGGGTCCAGTTCGCCCACATTATATGCATTAGTTTGGTAGGAAATTGTCTGACCAGTTTAATAAAGATTTGCATCATTAATTTGCAATTAAAGGGACCATGTAAGCACAGTACAAAAGATACACGATGGATGCAAAGACTTTGTTGTAAACACAACCTGACACAGTGGGAAAACCAGTTATAATCATGTTATTGCATATTATAAGGCTGGAGTAATATGTCATATATTGTTTCTGTGTTTAAAGAGAATAAAGAAAGAAAGTCTGCTATTCAATCTGTCATACTGAAAATATGTAAATGAGTATGACAGATAGGAAGATGTAGGCAACTTTTTTGGTGTAAGCAACCATGATTACAAAGCATTCATTTTTTGTGTAATAGTCATCTTTTTCACTGTTTAAATAGAATTATGATATATATGGAACAAGAAGATATGAGCAGCTGGTTTTGTTGCTACAATAGCTCGTCAAGTGGGCTGGTCTCTCTGTTTACCTTTGGTTGACCTCAGAGAAAAGTATTTGAAATTATTCTTAAAAAGAATTGAAATGAATTTGGATAATTCAAAGAGACTAGCCTGCTCTGATACTTTGCTGTAGTTTGTGCTTCCAGAGTCCCTAAAACTGAGGTGACAAGCACAGTGTTAGCGTATTTTGTATCTAATTTCACTCCTGGACATTATATGTCTCCTACATCACTTAGAAGTCCTTGTTTGTGTGCAGTGGAGTTTACAAGTTTTCATATCACACCTGTGTGAGTTTTATCCTTGAAAATGATTGGCCTGCAAACTAACTGTGATCTCACAAAATCATTCTCATACCTGAATGTGGTGAACTCAGATCAAAAGTACATACTTTTACTGCTTTTAATCTAGATTGTTTCTCTGAGAGTTGCCGAGTGTTGGAGATAGCTGCCATAGATATGTCTGCTTTCTCTTAAATATAATGGATCTACATGGCACTCAAAATATGCCTTTGAAAAACTTAACAGCAACGTCTCTTTCCAGAAATCATGACCTGGTTACTTAAGATAACCCACACACCTTGTTGTGAGCAGTTTCATAGCTCAGTGGTACTTGTTGAGCTAGCAGTAGATGCACACTTCCCTTTTTTCAGATGTATTTTTTTCAGCACTTTGAGCACCACAAACTGAGTGCCACCTAGTTCCATTGTATTGGAGTAAATGCAGACATCTCTGCAGCCAATCTCCACAACCCTCAGCAACTCTCAACAAACAGTCTCTAGCACTATAGGTTAGAGGAAAAATATGTATTTTTGATTTTGGGGTGAACTGTCCCTTTAAGATGAGCACAGAATAATTTTACTCTGTTAGCAGGTAAGCATGAAAACAGCCTTCTACTGTCAAATTCTGCACATTCGTCATGCACAGTGAAGTGCAAGTGAAGTGACAAAAAGCAAAACACATTTTTTTTTGCGTATATCATGTAATATGTATTCGTCACTAGTTTTGGGAAAATGTAGAACAAAATAACAGCACGTAAATAATAAATAATTTCTGACTCATCTGAGCAGTTGGATTTTGGTCAGACATAAATAACTTGACAGAACCTCCTTTAGTTAGTACAGGTCCATAGAAGCTGTTGTATAAAATCTGTGACACCCTGAAAACTGTTTTGCACCTTTTGCTCCAGCATCACACCAAGAAGCAGCTGTGAAATTGCCATATTAGCCCACATCTCTGCATCTCTTTATTGCTTTGAAATGAAGGGTCTCTGGTGTACTTTCTATTTCACACACACACACACACACACACACACACACACACACACACACGCTGCTATTCCATTTTCCCCTCTAACATTACTCCCACCAAATAACCTTGGAGGAGACCAGGCAGCTGTCGTGGCACTTGTTGAATTGTGCAATCTGCCAGTTAGGTGTGTGTGTGTATGTGTGTGTGTGGCAGGGTAATGGGTGGTAGGCACCTCTTATTGTTTGATTGACGCTGACTACAGTCTCAGACACTTTGCCCTACTCGAGTGCTCCCATTGTATGGAGCGAGCAGACTCATTTGGCAAGTATTAACCTCTGTCAGTGCACTGTTCTGAGTTGTATCTCCTCACCCTTCATGGCCCTGACTCCTAAAGGCGGCTGTCCACAAATCTCATTTATTTCAGCTGCCTGTTGAAATTGGGTGGCTGGAAACAAAGAGAGGGCACCTTTTTTTTATATGACTGTTACATCTCAATAGCTCAGGTGGAGATCTCCCCCTTTTTTTCTCTCTGTATGAATCCTCATTTAAATAAATTTTCTCACCACATTCCGTCAGTTAAACCACCTTCTTTCCTGTTTTTTAGCCAGCTACAGAGCAAATAATACCTGAAAACGATGTCAGTTCAAATCAACTTTATTGTCAGTATAATAATATACAAGTAATCTGAATGTTGTCATTCCAAGATGGTGCAACTGGGTAAAAATTGAGCAACTGAAGAGAAATAAGACACTTGTCATTTTAGAAATGTGTATAGTATTTCTCAGATTTAAGTTTTAAAATAGTTTTAGCAGGCATGATAACTTACTGCACAGACTGTAGTACACTGTACATACAGTACAGCTTACATGCAGGGAGCAGCTAAGGGGAAGCTGAGTTAAGTTGAACAACAGCCTTGTTAAAAAGCTGTTTCTGAGCCTGGACACACTCAGGCCTGTTGAAAAAGGTTCCACTGATGAGCTGGGAATAACACCACACCTGAGCTGACCGTATTCCAGTACATGTCAGAAAACCAAGATGTAATTAGCAATACCGATTTTAGGTTAGCCATTGTTAGGAATACTTGTTGATAACAACAGGTTACCCCTACAAACACTGTAGCACCATGTCCACAGACAGAGATGTTGGACATAACTGTCCAACAAATAAATCAGCTGTTGCCATAGTTCTCCTAAATGCTTGACACATGGGAGAATGTAAGTTCTGCAACCTCATTAGATGTTACTAAATCATATACACTGGACCTCTAAGACTGCACATGTGCCTCATTGTAGATGTTGTGGGCTTATTTTGAATTGTTACAACTAATGTCAGAGGTACATTTCATGTGCCGTCTTTCAGCAGTTAGTCTTTGTAACAAAAGTTAAATGGTTGTGATTACAGTTATTACAAACGGTAAAACTGACTGCTGGAGAGACAGGATCAGATAGAATGAGGAGGGAGGAAATAAAAACAACAAGAGAGCATTCGTCTCCATTAGACAGTAATTGCCATCAGCAAGAGGTTTTTAGAGATGTTATTATGTGAGGAGAGAGGGGTGAGAGACAATACAGCACTGGTTGTTCTGGCACTGCTTCATGCCCTCATCACAAGCTATTTTCTATCAATTAATATAGAATTTGATGGCCTGTGATTAATCCACATTGCTCAGCTCAGATTTTTCGATGACAACAATGTTGAATTATCACTTTGGTATGTAGATTACAGCCACGGTATTATCATTTCCCTTTCATATTTCTGCACCATTAGTCTGTAAATTGGATTTGAAGTTTTCCCTGCCTCGGATGCTGCCTGGATAATACTTCTTCTATTAATTGTCGAATCCTCTCATCATCTAACCACAAACTGTCTGAGGCAGGGGATACATTAGCCCAAATGTAATAATATTCTTTTCCCCAAAAGCCAGGGAGCTGTGGAAACATCTTCCAAAACAAAATATCAGTGCTCCTGCAGTTATTGCTTCTTTCATCGCTCTCTCCACACAATTACAACTGTAACTCCAAAAACTAATATATTTTTATGATTCTGCACACTTAATGGTGCTAAGTAAGAGCCCATGAGAGCAGCTGCTGAGACTGATAGCTCAACGATCTGTACAAAGCTCTGGCATGTGGATCTAAAGCTGCCCTGCTGCAGTACTTTCAGCTGCTGTAGTATCTCGCTCCACAGATAAAGATAAAGTCCACAGATAAAGAGCTTTCTCACAGGGCTCAAAATTTCATACCGTATATTTTCTCCCAAAACTCCATCACACTCCTAAAATCATGAGTTATGACTCCACTGCTCTAAACCATCAAAGTGATGCTGTGAAATTACCCGTGGCTGACTGTTAGTGAAATTACCCAAGTCACCTTGATGCTACGCTACCTTGCAAACATCACAATTAAATGGCAAACAACCACTGTAAAACTGCCAGCTACGCAATTACCTAGACACAACATCACCTCTGTATTGTCTTCAAAGTAGCAAGTCATGATAGATTGTCATGTTTTTCCATTCAACACAGTCTTTTCCCCAAAAAACCTCCAACCATATCCCCTCTCTGGGTACTGCCCTGCTTGGTAATAACCACCTCTCCTTTTTAATCGGCTTGTTTTACAGCAGAGGAGAAGACTGTGGAGAACGCTGTGTTATCATCTGTGGAGCAGCTGGGAATCAACACCTGTCTCAGGTATGTACTGAAAAGTGTTTTTCTATAGCTCATAAACCTGTATTTAATTAGACAGTCTTCTGACAGCAGCAACCGGGAACGGAAGCAGCAACCTGCTGTGAACAAACACTAACTGCATGAACTGCAAGCTTCATTTTAGTTTCTGCAGTGTCTGCTCCTAAAATAAAGACCCTTAAATGTTTGAAGTCTGCTTCCCAAGATACATTTACTTCAGTTTGATACTAGTAAAAAAAAACCCTACACTTTATGGTAAAGAAGGTACATTTACTCTAGTAAAAAAAAAAAAAACAGATCCCTCTTCATTATGCTAAAGAACGGACACTTTATGCTAAGGAGGGTACATTTACTCCATTTTCTTAATGGGGAAAAAAACCATACATTCACTCTAATTTGATACTGGAAAAAAATATTAAGAATTTCATCTGCTGCAGTCTAAAGCGGGTACTCCCGCTTGATTAATGGGAAAAAACCTGAAGAAAATCTCTCTACTTTATGCTAAAGATGGTAAATTTGATCCAGTTTGATACTGTGAACAAATATTGAAATTTCCATCCACTTAATGCCATTGTGCAAGTGCCAAGTGCATTAATAATAGTTTGATACATGGGACAATTATTAGAATTTCCTCTACTTTATGCTAGATGGGTGAATTTACTCCAGTTTGATCCTGGGTAAGTTTATTAAAATTTCCTCTACTTATGCTAAAGAAGGTACATTTACTCCAGTCTGACACTGGGAAAAACTGTAAAAAAAATTCCCTATACTTTATGTTACTCTGCTTAACCAACTATTTGCTCAAAGTCATTTTAAAACCTCGCCCAAATATTAATTTACCCTGTCCTTATATCTGTTGATTTAAATTCCCTGAAGCTAAAAGTCTGTTTGTAAAGGTGCCACAGCAGTGCTCTAACATTTATTATTATTTATTATTATTATTATTATTCTTATCTAACATTTAACCTTTATTTAAAACACCTATTAAACTTCCACTATACTTCATTTCAATCATGAACTTTACAACAAGTAATTTCATTCTGACATCAGAGTTAACCTGAGAGTGTACTCCACAACATGGTGTATTAGATTCAGTCTCCCACCTTATTTTTCCATTTTCATATCGCTATGAGCCCAGTCTATAAGAAAAAAATGACAGCGGAAGTGGTGTTTACACCACCACGACCACGACACATATAAACACAAACAAGTCAAGTGAACTTGAAAAGATGGAAAGCTGTTGAATGCAGTTTAGGCTTTCATAATATAAGATGGGTAACATCACTGTCCATGCAGACAATTATTTTTCAACCAGGAAAGTTACAGTGGCTTTTTCACCGTAGGCTAAGATTGTTGTATGTTTGTTGCTGCCGCTAACTGGCGGGTTACACTCCCACTTTCCTGACTCTCGCCATTACATTTGAAGCAGTGGACCAGCACACTCAAATGTAGTGGACCCAGATGTGTAGTCATGACAACATACCTGTTTTTTTGGGGTATTAAGAGTGGAACGGAGCAAAGTCAAGCACATTATGATGCTGCACGATATTAAGATGTATCGACTTAGAATGATAGCAGCATTCACACACCTTGTCTTGCTCACCATTATTGTTATTGCTCATTATTGGCTCCAGTGCACCATTTGACAACACCCACAGCACTAATTGGTAAATAAAGTTCCTCCATGACGTTCCTTGGTTGTTTTTTATTTTAACTGGGAAAAGGCTGTCTCTTGTTACAATGCCAGACCAGAAGCAGTCAAATTGAAGTCAGTGCAGTGGGTGGATTTGAAGGTCTTGACTTAAGCAATGTTCATACATCTGGCCCCAGGTGTTTGTTCCCGTCCCTCAGAGTCACAGACGAATGGGGTCCTTTCTGGAGCTGCATTGTGTAAGGAGTTGAAAAGTTAGAAGGCCATGCTAAAGAAGATAGATAAAACAGTTTGTCCAGACACACAGCACATTGAAATAGAGACCAAAAACGAATGAGCCTTTGGAGCCCCTTTGTGGGCTGTGTCAAGGCCACACAATGTCGAAGGTGTGTCCTTCAGAGGACCTCAAAGCCACTTGTCTATACCTTTTTTTTTTACATCAGAAATACGTGCTTTCCTATACGGAGGAATAAATTTATTCCCTGCTGCTCCTATATTACGCTCTCACACCTGTCAAAGGTGTGTAAGGGTTCTCCTGCTGTTCACTCTAATGATGCATGTGAGCATAGTATTTGGTCTGTTCTTTATTTTTCCACAAGTAGGCCCTCTGACTTGTGTTACTGTTCTCACACTGCTCCTTTCCCCCCCTAATGACACCCCACTGCTCCATTACATAGTGGGTCTATAACTCTTGCTCGACACCTCCCCTGAAGGGAGCTCTCCAGTGCCATGTTTACTTTCTGTGTATCAACTGAAACAGTGTGTTAGTGGTACCCACAGACAAGTGTGTCATCGGAGATGAAAAGTTGTTAGACATGAATTTAGAATTAATCTTGACTTAGAAGTGACAGAATACCACTGACCACATTGGACTTGTTAAATTCAATTTTGATGAGTACTTCTGTGTATTTGCCCAAGGCCTCAGTATGTCATTGTCTTTGTTATAATATCTCCAGTATTGTGGGTCATTTTGCATACAATATGGGGATTATGGGAGTTCATACAAAGATAATAGCTCAGAGAAATTGTAAGTCATCATGAAACATTTCACAGAAAAACAGCTTTTACTTATTTTGCTTCTCAGATTTAGAGAAACATGATTAATTGCAGTGAGCTATGGAGAAGTGATGTAATTTAATACTACACAGCTAAAATCAGAAATACTTTATTTAACCCTTGAGGGGGAAACTGGGATATGTTACATTTACTCTTATACTATATGTAGGCATAGAGACATTTCAAGAAAATAATGGAAAATAATAATGCAAGACAAAAATGAATATTATGCTTCAATTTCAAATGCAATATATATGCAACTTTAAAATATAAGAAATAAGAGATATGTTGCTTAAAAAGTCAGAAATATGTACAAATATATGCTATTAGATATATCATACCACAAGTTTGCTAAATATAAATAAAAGAATAGAGTAGGTAAGAATTAAATGCTAAGGGCATTGTACAGGTGAAATTCTGTGTACTTTATTGCACAGTTAAATTCTTATTTCACAAATGATGTAGAGGGCTTCAAGTCAGTGTCGCATATTGTGCAGTTTTGTAATGGAAATATTGCAGTATAAAATAAAATGTGCCTGATGATCTGAAATATAAATGATTTATGGTTTTTATGTTGTTAACAGGTATGGCAGCTACCTCAGGCTACTAACAGAAGATGCTGTGAACGACCTGACGCTGCTAATGAAGCATATTAAGATCTTCTTGTCCACACAGAGAGTCAAAACTGCCTCAGAGCTCAGTATCCTTTACAGACTCCACATCTGGGCTCACAAAGAGCAGGTCGACTATAACTATAAAGGTATTAACCCTCTGTTAATAGATTTTGCACAATTTCTCGTACCATATTGCTTGTTTAAATTGTCTACATTAATACATGACATTTGTGCTTAAAAAGTGTGATTGGGGTGCCATGGTAACCTCAAAATGAATCGCATGACTGACTTTTGTCAACAAACTAATGTCTGTCCACCATTTCTGGGACACAGATTGTCAGAAGGAAGTTGAAAAATAAGAATTATTTTACTTTTTAAGGTCAACTGCTTTTCATTCATTAGTAGGACTAGGTGTTAACAATCCCTGAAGTTACAGCACAGCACTAACTCAGGTGAGGTTTCTGCTCAGCCAAGGTGACCGCTGGATGTTGTTACCAGACTGACACATCCTCAGTCGTGTGCCTCGACTTCATCAGGTTTTTCAGCCTTTTATCACAAGACACCCTCGACCGAGGCAACCCACCTGCATACTACATCCTAAACACAAGCAAACAGCCATCCTGCCTTTACTCTAGAAAATACAATCATGTGTATGTCGATGCCCACTTGTATTTTATTTTAATTTTATATACAACATTCTTTCTGTCATCCAACCGAGGACACAGTATTTATGTGCATGTGTAGTTGCAGCAGTGTTAGATAGATAACTGCAGTAATCTCGCTCAGAGACACAGGGGACTGATAGTGTCCATCTCTGTCTGATCAACACAATACAGATTATCTTGCTCCATCTGTGTCTCTGAACAGTTCATCCTCATTTTGTCCCAAATAGCAACTGATATGCCTCCTTTCTCCTTCAGAAAGTTTCCTTTTGTCTGTGAACAACTGAACATGAAAACACCGTAGAGATGAAGACTCACAAATATAAAACAGAATGACATTTTCCTTGTAATACTGAGATCACACTGACATTTGAGCTAATGTGAACAAGTTGGTCGTGAAGATCTTTTATACTGAGTGATTAGATGGCAATTTAGCCGAATGCAGACTTAGCACAATGAATTAAAGAAATACTTGGGTCCTGAAATTGAGCCAAAACACAGCAAACTGAGTGGTCCCTCAGTTAAAGTCAGGATATGCAAAGTAGAGCTCTGATTTTATAGAGGGAGACGTTTTTAATCAAGGCAATATTTTAGCTTGAGTGATGGTGCATCAAAATGCTTTTTTTCTTTTCCAGGCTCTGCTTTATTTATAATTCTTTATCATTCAGAATGATGTCTTGACAGCGTGTACTATAAATAGATGAGATATGTCTGTCAGTCAGTTTCAAAGAGCGTGAAGCGGCATTTAACTGAATGTGATTGTTAACTGAAGGCCAACCAAGTTGTTAAACAACCCAACAGTATGAATACTAAAAAAAATGTGAGGATATTGTAACCTGATTAATTGAGAGTTTGTAGGCATATTTTTCATGCTTTTAGACTTTACCTAGTGAATGCTTTAAGGGCAAATTTTCAAATTAAATCTCTCTGTGCGCCTTCTACCTAAACAAAAGTTAAAGGTTTACATTATTTAAACGCAGCAAATCAGCAGGGAAACATAGAAAACATTAGATGTCAATATCCCAAAGATTGTTTTCTAGAGTCGAATCAGATTGTATTCTCACTCCCCACTAATTGCTGCTCAGTTCCTCTAGATCAGGACTGGATTATAAAGATGGATAACATGACAGCTCCCACAAGAAGTGCACACCAATCTTTCCTGAAGATGGTTTCTGTTACTTTAAGAAGTTCTTGCATGCAAATCTTTGCTCAGGAGTTCATTTTTTCTGACAAGTTTAGTTATAATAGGTGATCCGATAAAAGAGATTGTGATGTCATGATTGACATCTGTGTGTGTCAATGGTGCTGCTCACGATTTATCCAATGGGTGTATGGGCAGGAACTCAATACCACAGAGATCGCCTCTGTCATCAGAGAAAGAGGGCAGCAACCCTCTCAGGGATATTTGGGCTTTTTACACTGGATGAACTGCAGATGTGTTGCAGATTGTTTTTATAAACAATCACTCAGACTTGCATATCAGGGTAGTTATTTGCTTCCAGCAGGATTTGAATCAAATGATTAAATGTCCAAATGAAACTGAGCTTGTGGCACCCAATAATGTAGTAATTTCTTAAAAATTTAATTATGCCTGAAAATGTAATAAAATTTGCACTTGGTCAAAAATGTAACAAAATCTTATAATATTATACAGTGTCCCGACTGATATTTTAATTTTTTTTGTATCAATAATGTAATACCTTAGTCGTTTCAAATTTGATTTGAAACTCTTTTTTAACACTGAAATGTCATAAGACCAGCAAGGCAAAGGAGACACTTCATTCAATAATAATCACTGCTGGCTCAGATGATGAAAGAAAATTTCATAGGGATTGAATTGCCTTGAATTTGCCTAAATAGCTTGCTTGTGTAATATTGGCCATCTTTTGCATATTTTGTCATCTTCTGGTGTCTTCTGGCGTCTAATCTCATACCCACTGTGGTCTAGCAGACAATCCCTTCACAACGACTAATCAGCATGGTTAATTTCCCACTGTTGGGGATTTTAGTTTAATGCATCTTCGCTCGATAACAAAGATACATTAAACTGCCATATTCTGTTATTTTCATATCATACATAAAGCCTAGGGTTGAAACATGAACTCAAATGTCAAACATGAACTCAAGCATAAAGAGTAAATGCTACAGAGCCCAAATAAAACACTCAAGAAGCCTTCAAGTTAGAAACCTAAGAGTCTTATAGTGTTGCGACCCTTGTGTTTTGAATCATGTTAGTTTTTGTTCTCCTCATGGCTGGCATAATGTGCCGCTCACAATGCAGAGCTGCCATGTGGGAGACTTTGTAGTAAATTAATCATTTTGGCTGAATTTCTCACAGGATTCACACTTGATTCCTTGTTCACCAAAATTACAAAAAAACACATTTTCCTACTTACCACCAGCCACGCAGATAGACCCAGAATGAGTCTGTTTCTCATCTCATAAATTCACAAAATAACACTGCCCACAGAGAATTGGATCTTAGCTGTCTTAACTGTAGGAGGCTGTTTTTTCTGCGATGAGATAATGGTCTGGTGTATCAGGGTTAATTGACTGTCAAAGCAGTTCTCGCTCTGTGGTTGACACTCCATGGTGTCAGTTGACAGTAAAGTGGTATTAGCTTAACGCTTTATTTAACACAACATAAGGACTCAGTTTCTCGTGACACCTTAACGGGATCTTTACAAATCCTTTTAGATAAACAAAGTCAATGAATTTCAGCTTTTAATTGTATTTGTATTACTAAATATGTGGTTTGAATTAATTCCACACCACCTGCTGTTGCCAGAAAATGTCTGTCAAGTCAAATTAGCCAGGTCTTTTTTTTCCTCAGCTGCGCTGATGTACAGCTCTGTGGCTCATAATCGGTAATAAAAACACGTGCAACGTAGTACATTCTCTTTATTAAAGGTCCAGTGTGTAGGATTTAGGGGGATGCATCAAAGTCCGAGTTTGTCGTGTGCACCTGATAGGTTACATCCATACCAGGTGGACGCGGCAGGGGCCATTTGGGCATTTAACAGTATATAGTAACACTGCGCCCAGTTCTGCCCTGCTACGTTCTCACTCGACCAGTGGCATTTCATGCATATGTGAAAGCACCAAAATCACAGAGGAGAGGCCACTACATGCCACTGCAGCCCCCTAGATATAACATACTGGACCTTTAAAAGTCTTGCTATTTAAATGTGTGTCTCGTTTGAAGGTAAGATAAACTGTATGTGTCCACAGTTTACATGTATCTGTCCCATTTTTTTCTGTGGACTACTTTCATGTTGCAAAACTAATCTAAGCAGCTCTGTTTGTTGTCATAGATCTTTGTGCCTTTCCCACCAGTCCTTTGGCTCTTTAACTCTGCCCCCCAGTCATTCTGCAGGATGGTTATCCAGGCCACGACTGGCTGGCATCTACAGTGTTCCTCATCATGGCTGGGGACATGGATAGGTCTCTAAGTTTGCTTCTCAACCTGTCCAGTTTGCTTACTTCTGCATTCATCTGGCCAGCAAGGATACATTCCTCTGTGAGTATAACGACTTGCAAACACAATGGCACTACAGTGTATTCAGTTGTATAATAGCTAGGATTTGAATGTGCAGTAATTTAGTACTTTAAAAGCATAAATGGGAGCAAACCTGACATTTAAAAGATACTATTTCTTCTCAGTCATGCATCATCCTACAGAGCATTCATCAGCTTTAATGTATTGTCGCTATCTTGGTTTGCAAAGACTTCAGTTGTGGTGCTGCTGCTCAGGAGACAGTTTGAGATTGCTTTTAAAGAGAAAAAAAATATATAAACGGGGGCTAAAAAGTGGTCATGTAAGTGCTAGATGAGTATAGTAAAATCCTCTCTTTCTAGGCTGAAACAGCTTTTTACATGTGTATGTTAGGTGTCATTAAGAGATGTTCATGTGACAATTTTCATCTGTGATGGATTTTGGGTTAACATGTCCATATTAAACCTGCCTCCCAATTGGTAACAGCTATGAAATTTGTCTCATTTAATCCCACCTTTTTAATCCACAGCACGTCAGGAGTCACAGCAAAGAATACATGAATAAATGAAGATGATGATGAATCCTAACATTTTTCATATAATGACTTTCAGTTTGGCTCCTCATATTTCAGCATGGTGAAAAACAAACTGGATGTTTTTTTACTCAACTTAAAAAAGAATACTAAGAGGAAGACAGCTGAAAGAGATAAATGAGGGGAAAGAGGGGAAATAAAAGAGTAAAAGAAATTCAAGTTAGGGGAAGAAGTCTAAAAAGAAGTCTGGTTTCAATCATTGAAAATTGCAAGGAAGAACTGAGGCGCTGCGATAAAGCTTTTGCTGTCATTATTCCAGCCTCTGTCATCTTGTTGACTCTCGTCAAAGTCAATACAGCTCAATTGGACTCGTCTGAAAGTGTGTTATGTGGGTGTGGACGTAGATGTAGACGGTGAATTTCTGCACACGGCAGTTAGACTCCAACTACTCAACATGGTCGATTTTGTCAATATCACAGTAAACCGAAAGGGCAGAAATAATTAAGAGGCAGCAACAGCAAGCTTCGCAGGGAATGTGAGCAAAGAACACAGTTAACACACACATATGCTTGTATGTGAGCACAAAGCAGCATGCTGTTTCAATTTCAATTTAAAAGCTACTGAAAGTATTCAAGGTTGTTTTTATCTCTGTATCAGCTCTAAATACAAAACACGGAGCTTGCTATTGATGTTGCTGCTGTTTTTTGTTTGAATATCCACCAGTAATGCAAGCAAAATTGGGCATTATTTACAGAAATAATGCTCCACATTAACTCCAAGCTTGTGTTTGCCGTGACAGGTCCATGTTCCTGTGGTAGTAGCCGAATCTGCGATTCCTCCTGTTTACTGGTGTACAGCTCATTACGTGGAGATGCTGCTAAAAGCTGAAGTTCCTCTGGTTCACTCAGCCTTCAGGATATCTGGTTTCACCCCATCACAGGTATGATCCACAGAGACAAGAGGTTCACTTAAAGCCAACTGGTGCAAAATTTACTCAAGATTTAGATTCAACTAGTCAGTGACACTTCTAAAAATCTTCTGTTGATGAAGTTTGAGTCTCTGTTTGTAGCGCTCTGTCTTTGTTGGGTTTGAAAATGGTCGGTAAATTTACAGAAACTTTTCAAGGGGAGTTAATCTTAGGAATTTTGGAAATTTTGCACAATTTCATCATGAAACAACCTTTAAATAGTGGACTTCTTAAGAGGGAAATATACGTGAAGAAAACATTTAATAGAATTGTAACATGCACTGCATTCAGTAGTGCACTCTTCCATTACATGTACAGATGAGTTGCCAGCATCTCATTAAACAGAAATTCAGTTTGGATGGTGAAGGTGAGGTATCAGAGTTTGGCATTGAGGAAGACCATGGAGAGGATATGGTTATCTTGCACTGCAGCTGGATTCTCGCAAGATGCGAAATCACCCAAGAATCACAGAGATCACACAAAAATCCATCTTGTCAAGCGTCAAGTATTGCGTTTTGGCACCACCAGTGCACCAATCAGTGTGAGGAGCGACTAACAGCCACACAGGCATTGTTTAGTTGTGTGTGATGACACAGAGAGGCGACTGCTTGTTCAAAACAACAGTGGCACCTCTAAAGAGGTTAGATGCTGCAATCGCATCAGTTATACCAGAAAGTATTTCTTCATTAAAAGAAGAACAGAGCACAGCACTGAAGGCTTTTCTTGATGAAAAATATGTTTTTGCTCTTCTTCTGCCTGGCTTTGGAAGGTTTGATTTCCAGACTGACTCAGCCTGTGATAGATGTTGATAGACAAATAATAACGATAAGAATGCCTTTTTGTATAACAGTTTTCTACAAAACAATGTGTTTTACATAAAATAAAACCCAAATGCAACAACAATGACAAAGGAAAAGGGGAAACACTTGAGAGCGCATTGAACCTTTGAATACAAGTCTGTGTGGAAAACTACCGAAAAGACAGGAGTAAAGGATAATACAAGACAAACTGAGGAAAAAAACAAGACCCCTCAGTGATTGTGTATGGAGTGATTTACATGAAAGTGCTTGTTTGTGGAGGAGATTTCCAAGATGAAACAGACTTTGCTATTCTTATTTCCTCAGGTAGCTGTTCCTAAACTACATAGAGAAAGTGTAGTCACCTTTAGCCTGAGCCTGGACTGTAGGGCAGCCAAAAGAGTATCGCCTGAGGTCTAAGGCTGTGTTCTGGCTCATAAAGAGTTAAGAAGTCAATCTAAGTCAATTCTGAATATCACTGGTAGCCAGTGCACTTGTGCAAAATGAAAAAAAGCATGAATTGCCTTCTTTCAATCAGCTTGAAATAAAAATAACTTTTTTTTTATACATTTCTGAGTTGAAGAAAGCAGGACTGCATAACTCTCTTTACTTGCTCATCAGAAGTCACAAAACTGTGAAAATCACTCCAAAGTTTCAGGCCACAGGCTTTTTATTAGATGGTAGGTCACTAAAAGATTTCTTGTATCGAGCTTTCCATATAAGACAATTTAAGTGTTGCTTTCATTTAACTGAAGACAGGTTTGTGACATCCAATACTTAATGTCGTTGAGAGAATTTGACACACTCAAAGGTGCAAGAACCTGCTTGCCGCTTGAATCCAAAACTCTCATTAATTCCAATGGAAAGTCCGACCCTGAATATTGCCCGAACTTTACAGACCCAGTCTTTGTCCATCCAACTTCAGCACGGTGGCTATCATTGTCAGTGCTAGCAGGAAGTTCAGCTCTTCTACCGAATTTATTGCATTTCTAAGCGTCAGTAGTCTTTCTTGGGAATTGCTTGCAGACACTGGAAATGCACAAGAGATGCATATTTTTATTTGGTTAGTATTGATTTATTTTAAAAATATTGATTTTCAGGCTGAGTGAATTGTAATGAAAATAAATTCATAGAAAAACTCTGACTGACTCTGACTGATGAAGCTTTGAAGAGACAGAAGTTTCTGTCTCTCCAGCAGACAATTACTTTAAATCAGATTTCAAATTTTACTTTTCTGTCTTTGTATTATGATTTCAATTTCCCAAACCTCTTAGATCAATATGGACAGCAACACCAAAAGAGTCAGCAGCTTATTTTGTTTTGTCCCCTTTGTTGAATATTTCATTAATGATGTCAGTAAAAGACCCAGAACCAGCTTTAAAGCCTTTATAACTGCACTTGCCCTGTGAATGACTTCCCTTTTTATCCTGCTTTGACTTCACTTGACTTTAAAATACCAAAACGCGGTTTTGACATTGAGTCTTTTCCCTTTTTTTTTTTTTTAAACAGAGCGGTTGAAAAGTTAGATCTTTGCTCCTCAGCACCTGGTTCTTTTGACACAGACTTTCTCTCTCACAAACAACGAGGTAGAAAAAGCTTTTTCACCTTGAATCCTCTTACGTTTGATCCTGTCTGCTGTGTGTCTGCGGTTGACAGTTGAGGCTCACGTAATGTACGGCAGCAGGGGCGCTTATAAGACTTGCCGCATTTGCATCAAAGATCTGAACTCGCCGTCTCCAGGGTGGAGTAAAACGTTAACATTCAGCTCATCTCTTTGCTCTTCAAGGCGATAATGGGCACCTGTTCTTCAGTCAGAAATGGAAATATCTATTTCAAAAGTTTGAGCTTTGAAAACCTGACAAAGCAGCAGCAGCAAATGAAGCATTATACACCTCTAACATTCATACAGTAGAGGTTGTGTGAATGTGTATGAATGTGTGTGGACGCAGGCCGCTGTCAAAAATCCTTCTAGAGAATGTGGAATTATTTGAAACAGTCAGACTGCCTCAAGAAGAGGAGTGTGTGTGTGTGTGTGTGTGTGTGTATGTGTGTGTGTGCGTGTGTGTGTGTGTGTGTGACAGGGAGATACTTTTAAACAGTAATTGTAATGTGAGCAGTGAACTGTAGTTGGTAAAAGATAAATATGCTTTTGCGGTTCATTTGTCCTAAAAAAGAAACAATGTGTGTCCTACATTGTAATAAGAGCCAGACGGATTTAGATATTCTGAATATCACTTTAATGTGATTGCAGTTCATGAGGTAGGTTTTATCTAGTTACAGTTAAAATCCACCCACTTTATTCAGTTTACAGCTGCAGAGAACAGTTATTTTTTATTATAGATTAATCTGCTGATTCTGTTATAATCTTGTCATCGCAGTTCCACAGTGTCCAAGATGACGTTTTTAGGTCTTGCTTTGTCTGACCAAATGTCCAAAACCCATATGCAAGTAATAATGATATATTATAGAGAAAAGACTGAGAATCACACCACGAAGACTTAAAACAGCAATATCTTGCCCGAAGATTTTCCTTTTTTCTTTTGTCTATTCTCAATATGAAAATATAGTGTAGCTTTAAATAGCAATAAATCATAAAATGGGGCTTGGTAAACAGTAAATATAAAGACATGAATATGATATGAACATGTTTTTCAGTATCAATTTATGTTGCAATAAGTCAAATCAAATAAGCAAAGAAGTGCATTTAGTAGTATGCAGATGGTGGTCATCCTAAGCAATTCTGTTTCATTTGATGTGGCACATTGCACAGAGCAGATTCAGTTTTTCTGCTCACAGGCACTGTATGTGAAGTCTAGATACAATTCAATTATGAGGATTTATGCATTTTTAAAAACTAAAACTGGTTTCAATCTTTGATCCACGACAGCACAACAGTGTAGGAATAACATCAATAAACACAATTAAAACAGACCTAAAAAAAGAAACCATGCTACAAAACCTACTTAGTTATGAGCACAAATATCAAGGAGAGAACATAAAAATCTAGAAATTAGACAGGCAACACGTTCCACTTCTAAAATGCTCCCGATGGGGTATGATGCTGTGCAGTAGACAAAACAGAACCAGGTCGCGGCTGGACTGAGGTGAAGCTTTTGTACAGTCATGATGGCGACGACGGTAGCAAAAAAAAACACCCAGAGATTTATGCATCTAGTGTAGTGCCTAACTTTAGTAGGTCATACTATACTGATAAAATTAATCTGTAGACGTTCCAGTTCAAAATGAGACCAAACTTTTCTGTGCATGTCAGTTTTCCAGCCATGACAAAAGTCAAAATATGTCCTGCAACAGACGTTAGTGTGGAGTGTGGAGTCAGCAGTCAGTGACGGTATAAAACAGTATAGTATAGTAATAAAACAGGTTTTTCACCAACTGTGAATCATTGCAAAGAGAGGTCGTTCAGCATACAGTCATGCATGTGCACAAAAAATACGAGGCTGATTGGTTCAGTAGTTTATGATATGAGCTGCAGACAAACGGATATACATGCACACACACGCACACGCACAAACACACACACACACACACACACACACACACACACACACACACACACACACACACACACCCCTCCGAACTAATGTCTTGCAGAGATACATATATATTATCAATTCAATATTCAGTGCAAAGAAATGTGCTCTGTTGTTATAAGCAAAACAAAAATGTTAATGTTTTGATAGATTTTGATTTCTCTTTGCTATGAATCATAACTTTGAATGAAAAAAATCTCAAAACAGCAGCATTATATGATCATATCACATGAGATTAAACTGAACGCCCAAAAACAGTGACACCCAATTATCACTCATCACTGCTTTTCTACACACAGAATATCTCTGTGAGCCCGGGCGATGTGGCCTGTGCTGCTTGAGTAATAATAACTCTGAAAGCCTGGTAATGGCAGAAGAAAAAATGGAATAAAGAATTCTGAAAAAATAAAGTCACGTTCACCTTTGGACCCACAACACTAACAACTGAAGAAAGCACATTTTGCACGTTTAGAAAAAGAGCTGCTCTTGGAAGGACCTTGGAGGGATTTATAGTCACAGAAAGCACTCTATGTGTACTTGTTTTTCTGCCCCAGGGTTTAAAAAAAACAAAGGGCGGCATGGATCCAGTCATTCCCTGTTTTTATTACAACACACAAATTAGGATGTCAGTATTTTCATGAGAGTGTAGCTGAGGAGGGGGCGATGATAATCTAATATGTTTATGGAGCGTAAGTGGAGCTTGTTTGTATGCTTGAGCAGACTTGTGTCGTTAGTGAACACAGTGGCTAATTATTGGCACGACAATTATGAAATGCAGTGAGTGCACTGTTTGTTGTCTGTTTGTTAAAACCGGGGTGTGAAGCTCTGTCAAACTCAAAACTACTCATTGTAGTCAAATCCTAATGAGGAGGAGCAGAGATCAACCAATCACAACACATTTATTAAATAATGCTCCCCTGTGAGGCTTTACACTTACAGTACATTTCCAGCTATCTGCCCGCTGGTTTTTAGTTTTATTTTTTATAAACCATTCCACTGGCACGGCTCTGGCCATGTCAGTAATGTCATGTCAGTACTCCTCTTTGTTTCAGACCAAAATATCTCAACAGCTATTTGACTGAATGTAATGACATTTTATACAGACATTCATGTTCCCCAGAGATGAATCCTACTGACCTTTGTGGTACTCTGACTTTACCTGTAGTGCCACCATGTGGTTTACATATGTGGCTTTTAGTGAAATGTCTGAACAACTATTAAATTAATTGTCATATTTGGTACACAAATTCATCGGGATGAATTGTAATATTTTCTGTGATCCTTTACATGTGATACTTTTCATCTACCAAACACCTGCAAACTAATGAGGTTGTAATTAATACTGTTAATTAGCAAATCTGGCATCCTAACACACTCAATGAAGACTGTGAACCCAGCAAACATTATACCTGCTTAGCCAACATGTAAACTGAGTCCTTTTTTCCAAATGCCTTTTTTTCAAACGTCAACCAAAAAAAAAACCGTTATGTACAAAAACCTTACAGACAAATTTGCAATACGAGACCCATTGCACCCCTGCTTCTCTCCACTGGAAGTACCTTCCCTGGCTGCAGGCACTCTCTTCCTGCGTCCTGCATGAAAGGACTGGGCTGTCCTCCTGTCTGTCCTCACACCGTCTCTCCCTCTGTCTGTAAGCGGTCCTCATTCACCTGCTAGTCATCATTGTCCACCTGAATATCACTATCTGACCTGTTAAAAATGAGCCATCTGAAGTATGAAAGGATACTGTGCTCTCCGCTCCTCTCTCTTATCACTGATGTTTCCGTCTGCCACATTTTCTTTACTGCGCCTTGGTCAAACAACATTCAAGCTTTTTACAGATGCAGAAATACAGAAAATCGATCCTGATCTGAAAACTTAAATGATGGACAAAAAGTCTCGAAAGTTTTGGAGTTAGAGTGTAAATATGATTGACGCAACATGAGGTTGTGTTTATTTTTACACGTACAACAATTTCAGATGAAAAAAATGGACTCATTTACCCATATACTAGCTCGCTTGGATTGTTGGCTGTGCGCGTCCTAAAACCTACGTGTATGCAAGTTGCAAGATGCATAGCAACATTGTGAGAAACATACTCACCATTGTTGCAATGTGCTCAATTTAGGGGCCTTACATACAATCTGTGAGGATGCTGCTGTGACTTTTTCTGCTGTGATCTCAGAATTAACAATATGGTAACCTCCTTGAGTGTAATATAGTGGAATCCTGTAGTAACACTCATAGTACATCGGCCAATACGTGAATAGTTCTGTTAATGATGCACGCTAAAAACGCAGGTACATCTCTGGACTAAGAGGGTGCATATTAGTGTGTTGACATTAGACTTTCACTCAGGGTTGGAGAAACAGGTTAGAGGTTAAGGTTACAGTACACTTTTTTTTTATTTATATATTTTCCTACAAAAGTCTGCGTATTTTCACAATAATGTGTTTGGTTTCCAGTACTCCACACCTTGCTTGTTGTAGCAACAACTGCCTCTATGGCTGACTGGCAATCAGCTCTGTCCACTTTATATATTTAAGTTGTGATATAATGTGTCAGGATGACCTCTTAAAATGGTTCCAAATTTCATCACATCAAAACACTGTTGAAACGGCTTAATGCTCTAGCACTTCAGTAACTCTAATGAAAAAAAGCACCCTAGGACTTGATATTTCTCGTCTTTCAAAACATACATCTTTAAAACTAATTCTTAAAACTTAAAATGTTTGCACAAACTAGAAATCCGGGTTACAAGCAGACTTCTGTATGACTGATTTGATATTAAACGCAGTTGTATACATTTATTGACTTATGGTTAATGTTCAGTTTGACAAGTCACACTGTGATTGAGTAAAGAGAACCAGAAAATCTAAACTGCTCTTGATAAAAGTCCTAGATTTAGCTTTACATCTGTAGTATTTTGTGTTCTTTTTAACTGTGGACAGGTGGGAACCACTCGTTGAGCCACTGCATTAATATCTCTGAGCGCAACTCCGTCATCAGCTGGAGAAATTACACATTAGCATGCATCTCCTTGTCTCCTGTCCCCTAATCCCATCTCAATATTCAACACTGCAGTGAGTTATTATTTTTCACCCTCAAAGCAAACATGTTTCCAGAAAGATTCATTTAGAAAAGTTGGTAACGCTGAGTCAGCAAGTGAAGTTAATATACACTCCAGACATAATGAACAGAGCAGAGCATGATCATACAGCTGTGTGCGTGCGGGTAATTAAACCACACTTTTAGGAGGCAGGCTGATTAAAAGAAAATTGGTCCTTTTTCCTGATCATATAAATGTGAAGATAAATGGGCACAATATACATGGGCACCATTTTATTTAATACATACTTAAATCATGGGAACAACACTTCCTAAAGGCATTGTATAACTGAGCCATTTATGGTTTTTTTAGGTCATCTATAGATTATACAAGTTAAAAACCCATTAGAACATTTTTTTTTGCATATAGGTTTCACATTTAGGTTGATTTTAATTGAAAGATAATATCAAACAGATTTTTTTTTATTTTGAATTTGTGGCTGTTGCCAGTTTCCCTGCACTGATTGTCTTTACAGTGGGTAAAAAAACTGTTTTGAAGACTTTGTCAGACCTATAATCCCCTTTTTAGACTCTAACTTTGTTTCAAACCATTCTCTTTATTTCTGTCACAGAAGACTCCTTTGCTCATAAACAGCTGTATTTTTTAATTTTTCTATTACTACTGACACTGTTCAGTTTTTTATGTTTTTGACCTGAGGCTACATGGTGTGAAATTCTTGCTCTTACACTTTTTAACATGTTTGTAAATTAACAGATCCAAATGGTATCTGTGTCCACAGCCTTGCGACAAAATGTGCAGATTTTCTTTTTCAAAGTGTACTTAAACGAATATTGTCTTTCACACGACAAGTAAAAGATCATTTTGCTAAATTTTACAGATTTTCAGTCTTGATCAACACTGAAAATAAATGAATTAATGAGTAAATTAATTAATAAATATAGTTTATAAGTTTTGGGGCCATCAATTTTGATAATTATCAGATCTCATGAATGGACACCTCCTCATACACAACAGGAACTCATCAGGCAGAATCCAGCAATTTCAGACAGTTTATGCAGTACCAAGAGTTCAGTGAATCCAACTTAGAGCACTTGTATAAACAAGCGTCACAGTGAAATATACGAAAAGTTTCACACACAATGTACTCACATCACATTTCACGGAATATGAGAGTTATTGAAATAAGCATTATGTCAATCTTCCATTCTTCTTCTTTTCGCGACTGAAATGTTTTCAAATTATCAAAATTCAAATTGTTTATATGAATAATATATTTGTCAGAATAAGGAGCTCTTTTTTTTGGTCATACTGTTTGGTTAATCATGGTAAATTATATGTAAATTAGTAAATGCTGTAGTAAGCCCCCTGCCTACAACCCATAATGAGTCTATGTTCTGGATATTGTTATTATCATAATGCGTGGCAATGTTATTAATGTTGTGTATTATTGCTCTAAATAAAGGACATAATTAAATCTAAGTCTAAAAAAAATCTTATTTGATCATGTGTCTAAAATCAGCTAGAATTGCTTTTGTCTTATTGCTACAAAAATATTACATGTCATTTATTTGACCCTGGAGAAATTCTGTCTTGTTTAAAATACCACAGATCCACATTACTTCCTGTTCTGAAATGCAGGAATCATTTTCAGCTCCTGCTGAGCTTTCTGAATGCCTCTACAAATCAACCTCCATCTTTAATTAGTATACTTTTATTCTAATCTGCTGGCAAAACTCTTAAGACATTGACCATCTCCTGGTCAAAATTTAAAAGTCATGGGTGAAAGCTCTTCAGTGACTTGTATATATTTTAAATGATGTTTAAACGTCTGCTGTTCATCTGCTCTGTTAAGTCTCTGTATCATTATTGTTCTTATTGAGTTGTGGGCTCTTGAAGTAGGATGGTGCCATTCAATTAGACCCTCGTTTGCACTCCTTGGTCTTTTAAAAACTTCCCAGCCTGTTCTTTTTTTTCATTGTTGGTTTTATAATGTACTGGTTTTACGCTCTGGACTGTAATTTTCATGGTTATGTTACATGTAATTATTTGGTTGTTTTGTACAGATTTAAGAAAATGTAAAAACTTAGCACAAATGTAAAGTTATAGGAATAAATTCTTCAGTATGTTATTTTATAGATTAGGTATATTTAAGAGAGCTATAAAGATTGATGAGACTAAAGGGAAAGACATTTCATTCTTGACATATTTGATTTATTATTGGAAGAAGAATAATTGTCTAAGAGATGATTCATTGGTTGTCAGTGGCATCAAGTAGATCATTCATATTATAGTATAATTGGGGTCTTTTCACCTTTGTTAAATGTTAATGACTAAGACCTGAGTTCAGAGCAATTTGTAATATTCTGCTGACAGGTTTATTCTCAGTAATGATGAGACTCAACAACAACATAATCCTGGAAGTCACAACTTTTGTCTGTCTTCTCACAGATGTGCCTCCACTGGTTGACTCAGTGTTTCTGGAACTATCTGGACTGGACAGAAATCTGTCACTACCTTTCCACTTGTGTGGTGATGGGTCCTGACTACCAGGTGTACATGTGCGTGGCCATATTCAAACATCTGCAGCCAGACATCCTGCAGCGCACACAGTCCCAGGAGCTGCAGGTCTTCCTCAAGGTGAGATGGAGCGTCAGTGCTGCGGTATATTTAGCAGCCAGAGCATCCTGTCAAACACTTCAACTTGTGAAGTGGAATTGTGGAATCCAAAACATTTCTGAAGATAGAGCTGCACCCAACTTTTATTTCCATAATCTAATGATATGACATTTATTTATAATGTTTTTCAAAGGATCTTTACACTATACAATGCAGAAAATAAAAAAATAGGAATTCTAATATCACAAAAACCAAGGTGACATCTTCAAAGTCTTATTTTATACATAGACTGTATGAAATAATTGATGTAGCTATCGTGACCTTAACCACTCCCATTTTGAAGCCTTGAGTTTGGGATTTTGGCCATTGCCATCTTGGATTTTTGGGGCCAAAAGTGTCTATATTTGAATAAAAGGGTGGTGCTAATCATATCTGCTAGCTTGGTTAACATGGTGCATTTACAGCTACGGTTAACTCTAATCAGGGTTGCAATAGTATGAGATTTTCACAGTACAATAACACTCGTAGAAGATGTTGTGGTTTTGCGGTATCATGGTGTTACAGAATTCTCATTATTATCAGCCAGAATGAAACTGAAGGAATGATAATGGAAGAGTTAGATTTGACTGAACACATTTTTTTCACTATAACTGAGACTTGAAACCATTTTTTTTAAATGGAAATATGTGTAAAATGTAAGAGTTGTATATTTTTTTCAGTATCATAGATAAGCAAAATTAAACAGTATGATAATTGTCAACTTTTATATCATGGTATACCTTAAAACCGGTACATCGCTACAACCCTAACTGTGTTTATGATAAAGCAAATATTTGCTAGCAAAATTCAAACCAGATGTGCATACCAGCTTGCAGCTTTGTTTTGTCAGAGCAACCAGGATGCTGACTTTACAAATATGTAAATTGGAGACATCTGAAAATTGGAGAAGCTGTAAACAGAGTTTTTAATATTTTTGCTTAGACCCATCACTGAAACAATAAATCAAGTGTCAAAATAGAGTAGCTGATCATTAATTTTCTATCAATCATGTAATTAATAATTCAGCTATACAGAGTGATGCATGAGTCTAAGATACGGTGTTGTCAGTGTCACATAACCTTCAGTACAGTCTTATTTTCCCATGTAGTCTCATATTTGTAGAGTGAGGCAGCTCCTTTTTACAAAGTCTGCATACAGTTCGCTCATGTGCTATAATGCTTAATGAAAAATCAAGGCTTTCTTTGGAAGAAGCACTTCCATATTGTAGTTTAATAAATTAGGAATACTTCATTATTTGGGCACATAAATTGTCTGGATTTAATATAAGAAGTCTTATGCAGTTGCCGCTGTAAGACTTCGACTGAATTGTTGAGCTCCCCTTTTATATTCAGCAGTCATCCATGATTCACTCCCTTAATGAATAAAAAATCTACCTTTAGAATTTGTTCAGAAAACCACCCACTATAGTGTGTTTTGCTGGAAATATATGATGAAAAGAAGCCTGAAAGTGAACATGTTTCATTGAACTAATTCTGCTCTGAGAGTTGGATGAAGGCTGCATTGGAAAGTGGCCCCGAAGATTTCACAAAAGGTCTAATGTTACGGTCTCAGAGATGTCTATCAATATCCAGAGCAACATTAAACACCCGCATTGTGAATGAGGCATGGCCTGACATGAAGTACTCATCGTCATTACTCATTAAGCGTTTCAGTCCGTCTTGTCTCCAGCTGATAGCTCTGGTGTTAACATCGCCATGAGCCGCCGCTGACAGTTTTTGTGAATAAAAGATCAGTTATAGAGGCTTTATCTGAGGAAACTCTTCTAATGAGCTGTAGCATCAGATAGTGCTGCAAGAGGCAGCTTTGAGACAGAGCGTGTGTTTGTGAGTCTTGATGTTTGTGTGTGTGTGTCTGTGTGTGTGCGTGTGTGTGTGAGAGAGAGAGACACACACAATCCTCGTCCTGGGCTGAACTGTTGAAAGTTTTAGACATGCCGATTTGCGGCCTTATCTTTCCTCCTCTCCTCTGTCTCTTTCTGTGGGAACAATGTGAAGGAATTATTTTACTCAGACAGATGTGGTATTAGAGGATTTTTTTTAAATATTCACACACACAGACACACACACACACCCACACACACACACTTGCACTCCACTACACTTATCCTGACTCATGAGGGGGTATATCTATATTTCATCTAAATTAAAATTTGAAAAGGCAAATGACTTGTTACAATCGTTGTGAGTCTAGCCAGAGCTTAACTGCCGTGGAGCTGAAGTGGTGAGAGGAAAAGCAGACAGAAAGACACAAAGGTTATATGTCTGTCACTAAGTCGGAGGCTACATCACACCACAGAAAGAAAGCTTTAGTTTTGTTGTACAGCATTCAGGGTGAAGTTGCCCATCACCACATGTATGAAGCTTTCAATCTGTAGATATATGATGAGGGTTTATGAGGATACCTTACTTACTTTTGTGTCCTTTTTCTGATGTTTGTCAGATAGTTTCTGATGCACAGGAATTATAATTTACTCCAATTCAACTATAAAACTCCCCCTTCCCCTCCCCCAAAATGTGTTTTTCTTCTGTTTATGTTCCCTAAATCTTCTGACCGTGACTATGCTGAGTGTTATCTGTAAAGTTTGTCATTAGAGAAGTGTCTCTACTTTCCACTACTGAAGGGAGTGATGTCTGTGCACTTTGCTAGCATCTGAGATTTAAATACTGAATACTGAATCTAAATACCTGAGCATGCTAGATTAGGAGCATCACTAATATGAAAGTCAATCATTGGCCAATACTGGGAACATGTGGAAACAGTCTTTGACACAATGATCACAAAGAAACTTAAAACCTGCAGCGATGAGCAGATCTATCACTAGTGAAAGTTCTGACAAAAGAAGGGTTTGTTTATTGGTTTTTGCAAGCCACCAAGATACATTATATTGGAGAGAAGTGATACATTTTTACAACCAATATAACCAAAACTCAACAACTCACATCTAAAAAGTCTAGATCTATAAATAGCACTACAGGTAAGAGCAAAAACATATGTATTTTTGATTATGGGGGTAAACTGTCCCTTCAAACATCTTTGCTTCTTCAGTTGGATAAAATCGTAAAAACTATAAAATTGAAAAATGAGATGAACAAAATGTTGATATTAAAATTTGAAGAACACCTTCATTTGAATTTTATGTTTTGTGCCATTCCCACAATGTCCTGCAAGTCAATATTTTTTGTCAAAGCAATAGCTTTTATAATATGTAAAAATCCAGTTATCCATTTACCTAACTGTATAACAAAAAATAATTTTAAGAAATGGAAGAACTGAGTAAGCCTGCCAATAAGAGGCACTTACTTTAATATGTCATTATTATCTAATAAAACTCTAATAATTTAAGATATATTCCTATTAATTTCATCTTTTATGCAAATCCAGACTCATTGGATATTAATACCACTCATTTGTCATGTGAGGACAGGCTTAAGACAATGTAGAAATCTTTTGTAATTAATGCATTAATTAGCGTACCTAATGATCTCCTAAGTGCTAATGGTTAATGTATCTTGAAGATTATGAGGAACATTAAGCAGCTGGTGTCACCTGTTCAGCATGAAAATGTTCAGCTGAATATCACAGTATACTTTGTGTTAAACTTAAGGGATCCACATTAGTCAGGCTCTAATTCCTACGCACTCGCGTCCTTGCATCTTCCTTTTTTCATCCCACTTAATTCTCCCAGAGAAAATAACAGACCAAAAATACTCCCCCATGTGAGTTCCACTGCTTATCTCTCCTCTCCTTCCCGGGTTTAACTGTGTCAGCAGCCGTTTCCCGGTGCCATAAATGAACAGGCGAAGCAACTTTTAGTTTCGATGTTTCTTTAGGATTAATCTCACTCTGCAAAAATCTTGGCTCAAATAAAAAATCGGACACATGGGAGACTTTTTATACTTACTGTAGTGTAGCGCTGTTAAGGTTTGACAAGAAGAATAACAGCGGCACGTTAACCATCCGGCTGGATGTACAAGACTTCCACACAAACAAAATATGGATTAAATAGACTTAGAGTTATGTAGCTGCTACTGCTGACAATAAACCTACATGTTATCAAGATCAGTATATCAAGTGCAGAAAGTTACCATATAATTACACAGAGATTTTCTCTTATACAGTGTGTTTTATGTAGTGATATATGGCTTCCTGGAATAATTACAGGAGCCGAGTCCTCTATCAGACTGAAAACTCGTTTCTTCCTGAGGTTTCTTACGACCCTCTGCGTGATCACCCCTCTGTAGTTATTAGATTTGCTCCTATTAAATAATAAATATCTCCATTTGATCTAAATCATTTTCTTCTTTTTGCGCTTCACTCCTTTATGGTTTTTCTTCACACATGATACTACCTTGTCAAGGACACCAAGATCCTGAAATCTTTGTTTATCTCAGGTGGTGTGTGTGAGATGAATTCCAGGGTAATATAGGAAAAAGCTAAATTTGGGGGCACAAAATTGTATCATGTCTGATTTTTCTCCAGTTTTTGCTTTTTTGTTACGTGCTGTATAGTTTTACCTCTTCAGGGCTCTAACATTTTTTCAAACTAATAGTAAAAACATGCAAAAGCACTCTTTGGTTGAACTGCTTACAACTCAGACAACTGTCCTTCAACAATAATCATAAGTGGGTCATTAGTCATGATTTTTTGTAATCTCAAAAGAAAAAGGACTTGAGACCATAGATCTCTAAGGCACTTTAGCTTTATTACACTGTCTAGCTAAATGGTGGCCAACCTTTTTGACTCATGTCTTCTTATAACACAGCAAAAGTTTACAGTTTACCTGTCAAATAACTAAACTTAACGCTGTATTTTGTGTATACAAACACTGTAGCAACATGCCCACAGAAAGAAGTAGGACATAACTGTGTGTACGACTGTTTTAATGAGACACAAATAAGTGTACATTACTATAGCTATCTCTACTGTTGAGGCACGGAGCAGCCATTTTGAATTTTCAGATTGGGCATTGGTGGGGTTCCTCCAAATTTCCTAATAGGAAGTCCAACTTAAGGGGGCATTTCAATTCAAATTTTTGGCACCTCTGTTCCTAATGGGTCACAGCATTTAGCACAGAAGTGCAAAGCAATAAATGCTAACTACAGCATGCTAACATGCAAACACCACAAAAACCATAGGATTTATCCTCTGGGAACCATGAATGTCTGTTCCAAATCTCATGTCAGTCCATAGATGTTGAGATATTGTACTAAAAAACTTATGTGTGGACCTGCTGGTGGAGCAAGAGGAGAAGTCAAGATGTCCAAAGTCATGGTTAGGTTAGGTTTCATCCCCTAAAGATTATAACTGTCTTAATAAAATTTCATTTCATTTTTTTATTTTTGTCTGAACCAAAATGGACTGAGACAGACTGAGATATCCATCTAGCATATTTTTAGGGACAGCAGAAAAGTTAGAGAAAAATAATAAAAAAAATTTGTGTAAAGGAATAAGCTTTAGATTATCTCCCATCCTGTTGTAAAGTTGTGACCACTCAGATATTTTTTGGGGATCACTTGCAGTGTCCTGACTTCACAGGTGTGGGCTTATTGCAGGACAGGAAATGCTAACTTTTATGATGTGTGAATGTTATGACAATGGGGAAATCAAGTATCAGGATGAGTCTCCAACCTTAAATTGCACTCTCAGTAGTGTCTGTGTTGTCATCCTTGTCAGCATTACTTACCTGCAAAAATAAAACCATAATTAGATTCTGGTGAAAGAAAATTAGAGTACTGACAAGTTGCAGAAGTCATTAAAGTGTGGAAGTTTTTTTCTTTTAAAAGGCCTTGGCCTGGATTCTGACAGAGGGGGAATCATGGTGTTTGTTGTGTGTTGTTATTCTGAATGTGCTGCGTCCTCTGGGAGTGGCGTTTCTCAGGCTGCTAATTGTTGATGCCACTCACAACATAATGCACAGCAGGTCACAGTTATTTGCTCTGCTGCAGTTTTTGCATTGCCTATGAGGTTGGCTGTTGTCATCGCAGATGCATACTGTAGCTTAGGCAGCAATTATGGCAGCCATAATTAAAATCCTGACTGAACAAATGAGCCAAATAAAATGTTATTTTGTTTGGTCTGATTATTGTCTCTCAGACAGTTAAGATAGCGCTGCATGTTAAGACACGTCTTGTTTTGTGTTCGAGATGCTAGTACTTATTATTGTTTTGCTTCTCAGACACGTAAAACCTCATTACCTGAACGCTAAGCGAGGATGATGTTTACTGGCGCAATGCAGCATTCGATTCCCAGAGATTTAATTTGATTTCCTGTGACTTTGAAATAAATTGAATGCAAAGCATTTTAATGAAAAGATTATGTCGAATTATTCACACCTCACCTCCTAACAAAGTGACTGATAATAAAGTAACCCACCTTGTGCCTCAATACCAAACCATTATCTGTCTGCATACGTCTATCTTTGTATCACTGACACTATAAGATAATTCAAATGCACTCAATGTAGGAAATCATAACTTTTTAAAAAAAAAAATCACTGTAATTGACATCTGTTTTGTAAGCAGGACTTTGGGAACTTCTATTGTAACCTGGTGTACTGTAAAGTGACGGTTCCCAACGGATCCTTTAAGGGAACCCAAGATAAAACTTTTGCTATATGTGTTGTACAAATTGTTTAAATTTTGCTCTTTTCTTTTAAAATACTGATGCTATTATCCCTTTTGGCATCCTCAAAAAATGCTTCAAATGAAACAAGCCATAAGTATAAATCATTCTTTAGCTGAAATGATGTGTCCATATGAAGGCTTTATTTAAAGGGCTATCCCTGCAAAAGAAGAGTTAAATTACAGCAGCAGAGACTGACTTATCCTGACTTTTTAGGCTTGGTTTTGGTTAAGCTCCACAAAAATGTTGCATCCGAGCAGCATCCCGGCTCTTTGCCTGGTAAATTCCTGTGCCATTTAAACAGACTTTCTGTTACAAACATGTTGTCTCTGGGCTCAAGTCAAGAAAATCCTTATGACATCACTATGATGTCATTAGATTTGTTTTGTCTTTAAATTGTCCAAAGTCACTGACAACATTATTCAGCTGTTTTCAGAGGCTAAGTAGTACTGCTCATTATAAGAATACCAACCTTTATCTTTAAAAAAAAAAAAAAAGAAAGGGGGAAAAAAGGTGGAATGCCCCTTTAATTTGATTTAATTTTTTAACTACAACAATTCTTCATTTTGACCTGCAGGAGGAGCCAATTCAGGGCTTCAAGGTCAGCAACTACCTGGAGCTCATGGAGGGACTGGAGCGCAGCTACAGACACATTGTTCTCACGGACATGGAAACCATCCGTAACCCGGTCGCGTAAGAGCAAGTTGAAAAGTCTCTATGTTACACAAGTTAAAACAGATAGTTTTAAGAGGTTGTTGGACAACTTTTAATCTGCCTTAAAGTCATTGCAGCTTGGTTAAGATTCAGTAAGTACCTGTGTGTATCTTCTGGTGTAATCCCCCTCTGTTTTTATCCCTTAAGAGAAATTCCAACATGGCAAATCTCAAGTATTAAGATGCTTTAATATGTGACAACATTGATGGAAACAGAATTCAGGCCAAAGTACTCCAAAACCTCCAAAGTACTTTTAAAGCACAGACATACAGTATGCATCATAAAGTGTCACATGTTAGATAGCCTTCAGAGCACTAACATTCGAAATGCCTAGAAAGTGTCTTATAGTCACCAAATCACAACAATACTCCAAAAATCTAGAAAGATTCAGACCCCATAGCTCAAGTTTGTGAAATTACAGGATAAGTATAGTGATACTTCATATTTATTTATTGTTAACAAATCAAGGAAAATACCAAAACCAACATTTAATTGATCCTGCTAACTTTCTTCTACTGTAAAGGCTGTCTGTTTATTAAGGTTAATTGATATGTGTTAATCTGAAATTTGTCCCCGACAGACGGACTATTCATGTAATGTATTCTTGTACAACTGTGTGTATGATATTTTACCTTATGTACATAATTCATATGATATCTTACAAATCAGAGCCATGATATCTAACCGATAAGCACCTTTACTGGTTAGGTTAGGTTTAGGAATCCTGGTTGGACAGCATCACTATATGTACATAATGTGCTGCGATGACGTGACTCGACGAGCCACTTTACAAATCTAAAATAACTCAACACACAGGACACAAACATCGGTCTCCTGGGTCAAAGTCCTGTGTTTGTTTGACCTGTTTGCTACTGCAACCACCTCCCTGCATGGACTTTGTTGCTCTTTGTACTACTTGACCTGACCCCTTCCTTTGGTCATGTGATATGAGGAAGGACGGCCTTTAGTGCATAGGTCACATGATCACAGTCCTCTGGCTCACGATTACATGGGTTATATACCATTTTTTTCATAGGTGTAAGTATGAGCAGTGAATGAGCTTTTACTATTTAATACTGTTTGAGTACCAATTTTTAAAAACTTTTTTGTGCAGCTGTTTCAGGTAATTACTGAACTTTTTTTTTTTTTTTTTTTAAAGAAAGCTTTTATTCTCAACATGTTTTTAAAGATTTATGTCCTTGATACAAATGGGCTTTGGGCTGACAGAAAAGGCAATGAACACAATGTTGGTGTTGATCTTTTCGTTGGATTTGCTGACGATAAGAAAATTACAGAATACCAGCAGCGTTACCCTTTAATGGAGTCACAAGGTGAAGAATACATCATTTCGTGCTACAATAGAAAAGATTAGGAATAATTTACCATAATTTTACTGTAAGGAGTTGTACAGTACATTATATCACTGTAAATACTGTAGGTGATAAATATGAACAGCTGTTGTTTGGAAGATCTCGTGTTCTAATCTGTATTTATTTTTCCTATGATGTGAATATCTAATATCTTTTGTATGTGCTCTTGTACTTACTTTATAAAAAAGCAGTCGGTTACAGCTGTGAGGATTTTAACATAGCATCAAAAAAGATGGTATGATGCAATTAATATGAAGTATTTTGTCCGAACAAATGAACAACATTTTGAATGATCTGATGCCTTGGTTTTCTAAAGTATCAGCTTCTCTAGAGGCCAGCAGAGTCTGGCCATCTCATGGTTATGACACACATCATTAATGCCAGGACACGCAACAATGCATCAGAGCCTCTCGTGTTTGTGTACTTATGCAGGTCTTTGTATGAAAGATGCATGAGGTAGGTTCTATCATTGTGATAAACCCTCATTAGTAACCACAGCCTTTTCTCTCCCTGCACCGCCGTCCTGTCGTCCCTCTTCAGACACACTGAGGCCTGAATAATAAATGAGTTCATCACGTCCATCCATCTCTCTCCCACAACAACAGTGTCTACCAGGAGACTGTGCAAGGCATGATAGAGGTGGTGGCTCACAGTGAGAGGAACTGATCAAATGTTTATCATGTAAAAAACGACACTTCACACACAGAATTCCATCACTGACATTTAAGTTACATTGCATCGAATTTAAAGCTGAACTTTAAAGCTGCACTAATGATTTTTTGGCCACTTGGGGGACGAAATCCCTAAAAAGATAAACATCACAAACACATTTGACACAATGCAGCCATGTTAAGTTGTTTGGGTGAACTTGCACTTGATTGTTCACACATACGCGAAATATGGAGCAATGTTAGCATGAATGTGGAGACGTGGTGAGCTGATGAATGTCCAATTCTACAAATACTTTTAGTATTTAGCTCTTTAGCTGCTAAATGTTCCACTGCGGTGAGTTGGATGTGAGGAGATTTAGCTGTAGTTGGTGTGTTTAACTTTAAGCCACACTAGCGTGAGTCTACCACTTTGGTCCAGACTCAATGTTGTATTTATGTGCTCCCTGGACGGAGCTGGGAAATCGTCCTCCCAACTTTAGTGTGTTCGTAATCTTTTAGTCCTAATGTGGAAACAGCATGGGCACTACAAATCGGTTGTTGTATTTTATTGCTCAGGGCGTTTAACGT
Organism: Plectropomus leopardus; assembly: GCF_008729295.1. NCBI lineage: Eukaryota > Metazoa > Chordata > Actinopteri > Perciformes > Serranidae > Plectropomus > Plectropomus leopardus. The sequence continues at coordinate 21,914,882 of NC_056478.1, forward strand.
CCCAGTGAAGATTCTTGTTGCTATCCAAGTATGGTGAAAACACTAAGATAATGCTTTACCTGAACTGTCATCAGGGTTATTGCTGATTATCTTTTCTGACAAATGTAGGTCATTCTATTCAAACAACAACTAACAGTTGCAACCAAAACCATATTACAAATTATTTTTCAGAAAAAAATAATAGGCAATTGAAAAAAAGGCTCATAACATCAGCCAAACATACTTTCTTCCACCACATCTCTACATAATATAACATGTACTCGGCAAGTTGTGTACCAAATTTTTGCAGAATTTCCAAGTTTTTGTTCTGACTTGAGGGGGAATTCATGAAAATTTTGGGGACCTCATTTTTCCTATTATTCCAATGCCACAGGAGTGCAGGGAAATACTTTGCAGTTGGTTCATATGTGTAATTAACAACTTGTGTTGTGGTTAGTGGGATTCAGGGCTCAAGATGGTACACAGTCCATTTAGCAAAAGCAATATGTTAGCAACACAGCAGCTTCAGTACGTAGAAGGAAATAGCCTTAAAGCATAAAACACCATGAGTGCAACATGAGCCATTACCAGGCCTGTGTTCACAGCTGGCTTGATGACAATAGAATTGTATCTGTTTCGTCAGATGCACAAAGGTGGACGACTGAAAAACATGTCTGAGATTAGCTGTTAAGTGCATTTTAGAGCAGGAGCGTTCACATCCCAATTCAAGACAACCTTCAGCCCACCATCAGCTCATGTAACCTGATGCACCAGATGGTTTGTCACACAGACCCATTTGAGTAGCCGTTGTTGGAAACTGTTTGGAAAAGAGCAAGTGCTCTCAAAAAATACTTGGCAGGGGACTGAATGAACCATCTGTTTATCATGTTTCACAGGCCAGTCAGGAGAAGAGCAAAAACATCTTTCCTATCACGAAAAACCTGTTCTTTGCTCTTCCTTTGATGCATACTCTCCAATTGTGATTTAACTGATGCTACTGCAGCCTCTGTGGGAACCTATTATACAGTCGCCATAGTTATTTTGATGATATTTTGAACAGTCGCCTCTTTTTTGTGTCGGCATGCACTCCTAAACTAAGCTGTAGCGGCCAGTGTCTCCCCTCAGGTCCGCACTGCTGAAGCTTTGCATTACTGACAAGTTAGATTTTTGTGTTATCTCATAATCCCATAATTTTCTTGTAACAACTTGTTCAGTAACCATAGTCTGTATAAATAATGGACGTCGCAACTGGGACATCACCTATTGGTTTGCGGACTCCCGTTTTGAATCCTAGAGTTTGGCATTTCAGCCGTCACCAACTCAGAGAAGCTGAGGATACTACTGGCAGACAGCATATCACTAGTTTTAATTTTAAACAGGTATGTTGTAAAAAAAAAAATCACTCCCCAAACATTTGTCATGAATGGAGAAACTGTCTGAAAAGACCAAACTATTTTTTGTACCAGGCTGTAAACATGTTAATATCTGCTGTAAACTTGGCCATTTTAACATGGGGGTCGATTGGGATTGCCTTGCTTCTGGAGCCATCCTCAAGTGGCCATTCGAGGAACTGCGTATTTTGGCACTTCTGCATTGGCTTTATTTTTCAGCTCTGGAGTTTTTCCCATGGCTGCAACATAACATTTATGAAGAAAAACACTATAAAAATTCATAAAACAAGCACACACACAAAAAAAACCCAGTATAATATATTGAAGAGCTTCCGTCCCAGAGGCTGGAGGCCCACTGTTGCTGTTTTTGCCGTAGGTAAAAGTAATATTTGTCTCATAAGGAACAAGCATATTGGATAAACATGCAGATGTCAGGCTGCTAACAGATGTGAAAACCAATAACAGAGTTTAAAATTTGATTTGTGAGCTGTCTGGGAGCCAGTGATAATAATTTTAGCTTGTTCAAACCTTAACTTAGGCAAAGAAACAAAAACCCTGAGGCACAGAAATTAATTTAGTGTGGCCTGTCAATTTAAAGGAAATAAAGCACAAACTGCTTATCTATGTATTTGTTTTACTTGGTTGAATAAGTTTACGACATAAAATAAACCCATTACAGTATTCTATGTATGCTCCTCAGCCTCCATGGGGGAAACTGCTGACATGGTCGATGTTTTTAGGCTAAAGTATGAGTTCAGCTTGACTCAGTCACTCGTTTCAGTAATTGGACGGTAAAAGCTGAGATGTCATTTTAAATATATCGATCATTATTTGTAGCGCATCATGTTTCACCAGCACTCTGCGGGTCTGCTTTGAGGAAAATTTAATGTCAAGCTGTTACCAGATGTCACTGTTTGCTCTAGTTTCCATAGTTTGAGTGGAGATACAAGCAGAGGGAGTCTGTGTGTGTGTGTCAGTGGTGGGACTATGATGCAGCCCATATTAGATATGTCAGTCAGCGGCGCACTGTGTTTTCATCAGCTGAGTCCATGTAGACGCTGCTTGTGTTGAGCGCAGCGCTGTGCAGAGCAGAAGAGAGCAGGAGATTGATTTAGTGGAGAGAGACAGTGGTAGGCTGTAATCTGTCAAAGCTGCAGAAGATCTAGAAGTTTTTTTTTTTTTTTACTTCAGGACACTGTGAGGGAACTCGACTTTGCTGAGAGAAATGGATGTGCACAGCTGCTAGATGGATGGCACTTCTAGCTCCAAACAGCCCGCTACACAAGTTTACGAAGCGGTACACACTTCTGTGGAGTGAGGGGACATCTGACTCCCTTTTTATATAACACCCAAACAGCCTGGCAGTGCAGCAGCTAACGTACACTGAGGGGACAGCTAACCTTTTTAAGAAAAGAGAGACAAAGACACATTTTAGGAATGTTAAAAAAAAGTTATTTGAAGCAGGGACTACTGTGGGATTTTAAACTGTAGGGTCTTCAAAGACAAATATTGAATTTAACTTGATTTAGTGTTTATTTTTGCAGTGAGAGCACAGAGTTAAAAGTTATAGCTCCAGAGTAATAGCAGCCAATTAGCATTTGTTTATACTATTACAATATCAATTTATATATTTGATAATGGATTCAGAATCTATAAAGTGGTGTCAAACTCCAACCCTAATCAGCAAAACTGCAGAATCATTTACCTCTCAGTACATGTGACTATTGAATATTTAAATATGGTGCTTTGTAATTAGACAATGTGAACTCTGCATGAACTGGAACTAAAAGGCAGCATTGCATTATTTTTCTAGTTTGGTAAGATCAAAGAAAACAAACAAGTATGAATATGCCCTTAATTCAGCTGCAAACCGCATCTATTGATGTTTTGTGAGAGGCTCTATTGACTTTTGATGAACTTTACTCAGTCCTGTTTCCTAAGTGGCCTCAGAAAGTACAATCAGGTCCTCAGGGATGTTACTGAGGCATGAGGAGCTCAATGCCAGACCTGAATTCATTTCCATAAAACATGCAAAAATGGACAGAATGCGAAGAAATCAAGACAACCAGCAGGGGCCAGACGAAAATGTTGAAACCAACAAACAACAAAACAGGGTGTTATAGCCGCATTTCAAGCTGCGATTGTAACAACTAAACTGGGTGTTTTTTAGGGAGACATGATCGTTAGCTTTTCCAGCGGCAACTGCATCACCAAACCTGGTGTTTTTTTGTGAGAAATCAGCAGCATTTATTCAGCCACAGCTATGTGTTTATTAAGAAGATGTTGGGGGCATTTATAGTGGCAACAGTGCCTCCAAACTGGGTGTTTTTTTTAGAAAACACTGGTGGCATTCTCAGCTTTCATTGTGCCACCAACCCAAACTGGGTGTTCTTTGGGAAACACTGGTAGTTAGGTATTTTTAGGAAGACATCAGTGGCAATTCCAGTGGCAACTGTGCCACCTGTTAATATTTCTTGGTGAGACATCAGCAGCATTTCCAGATGTGATTCTGCACTAACAGCAGGTATTTTATAGTGAGATATTTGCAGAATTTCCCTTAGCATTTGCCATCAAACCAGGCATTTTTAAGCAAAATTGGCATTATTATCCGCTGCATTCTGAGTGTTTTTTTTTTTTTTTTTTTTTTTGGAAAACATTGGTGTCATTTTTTGGCCATGATTGTGCCACCAAAAGTGAGTGTTTTAAGGCAAAATAATGTCTTTCCCTAACCATGACCAAGTGTTTTTGTATCTAAACATGTTAATCACATGTTGTTAAAAAGTAACAAACATAACATTTCAACATATCTGCCACATAACATCGTTTGCAGAAATCTACAATTTCAACATTTATTCTGGTAATTTGGCCAAAACAGTACAATTGTAATTGTATAGATGAGAGGGCACATTCAAGTACTCTTAGTGGTTGATATCAAGGCTTGAAATCCTTTTGGGGGTTTTTCATATTTTATGTGAATGCAAGTTTGCTGATGTTTATGTTTTTTAATGTTTTGGTGTCAGCATGTGTGCAAGCTGATACATTTTTTAATATTTTGAGGCATTTGTTAAAGGACTCTACCAGTGCTGTCTTCCCTTTTAACCCATTGATTACAAATACATTAGTGGTTCCCGAGAGGTTTAAAAAAGTTTACTAATCATTCATTCAGATACAAGCGAAGTAGTCTGAAGGGACCTTCAGTCTTGTTATGCTGCTCAGAAATGCACAAATAAATGAAGGAAAATAACAGAAAAATATGTCCACAAATTAATGAATTGTACAGCTTGCACTGGAAAGTATCAAATGTAAACTTCTACGTGACCTCTTTTTTAAAAACTTCCAGACACTGTTTATCACAAAGAGTGAAAAACCCTTCTGTCCCTCTTCACCGAGCCATTTCACTTGTTTGACCATCAGTCTCTGTATTGTTCGGCCCTCACAATTATCGCACACAACCAACACACTCTCGTTTATTCTGACATAATGGGCTGTTTATTTCAATTAGTGTTGAAAACCTCATTATCGCTGCTGGAGCTGCCTTGACCTCAGAAGGGGATACAGTTTAGAGATGATGACTATAATGGCAACCTTTACAGTATAATGATCTGTTGTGCTGTTGATCTTGATTATGGACTTTTCAAACTGACAGCAAGCAATTTGAAGCAGATAATTGGTGGTAATTAAGCTGATTAGGCAGCAGCGAGGACACACCTTGCTCTGCTCGCAGCCGCCTGAAGATGTCTGCAACCCTTTTTTCTTTTATCAACCCTGCGCTGTTATCTTTATTGGCTTTTATCTCGCAGATGTTCATTCTGAACTCATTTGTAAGTGTCACTGATTCCTTGATTATACTCAACTATTTTCATCCCCTTTCTCTCTGATTTTAATCTTTAGCTTTTATATTTGCTGCAGGAGCAGTGCTGCTTTTTTCTCTTATCAGGTTCTTAAGTTCTTATCTATGTTTTTTATCTGTTCCCAGTTTTTTTGGGCTTCTTTTTTTTGGGCTACTGTAGCGTTTTGTTTCCAGCCTATTTTAGTGCTTTTGTTTGCAGATTCTCTGCAGCAACTGGATTTTAGCAGCCAGAGATGTCATATTTTGATGACTGTGTATGCACACGCTGCTGTATAGGAACAGCTCTGTGCTTTGGGGAGTTTTATATTAGCATTTCCATTTGCTATGGTCAATATTTTCCACAATAGAGTGAATTGTTCATTGTGTGCATGTGAATCAGATGACTTTGGGGATTTGGAGCTCAATGATACAGACTGTTATACAAGGTGTATTGATAAGTATGTAGAGAAGGTCATTCGCATCTCAAACAACGTAATGATCAAAACTTTGCATTTCATTTTACTGCCTACTACAAATAAGGACACAAACTTAGAATTATTTATTGATCCTGAAACTGCAGCTAGTGATGACGGAAACCCTCCACCTCGTCTTTGTTTTGTTGAGTCTGTCTCAGGGCTCTGCTGGGTCTTTCTTTAATTTAAAGTGTGGCCCGGCCTTGTTTGGAATGCATGCTACAGGCTTTCCCTGAGTCCCTCTGCCCAAACCCTGCTGCTATCAACTCTGCTGCCTGTCAGACAGTCTGAGAGAGACGGCGCGGAGACGCCGAGAATTATAATTCCCATTCACACACCTCGTTGCATAGACACAAAGCCTTCACAGACTCAAGTTCAACTTCTCCCCTCATTGCATCCGTTTCTCGGATTTGTGGAGCAAAATCAAGAGTTGGCTTCCTAATCCCCATAAGTCCAGTAATACCCAGGGTCTACTGGTACATGAAGTTGCCTCCTAGCAACAAACAAGGGGACAGGATCATTTTGGAAATGACTTTGGCTTGGATAAGACTTAAGTCTCTGGATAATCAAGAAAATTGGCCTCAAAAATTGACTTAGCCAAAGACTTAGTAAAGAAATTACTCCCAAAACCAAAGGGCAGCCAGTTTAATTTCATACAAAAATGGTTGCTCTGATTTTGTTTTTATCCATAACCTCAACACAGCCAGCTGCCATGCCTCATTACGCTGGACTGTATTCCAATATTATATACCAGGCTATTAGCAAATATGCATTTCTGTGATTTAATTAACATTCGGTTTTCTAATAAAATGTCAGAGTAAAGGGGTTTTCAGACCCTTTACTTAAACCAAAAGCACTCAATGTATGTTAGGGGAGCAGCAGGGTGGTAAAGTGGTTAGCACTGTTTCCTTATAGCAGTTGGAGGATCGCAGATTTGAGCTATCGGGCAGCTTGGGCTGTTGTCCCTGTGTCAATTTTGCTTTTTTTCTGTTTGCTGGAATAGGCACGACCACTAACAAGATCAACGGTTTTGGGATAATGAATGAATGAATTTTAGGCCTGAGAGACCTATGCCTAGTAATTGAATGTAACTAAAACCATGTTAGTTTAAAGTAAAACTTCACAGAGCATCTGTAAGGGCAACCATAAATACCCCACATTTCAACACTAAGTTTAAGTAAATGCAGTGATTCAAGTGTTTACGTCCCCTGTCAGAGTGGACTGAGCGTCAAAGGAAATGTCACATGAAGCAGATGACTGAAAAATGTATACACTAAAAATAATCAGCTGTCTTTCATTCATAAATGGACGGTTGTTTTATAATGTTAAGAAAACATAGAGAGAGATCACAACTGTATCTTCACCTTTTAGTGGCCTATCAACCTGCAGTCACAGGTATTATAACTAATCTCACTTAATCCTCTTTACAGCTAAGCTGCCATTTAGAGGGCCAACGACCAGGGACATTTAGTCAGGGAGCTCCGGAGAGCTCAGTGTTTCCACTGCTTGATTACTGGCTTAACGAAATTCGTTTTCCTCTTTACACACAAACATAATGGGGACACTTTAGGAAATGTTTAGAAGCTGAAAATTGATTTGATTATCCTGATTGCTTTCACCTCCTTTTTGCAATAAACACACAAAAGGAACATTGATTTAAAATTGACTAATACCGTGCCAAAAACTTTTCAGAAGTGCTGAACAGTTAAGATTATTGCCTATGGTTGTATTTATATTGGATGATTTAATCTGGCTGCATTACAATGTACAGGTTTTCTATTTTTTTTGGTCACTAACTTTATCGTTTAGATAATCTGTCTGGGTTTTTGCGAAATACTGAATGGCATTTGTTCCTGAATCCCTGATAAAATAATATTAACGACAGACTGAAGAGGCCCAGTCTTTGTGGAATACTGTGTATATATGAGAAAAAAAACTGTGGATATTATCGGCTCACGATAATAACTCACAACGATAAAAGAAATTTCTTCACAAGTTTTTGATGGAAGTTTCCACTAATGTAAAACAAAAATCAGCCCGATCATTTGCATTGTGTCATCATTCATGTGATGACAGGAGACAGGATACTTTATTTTCTTTTTAATGACAGGAAATAAAATTTAAATACCTTCCATTAGTGACACAGGTAGTGAACTGCAGGACGCTAAAGAAAAAAAAATCTCATGAGACATATTAAATGGACCTGTGATAAAACATCCCTCTGTAAGTAAGTAATATGAATTTTAACTAAAAGTCAGCCAAAAAATGTACTAAAATTAAGTTTACACAGTATATCATGTTGTATCATGTTTTTCCAGTGGGAGTAGTCATCCTGCTAAATCAGTTAAATATGTTTTAATTTCTGTTCTGTTTCACTAAGCATACCTTGTAAATGTTATTGGATTTTTTTTAGATATTTATGCTGTTTGTAAAGAAATATTCAGACAGTCAAATAAACAGACCTGTAGAAGTCCACAGCCGCGTTAGCAGCTCTGTGAGGCTACAGTTAGTCACACAGCGGTGCTTTGTGCTAAATGATGATGTCAGGATACAACATACTCCCGATGACATTACCAGATTTCTAGCAGGAATATTATCATGTTCTTCGTGTTATTTTATTGTAATGGAGTGCTAACAATTTTTAATCAGCACCTACACAATGCAGCTGATGCTGATGAAAATGTCTTTTGTTGGTGTTTGGTCATAAACTAAAGAATTGGGGAAAAAAACAGACCTGGCAGCCTTTAACATATGTGTTTCAAATGTATTAGTTCATCGTGATTGTCTGCACTTGATTGAGATTGCTTATCTTACCTTAAAACTGCAAATGTCAAACTGCTGATTGCGCTAGAGGAATAGTTGACAGGGTTTATCTGGCAACCATGAATGTTTAATGCCAAATTTCGCGGCAATCCATCAAATATTTATTGAGATATTTCAATCTGGAACCAAAGTGGTTGACTGACCGTCCTTTAGCTGTGCTGCTATCACGGCTAAAATTAGATATAAGGTTCTGTGTGCAACATTCAGAGCATCAGTATATAAAGCAGCAAACAAGTTTTTGCTATGTAAAGATATAGTGAAGCAATGGCACCCTGAACGGGAAATGAATTCATGCTCCCTCTGTGTGTGATATAATCTGAGCTTTTCTCCTGTTTGTCGATGTAGATGGTCCAGTTGTTAATGCGTGTGAGTCCCTGTGTGTGTGTGTATCCTACTTGCTAGCTCTGTGCTGCACTCATAGTGTGCTTACCGCTGATAAGTGTGACCCACAGTGGCAGGATGGTATTGTTGCAGAAGCGTAGTGCCCACCTGCAGGTTCTGATGTCAGCTCTGTCAGAATTGCTGCTTTTCTTTACGCTGTTTACTGAGTTAGCACCTTCAGCTGCTAGCTGCTGGCTACTATACCTCCATGATGAGAGCCATGTGCAACCTGTCCCACCTCAGACTCTGAGTTGTAGGTATGCTATGGATGAGACATAACTTCTTAAAACAAAACCACACTAAATGTTGGACTGAAGTCCTAAACGAACAAATAAGTCATTCAACTACTCAGTAGCACAAGAAAACCTGGGCGAACACGTGTTTTCAGCAGCAGCAGGTTTTTGATTCGTTGTCGTGTCTGGGGACAAAGTTGCGATCATCCCTGACATTGCCCTGGTGGCCTCCCAGCCTCCATGTCTCAGCCCAGTGGAGGAGGGAAATGAAAAAGTGAAGAGGTACAACGACACACAGAGCAGCAGCCCCAGCGACACCTCACACACTCAAACTAAGGTGCAACTGTGGCGGGATATTTTATGTCCGATTCTGATATCTGTCGTTGTGATGTCAGACAATTCCTAATCTAATATTGTCTGCTTTTTCCCCTCCACTGATCATTGGCGACTGAAAATGTCAAAAGATTTCAGAGACAGAGAAACACTGTTGGACCCACACTTTGTTTAAAGTTTTAAAGTTTTGTGATTCTTTCCACACTTTCCTCTCTGTCGGTTGGAGCCAGAAGAGCCATTTTGTTAATAGAGTGCAACAACTGTTTACAGCTGAACGTCGGCTGATGTTTTCAGAGAGGCTGAGCGAAATGCTGAGCAGATCCAAATTCAATTACTGTTTGACTACAGCTCCATTAATTAAACCTAGCTAAGAAACGTCATGCATTACAAGTAGATTTTCTGTTTAGAAGAACTCTAAAAGCATTTAGGCGATGTTACAGAGTCTCACAACACTTTTAGATATATCATGCTGGCAATAAATTGTCATGCCTTAAAGACAAATAAGGTTGTTTATTTCAAATTAACACTTTCCGATCTAGCCACCTCTAAGTTGTGGTTTTAAAATTAGACAACTAAATGTTTGCGTCTGCCTCATCTACTGCCGGAAAGATCATCCTGAAAGTGTCTGTGCACTCCTTTTTTATTGAGGTGTGGCAGTTAACCAGATGTCATTTCACAAAGTTGGTTTAGTCTTCATGCTTGAAGCCTTCTCTATTGTAAAACCTAAGCATACTGTTTGAAAGCCATTCGCATAAAGCCCAGGTTCCCAACCTATCCAGCAACAGGGTCCAGACTTCTCCTGAGTCCTCAGTTCAAGGTCCACACAGTTAAATATATTCAGCGTCATACTTTCATTTGGCCATGTTGTCGAGTTAGTTTGCCGTCTCTGTTAAGTAGCTGTCCATTAATCACTCAGTCTACAGTAGGAAATTACACTTCAGAATAAAAGCTCTGTGCTGAAAATTCACTGTACTTAAAAATAATGTTTGTTGTTTGACAAACTTGACACGTTTGCAAGTCACCTGCGGTCCATTTGAGGCAGGGCCCCGTTCATCCTTATGGAAGTTGCTCATTGGCACATGAAGCCAGAAAGTTTGACTACCCAGGATTAAAATTATCGCTCCAACAACTTGAATGGGGATAAAATGATTTGTGTTTTCAAAGCATTTTTTTTTCTGTTTCACAACAATAAATTCTTTGAAGACAGAGACAAGCTGGTTGCAGTGCATTGCAGCTCGTCCATGCCTTTGTATTGGAAGTATCAGGGATTCAGGGAATAAATATATATAAATGAAAAAATATATCTGTAGTCAACTACATCAACCTTTTCCTAAAATAAGACAAAGATCACCATTATGGAAAATATTCACTAACATGGAGCGTACACTGTGTAAAGCTAAAAAATGCCTCCGGTAAAATTGTGAGGGAAGTGAGACAAATGCAAATGATATGTTTATTATGAGATGCTGTAAAAGAGCACAAAAACAGAAACGGAGTGTTTGTTTGTTCTGCAAATGTTTTTGTAATTCTAATTATATCAGATTACCCACACATTTATTAATCAAAACAAACTAATAAATTAATCCAATTTGAGAAGCCTTCATTTCATCTGCTTGGTGCATTAGTTTGCACCTCTGACCAGACTGTATCCTCCCAAAAGATGACATTTCTGTATTGATCACCAGTTGCCATCAACCCCAAACAGAAATATTATGTTGTCTTGGTCAATAGGTCAGTAAGAATCATTGTATGTCTCATCATTGTGATTCTACAGAGATTAAACCTATAACCTCTGATCATGTTCAAAAACCTGCTGCTTTCATCTGTCTGACCTTTTCGATCTATACCATCACCTGGTCATTCATTCTGCAGTGAGAAAGGTCAGCTAGAGGAGAAACATCATTAGCCGAGCACCGACTTCTCTACAGTGCTGACATGAATAAACTCAGAGACAATGACAGAGGAGAGGTGGGGAGATGATGAATGGAGGAAGTTGACAATATAATGACCGTGGTGTGACATTAGAGCTGTTCTCTCAGTGGTTTCATTGTCTTTGGCTCTTACATGTGCACAGTCCACCCTGTCTGCATTGATCTTCTTCTTTAGAGCGACTATTTTGTCAACAGAAAATTATCTAAAACCTTGGAAGCTTCAACTGTTTGTCCTTGTATATATAATAAATGATAAAATCCATGATGGATGAATACCATTTATCTGTTTGAGTTTCAGGGTCCCTGTATTGTGCATGTTGCCTCACTGTTATGACTCACTGGGTCATTAACTTTATTGGTAACACTTATGCGTTTTTTAAAAGGCGTGTGCTCCACAGCCTCATCACTGAATGGGTTAATTGACCAACAAGTCCTTTTTAAGGCTTCTCAGCTTAAGAAGAAGTTGACTGTAAATATGCAGTGTGCAATTCTGGTAAAAGAGAGTTGTTTGTTGAGTGTTATTACCGGTTGGTCAAAAACGCTTTGGGTTGGTGGTTCAGTCCGACTATCTACCCAGATACTGACACTTTGCCACACCCCCTTGCTGTCTCAAACTGAAGCACAAGTCATCCTTTAGTGTCTGCATGTGACGCACAGCTGTCTCCTGTCTCCTCTCATCACCTTTGTTTCCAGCCACAGAAGGAAGAAAAAGTAAGAAAGTAGCTTGTGAACCAACTGGAGCATTTAGCAGCCAAAGAGCCAGGTATTGACCTCAGGAGTTTGTAGAGACTGAACCAGGACTAAAATATGTTAGAATATTGGACTTCCATTAAAGTGGACAAAAACACTTCTCCAATTGAATGCTAATGTCGTCTCTTTGTTTAAAATAGAAAACTGCTCACATTTGCATTAACTCTATGAGGTAATATGTGAAACAATGTGTTAACAAAGTCCTTTGATGAATTTTATTAGACATACATTACTAATCCACGAATAATGTTAAAGTGACAGTGACCAAATGCAGATCAACAGATCAGTTAAAGCAAATGTCTCTCATTGTTTTGAGCTATATACAGAATTTCCATCCTAAGTATTAGCTTGTGTGGTATTAATGTGGTCTTGGCCAGCTAAAAGCAGCACATTTAATTTTAAGCTTTCAAATTAACACCCCCCCCCCCTAAATCTCACCACTGATGAGATTGACATTTATCTACACTGCTATTTAAACACTCCTCGGATGGAGGGATCACCATTTAATTAATATCAAAATTAGCAACAATGAGCTGACCTTTAGGGCTTGGGGTAAGAAAAGGTCGTGTACACTGTGTAAAGCTTGTGACTGCTCGCATTTGATTGAACGGATGGTGCTCTCAACTGATAAGGATCTTCCTCACATTACTGTTTAAAGGAATACATAACATGCTCTGAGGTTATAGCTTTAGATAGTGTGTGAGACTGATATGTTACTCAAAACTTTTACATAACTTTTTATGACCTTGAACTCTTGAAACTACAGACTTAAACGAACAACAAAGTCATGAAGCAAAACTATTAAATACTGCAGGAGCTGAGAAAGCTGTGCATCATTTCTGACGCCAGAAACAGAGCAGAGTCAGAAACCTGCACATCAGTTTGTCAGAGCTCTTTGAAGGTTGATATTGACGCTCTGCACCGTTAAAGTTTAACGCCATCCTTCTCAACACAAATACGAAGTGTTGACTACCAAACTAACTCTCTTGGAGTTGCCCCCGCTGTAACGCCATAAATGTACTAATGCATAATTGACGCTGGGAAGGTATGAATTATTCAATCGTATGAACTCCTGCAAAGCAGAGTGATTTGTTGCAGAGCAAGCGAGATAAAATGTGAGCAGGCTGACCATCTACCGACACTGTCAGAACCAATATGCTGAAATCTAGTTAAACTACTGGACTTGTGTGAGTGTTAGGTAATTAAAGAGTAACTGCTCCCAGTCTGATAATCTAGTGGTGACAACATGGTTTTTCACTCCCTATGCACCAGTGATGTTGTGTGTTGGGCGTTGTTGGAGTTTGGAAAGACTTTCAGCCTATAGACCACAGCAGCTAAGGTTTCCCTCTTTGAAAAAAACTGGAAATCCCACTGCAGTAAATGTTAGAGAAATGACATTAGCAACTTGCTGGTGAACAAAGTGGAGCATTTAGCAGCTAAAAAGCAAATATTGCCCTCATGAGATGGTGGAGACCAAGACAGAAGTTTGACTTTTAGCCACCAGGTGGTTAAACGTTTCTGAATATTTGATGTGTAAATACAGCCTGTTTTAGTTTAGTTTAGTTTAAGTTTAGTTTAGTTTAATTTTATTCAGTCATGACAACACCAAATATTGTACACAGTATTGACATTTCACACAAAATCACAAAATCATTAACTCAAGAAACATGTGTTGAATATTGACTGAAAAGGCATAGGCAGAAGCAGACTGTTTTCATTCTGAAGTCGTCAAATAAAAAGACCAACCTTCACCTTAAGGACCAAAACATTGTTACTTCAATTAAATAAAAAGTAACTAAAAAAAGCAAGCAAGCAAGCAAGTGAGACAGCATACAGGAGCTCCTTTGGTAAAATCAAGGTAATATAAAAAAGATAATGAAATAAATATTTAAAGAGGGCTGGACTCAAACTAATGTTATCCTCTATCATCCCTTTGATTTTCTGTTATAATGTCTTTCACACTGCACAGGTTTTTTTTGAAAAATAAATAAATAGAAGTTAACACCAAATTCTCCCTCCATTGGAAAGCGGACTGAAGTGATTTGGTATTGCACCTTCAGAAAGTTGGGTAAATCAAAAGAGGCAGGTTACAAAAATTGATAAGGCAGAGGCCAATACAGCCTGACTTTAAGTCCCTAAAATAGCAAGCTTATACAATTACACTTTCCATAATGCAACTTTATAGGGTCTTTTATCCATCAGGTAACACCCATGTCTTTCAAACTCAACACAAACCCACTGTTAACAAAATTGAAATCTCCATTTGTGCAGCTTCAGCACTTTTAGGGTTTTGATCTCATTTTCCTTTGCAGTGCACAAGCAACTGAAGAAAAAAACAAAACTATGACTACTTTCTTAGATCCGAATGTTAAAAGCTCCTGGCTGTTTCACCTGTTTTCAGTCAGCGCCTCTGGCTGATCTCGAGTCCTGCAGTAATCCCACAACTCAAATCCCAACTTCTCTGAGTAAACTACTTCCGGATATGTCTGCGAATCCTCAGCGGCCAACTTGTACAGGGCTTACCGAGACTCTCTAACCTTGGCTGCCAGCTCAGTGTGTCTAAGCTTCCTCCTTCCATCTACCACATCATCTCCCCATGGCACACAGAGTTCTGCAAAGTGTAATGGTCCACAGAGTGCTGGACCACCAAGTCAGGTCCTGAGACTCAATATCTCTGCAAGACTGTCTGCCATGACTGCTCACATTCCTCAGTGCCTAAAGTCAATCCCCACAGCTGCTCCGACTGTGTAGACGGCTAACTTTGTTCCCAGGCAGAACATTAAGGACAGCTGGAGTGTGTCAGAACAAGTGCTGGGTCAATATGTTGCATTTGATGTTGGATTTAAATTCAAAATCAGCTATTTTTATTTATATATTATAATGTTAAGAAACCTGTCTTTTAAAAATCCGTTTAACCTCTTTTAGTTGGAAAGAAACCCAGAGCCAATCAGGGCTTTGTGAAAGGAGTACAGAAAGTAAACATCATCTCCCTGTTAGCCCCTAATCCATGAAAAATAGTGATCAAAAATCACCCAGGCAGAACCTAAGTGCTGGTTGGTTGTTGGTTTTGGTCTTTATAATGTGTTCATATGCAATTTTTTGACCAAATCACAGGTGATGTTAGGCAATGTCACAGTTGACTTTTGTCACTGCTAGATCTTTGATGTCAGTTTAGTGTGTCAGGACCCTAACCCTCATAATCAGGAAGGCTGCGATCACGTACGATCACGTGCGATCTGTAGTATAAAGAGAAAAAATTTGCATAAGAAATAGTGTGGCAGATGGGTCAAACAAACACAGGACTTTTTTTGTAGGAGACTGGTGTTTGTGTTCTATGGGAAACCAAGTGAACTATGAGGTATTTTAAGGTACGTAGCCACCATATTTCAACACCAATTCTATGTGCTAATTCATTACATATCGCATGAATCTTTTGAAAAGTTGAATCTACCTACCAATCACTATGGATGGGTTAGGGAAAAACAAAAACAAATCCAGTGAAAAAGAATGGGCTATATGCCCTTAATTTAGATGGCAAACAGACAAGACTTTTGTTTGTACCCTGAGGGAAAGTAGTCTAAGTACAAGAACAAAAGGTGAAGAAAATCATTTAAAACTCTTGTGTGTGGTTGTGATTGTAGAATCAGGGTGCATATTCAGACCGAATCTCACAGCTGTGAAACAGCTACAAGTCTGTGCTCCATTATTTACCGAGTCAAAGACACTCAAAGGATAAAATGAATGTATGTGAAGAATGTTAGTTGATTGCATGTATTTATACTGACTAAATGACACTACATTGATTGTTTATTTGAATAAATTAACCTAGGACTGAATTTAACAGGACATTTTGATGAGCTCTCTCACAAGTAGGCATGATTAGGGCTTTTTTAACATAAAAAAGCAAACATGAGTTAATACTGCTAACAGCCTTTAAAAAATGACTTAAACCCTGAATGCCCATAACTTGTAGGTCTTATAGATCTATATTCATTGTATGTGCAGAACACACACACACACACACACACACACACGCAATACATATATGTACTGTATAGAGTATATACAAGCATCCCTATAACAACAAATGACTTTATGCTCTCCCTTTCGAGATCCAAAGCTATTAGTGCACTGCTGAGCCCTTTTCTTTAAATCTGTAAGGCTGGCACTGAGTTTGAAATCTCACAAATACACACGGATGCGCACACACAGCATTCAGAGGCTAAGCGGGCAGGCGAGAGGGAGCCAGCAGGAGGGAAATGTCAGGACAATGTCAGGGTGTTAGCTTGGCATGGCACGGCTGGGCTGGCCTTCCAATGTCTCTGAATGTCACTACTCTGGAGACCAGAGGAGCACACACTCATGCACACACTCACACACACATGCGTGCACACACACAGATCTGGAACAGAAGGGAAAGAGAAGAGAGGGGTCCGTGTTTCTCCCCGGCAGTAGTCGTGTCAGGGGAAGATGGCAGACAATAGAACACCTCTCAGTCCCATGATGAGGTCATATCTGAATGTCACTCATTGATTATTAAAAATAACGCCAAGCTGAGGTCATCTGTGCGCGTATGTGTGCCTGTGATGGGTGTAAATGCACAAAAAGAGGCTTGAATAGCCTTCATCAGGGTTTGCACATCACTGAATGTCATGTATTGAAGGGTTTTGTACCGCAAAATGATTTGACATTGCAAGTTCCAAAAAATGATAGATAACCTTATATTTAAGAGCCAAAATAAGAAGATTGTCATTTTAAGAAGTAAAATTGGAGTTTAATTTTTATTTTATTACTTTTATCATTTTTTGATCCATGTCTATTGATTGGCTCGGGACTGTACTTTATTTGTCAAAGTAGGGGGGGCTGGGGTTTGACTTCATATTTTGGAAACCCTCCCTGAAACTAAAAATATTTTTCCTTTAGCCACCTGAAAAATGCATGACACCCCCCTCCACCATAAATAACCATACATCACAATTTCCAGCTCTGATAAATTGCATGATTGTTTTTTTTTAATTCAGAAAACATGCCTTTTAAATCCATGTGCAGGTTTCGGGGGTCTGAGGGTATTTAAAATTAATACAAAACACAATTATTTAAAGTTAACTGTCTCCCCCAAAGCCAAATCAAAGCACATAAGTCCCTCCCGAGTGCTCAAAGAAATTGTTGAAGTGCCTCCCCTGTTTTGCTCTACCCCTCTTCTCTCATAAGTTAAGAACAGTCCCTAAGTTGTCCTGCTCATTGTGCTTCTCGTTGTCATCTATCTTTTGTTGTATTTTTCAGTTATGATAATTCAGCTCTTTTCACTTTTTCCTCCATTGTTGTTATTGTTTGTTTTTTCCCCTCAAGTTTAGGGGAGGTTGGTTGTATAAGCCTTTGACTTTCTGACGTCTCCTAACACACTTTTTGAATTTTAAAACATGAGATTGGAGATGTTTTGAGGCACTGCGGATGCTCAGACGTACACAGGCTGAACCTGCAGTCGGGATGATTCACAACCAGTCGTATTAGTCATAGATGGAAAACAAACCTTTGTATCCTCCTATCAATCTCGCCTGTGTTTCTTTCAAAGGCAAGTCGGGAACACAGAACATAAAGTATTGAAGAGGTACTCAGGTGGACCTCTGTGACGCCGCCGCTGCTGTTGGTTTGCTTCGCTCACTGAGACGGTGGTAGTTTATTAGTTTGTCAGCCGGCTGAATCATTCATGAAAACAAAGAAAAAGTCACACTGACTTATGACCTATCTATCTCAGAGTGAAGTAAAAAATAATTTGCTCACTCTCTCTCTCTTTCACTGTCTCTCTTGCTCTCTGTCATGCACATACGCACACACACACAAACACACACACGCACTTAGACTTAGCCTTGTGGGAAGCGAAACAAGTTGCTATGAAAGATAAATGAGGAGGATAAACTGGTATTTGGCTCATTCAAAAGGGCAAAAAAGGGGGGCAGATCTTCATTGATCACAATGACCCCCCAGAGACTGAACAGACAATAACTCTCCAACACACACACACAGACGCACACACACACACGTGCGCAGCATACTATACCATTTCTGTGGATGCAGTCTTGAAAGCAATGATGTAAAGTGAGGTTGTAGCCCCCATTTAATATCTGACATTTTGCTTTAATCCTTGCAAACCCCATAATGCAGACACTTCTTAAACACATACGCACACGCGCGTGCACACACACACACACACACACACACACCTAGAGGCTCCAGGGAAGCCTTAGTGATTTTTCATCATGATGATCCGGAATTAGCTGGGAAGGTGATGGCTGAGGCACTGCAACATTTCTAAATGCAACAGCATTTCATCAGGATAGATAGGCCACGCTGTTATGAATACTAATAAGGAAGAGGAGGAGGAGGAGGAGGATGAGGGGGTCAGGAGATGTATGTAAAATATTGTGTGTGAGAGAGAGGGAGAAGGAGGAGAGTAGAATAGAGCTGTAGTGAAAAGAGGATTAGGAGATGAGATGGGAGGAAGGGGATGGCGAGGGGAGGACAGGTACGGAGGCATTTTAATGCATGGAGGGAAAAACAGGAACTCTGCACAAAAGAGATGACTGACTGACGCACACACACACACACACACACGCACACGCACACACACACACACATTACACTGTATTTTTAGTGGCCGCTGTGTCAGCTCTGTACAGTGAGGAATCTTTCCTCTGATAAAGGGAGTATCCACAGTATGGACACAAAGAGTTAGTGCGAGGAGGATCTGAAGCGTGGGTCACTGTGTCCGTAAATGTCAGTGTGTTGGACGTGTTGCTTGTTATCACCTCTCTCTGAATCAGTAAACACATGGCAGTGCCTTTGCTGGAAGGACAATGGATTTCATTTTTTCCTGTGTGCTAGCAAGTCCTCCACCTAAAATGGCAAAATACATAGTTTGTAATTGCACATAAAAATGACACATACAAACATTTTCCTATCTGATGCCACTGTTGCTTCAATAGTTATAGAAATTGTCTAACACTGCTACGGTTAATGTGTAATTTGGCACAAAAATCTAGTTTGGCGATGATTGTGGTTTTGGTTAAAATGACTACTTGTTGGGAGACCTTCGTAATGGTTACAATAATAACTATTGAACTATCGACGTTAGGATGGGCAAGAGTCATAATTCCTACAGCCACCTGAAGACTTCATCACTTACACGATTGTGCTGTTCTTGGACACTCGCTGTAACAGCATGTATGTCAGTAACTGAACACAGACTGTACACTGTGATGTTATTCATTGGTTTGTTGACTCCCATTTAAAAGCCACAATTGTGGCATTTTGGCTGCCATCATCTTGGATTTTGGAGCCAGAAGTGAATTTCATTTGGACGAGAAAGTGGACCTGTGGAGGAGCAAAGAGCGGATGTGACTGATAAGCTGAGGACAGTATGTGCAGACAGCCTGTTACTGAAAGCAACTACGCCCTGATTTATGCTTAATTTTTAACCTTTAAAACATGTAAACAGGTGATCATGTAAAAATCACTCCCTGTACATTTGCCATGAATGTGGACATAACATAAACACTAAAAAGCCTTTACTTTCTGCTGTAAAGTTACACATTTTAACATGGAGGTCTATGGGGATAGACTCACTATTGGAGTCAGTTTGATGAACTGCAGTTTTGGAACTTTTGTGCTGGCTTCATTTTTCAGCTCTGGAGTTTGACGCTTGAAACTGAAAAAGAATCTAAATTCCAGGTCAGTTTGATAACTTTTTTTATACACCAGTTAGCTCCGACCAAGCAGTTTGATTGGTCGAGAGGCATTTCAACAGTGCAGATACAGGAGTACAACATCACTGGGACTGTTAACTTTTAACTCTGCATGTATCACTTCGCTTTGCAGCTGTTCAAAATCCATTAATTAGTTTAAGAGTGACAGTGGGATATGTTTTAAAAGTGGGATATGTTTACGGTATGGTGTAAGCATAGGTTCAAACACCTAGATGGCGCTGTTCACGTAAGTGTCAGTTGGTCAGGTTGAGGCAGGAGGGAAGAAGAAGAGAGAGAGGACGGGAATTTTGAAGTTGAGCTGACTGTACATGAAATGTACTTTGAAATTATTAAAAGTTATGAGGTAGCCCGGGAGGGAGCAGCTGTGATGGACGGGTTTTGGTAAATGTTTGTTTACTGTGAGTACACCAGCTGATACAGATGTTAAGAGGCTGTGCAGTGAGACAGGGACACACTTGTCTTACACTATCCACAGCCTGAGAGACATTGACACACACACACGCTGTATAATACGGGACTCGAGGTGACGGCGATCACGGCAGTGAGTGGACGCACGCTGGAGCGACGAACTGGCTAATCAAACTAACTCATCTGAATCTCACAAAGTGTCTGGTAACAGACTGATTTCACTGAAAACACAGAGATAAATGTTCATGATATGAAGCAGCTGGTCTGTGCATAACATGAAGATCGAGCTAACAGATTAGCAAGCAGCGTGCAGGAAAATGTTTATGTGTTGCTAGGCAACAGCTTTCATGTCCTGCGGTTGCGGAACTCTTTGTGTTGGCGGAGTCTAAAAAATCATTTAGTAAACAAACAAATCATAAGCTGTTGTTTGTTACTATTAACAAAGCCGTGGTAAAAAAAAGTCCAGATTATGATTTCATTCATAGCACTTTGGAAATGGAAATGGTTTTCTAGAGTTTTGGTTTGCTTTTGCTGTAAGTGCAACTTGAGTGTTTTTTTGTGTACTATTAGGCGACATCTCAGAGATCTCCTGACTTTTCATCTTTTATCATAATCTTGTCAAAATTTCAATATTTCCAAAACTTTTATGATCAGAGTCTAAAATTAATTATATTCCCATAATTCTTTGTTACCTTCCATCCTTTGTTTGATTTGATTCTTCATTTATGTTTAGTGTTTCCTGTTTTATTTTTTTAATCACATCTCCCCTTGTTTCAGATCACTTCACTTCCCGCCCTTGCCCTGGTGTTTCCCAGCCAGATTTGATTATCTGCTCCACCCTGATTAGTTTCACCTGTGCTTCACTAGTCCTGCAGTCAACTCCCATCTTCTCACTTAGACTATACCTGCCCAGTTCCTGTGTTCTCTTGGTTTGGAGTTCTTGCCTATTTTCCTGTGCCCGCCTGCCTTTGGCACTACAAGCATTTTAAAAAAAAAAGAAAATCTTTGAATTCATCCTGCTGCTGCTCATCTTTGTCTGCATTTGGGTCCAATCCTGTTCCCCTTTTACACTGCCTGTTCAAGGCGGAAATAATGACTCATCATCCTGCTCTGCTGTTCTGTATAAAGGTACAATCGTGGAACTGGGCGAGCTAAGTGGTGTCACCTTTAAGCCGTCATGTGAGATAGTAACTAGCATTGAAATGTGTCTGTATAAACAGGTCAGCCGGCAGGACCGAACCAGGTAGGATGGGTATGACATCTTGATGATGTGCTGTGTGCAACCCACTGAGGGAGATTTAAAAAGGACCTAACTGCAATTAGCGGCTAGCTTAAAGAAGAAGAAGAACGGAACGGCTGTAAATACCTGAAAACTGCGAAAACGATGAGATGCGGACGAGATCAGCCACCATATAACAGAAGGTAAATGATTGTTATTGCCATGTTATGCCATTGTTATTGTTTATAAAGCTTTGCCGATGTGTGTTATATGTCACACTAATGTGCTAAATGTCATTGTGGTCATGCCTCTTTTGATTCTGCAATGCTGGCATGCTGTCTGAAATCACAAACTGGAGTGGAAAGATGCCGCCATTGTTGAGTTCTGTTTAAAGTTTCAAAGGAATCATAAAGAGGGGACTTTGTAGCAGCCCTATAGCATGATCTCTAAGTAAAAGAGGTTCAAGACTTGACGCATTGAAGGCTACCTGCTAAAGATTTTAGATATAAACATTGGCTTTGTGAGCATTTAGCTTGTGGCTGTGGTTAGCATGCAGACATTAGCATTTAGCTCAAAGCACTGCTGAGACCCACAGAGCTGCTAGCTCGGCAATGGACTTTTAGTTTAATGACTCACATGAACTTTACAAACAGCTTAACACTGATGCAGGAAAAAGCCTAAATCTGTTAGCCAACTTTAATCAAAAGATGAAGTCTGATCAAAGTCTTTATTAGTAAGAAAATGTTTCTTTTGATGATGGTTTTCCTGATATGTTAATTAAGTTTCGTTAAAAAGGTACTTTGTGTATTTCATCTATCTATGTGTATTTTAAAGTCTCTAAACCATCATTACATCTTGATATTTGGTTTTATTTGTGGGTGGTGTAGCAATTGAAGGTTATTCTACTCGACTTGAAACTCCGGTAGATTAAAACAGTGTCAGCTAAGTGTCTAAAATGTCAACTGAAAATGTAATCTGTTGTGTATTTATGTGAGCATTTACTTTTTGATGAGCTCATTCAATAACCTCCACATCCCTCGTATTCAGCCAAAGATGCTTTAAAAAGCTTTGAGCAAAGCGTAACACAGCTGCTTCTCGCATTGCTGACAGGTACTTAAGAGAGGCATTTATTTCTCATTCAGTGGATATCAAGCTCATTCAAAATCTACACCCCTTCCCAAGTGTGGTAGATTGGAAGTCAAGTGCGGCACTGTTTTCATCAAGCTTTCAACACAGTAGTGCGTGGCACAGCTGCTGGCTCTCCAGGTACCTTTTGGGATTTTTTTCTTTTTTGAGAGGGCGAGAGGGACCGCTCACTTCTCTGCCTTCACCATGTGTTGAGCTTTTCAGTGCCTTTCAGTTTCCAAGGGTAATGGGTGGGAATAACAATGGGGAATTGTAATTGTGGTTGTCAAGCCTGAAAAATGACATGCTCGGTAAATGTGTTGCTTGAATGTGATTTTGTTTTGGATCATTCTGCGAGAGGAAATGTATTTGTTTTTTCCTTTTGACTTTTATTTGAATGCATTCTCCTTGGTTGCAAAGTGAGGGGGTGAGACTTTTGCATTTCCTGTCCTTTACAGTGATCCAGGAGGTAGACGCAATAATACAAACACCTGAATAATATAGTGCAATATAACAAACAGTCCTGCATTAATGATTACCCTTGTGATCAACTACACCCCAGGCCACTAAACTGCTGACGTACCAAACTATTATTGCAACAATAAATTAAGCTACTGTATAGATGAATGATTTTGTTTTTGCACAGGAAAGAAAAATCAACCATAACATTAGGTCTGGGCAGTCACTGAACACAGCTAATGAGTTGCTACAAAATACAGAGTAATAGTGAAACCCCACTAAAACCTGGAAATTAATTAGCATTTCAGCACCTCTGGTTCCCTCGCCTCAAAGTCAGTGGGGTTTTTTTGGATGGGATATTGGTTAGAGGCCTTAAATATGGTCTGTGGATAACAAACTGAAAAGACTTTGATGTTTCATACCCCACTCGCAAACTTTCAAGCTTTTATGTGTGTTGAATAAGGCAGTTGCTAACAAGAGGCTAAATAAGACTAAAGAACATTATCACGCTGAACATGGCTTTACAGCCTTGTAGCGGTTGTGACATGTCCGTAGTGTTGCTCATTTTAGCCCAGCAATAACTTCAAAAATCATAAAAGTGGTGTTCATTTGTGAAGATTACCTTGCTGCGTAAAACACGTAAGTATCATAAACATTTGTTTACCGCAGAGCTCATTTTGTGCAAAGATTCAATTCCAATGAAGAATCCCACAGGCTTTTTGACGAGGGAGCCAAAGGGACTAGGTTCCATGTAGGCCTACTCTATTTTATTTCCTGTGTATGAAAAGAAGTTGGGGTTAAAAGTGGTAATTTTATATGAAATTTAAATTGTTTTTTTCAGCCATACAGCACTACACAGTGTGAAGCTAATCCATAGGCGTAATCTGGCTGGTTTGAGGTCTTTATTAAGGCTCCTTCTCTTTTTATCTGCCCTCTGGCTGTTAGAATGACCTAATGTCAAAAACAGCAGGATGAAACTTCAAATAAAGGTGATTTCTTTGACATTTAAATTAAAATTTTATTAGTGACAGAATATCAAACAGGGAAATGTGCCACTACATTTTCATAGCTCTGTGGTTTAGCCTCAGGCCAAACAGTTCTACATGATGAAGAGTCAGTAATTGATTTTTCATGAATCATTGACATACAGGTGAAAATTAAAAAAAATACTCATTAATCTAGCTAGAAAAATAAAGTTTGTATGTGCTCACTGCTTAAAACTTTGCACTAACTGAACATATAAATACTGAAATAAGTTAAAGTGGCAGCTGACATACAACTATTGAGGGAAGCTTAAACATAGATTCAATGGGCAGAGGTGTGCGAAATTAGATCAAAAATCAGTTGAAGTCAAACTGTTAAAAGAACAGCAAATTCTGGTGAACTTTGAAAACAGAGAGGAATTTCAGCTTAAGAGATAAATTGAGCTGGATAACTGAATCTTTGTTAAAGGGACAGAAAGCGTAAGTCTACAATATTAAATTTTTAAATGAAAGCTGATGAAGTGCAATGGTCAGACCAGTCACCAAAAGAAACGTTGATATTGTGTGTTTCTGCAAACCACGAATATGTTAACTTGCACCTTTCATATGGATCACATCAATCTTTCTAAAAAAGACATGATATAAAAGCTGACTGTCATTTCGAGGTGGAGATGATAGTGAATGGCATGTCGTCTTAGTACCGTCAAAACCAGCTGTGTTTTAGCGAGTCATTTCTGTGTTTCCAGTGGCTTTTAGGCTCCAAACATGAGCATTTTGTAGTCACCTGATGGTATATTTCAGCGATAGTGAGACAAAAAGCAATTATTCTTTACAGAGACATGGCCACGTTCCCTGCCAGGATTTTGCCCCCAAAATCAGGTAATTTAAGCCCAAAATGTGATACTTTCCTAACCATAACCAAGTGTTTTTTGTAGTAAGGTTCAGACTTTACCACACGTTAACCACAGCATTGAAACGTGAAGTTTTAATGAATCTGCCAGCCCATTTTAATTCTGAACTCGTAAGTTAGCACCGCTTGGTTAGTGCTTTTGGCGTAAGAGTGCAACCCCAAAAAGCAACTTTTTGGTGCGTATGAAACACTGCTTGGTGGCATCAGCCAAGAATGTGACTGGACAGAACCAGTTGTGGTGTTGTTATGCCAGCAGATGACAAGCTGGCACCTGCCACATCAGCATGATGTACAGGCAGCAGGAGTTGAGAATCGGCTGGATGCTACCTCTTGCGTGTGCATTCTGTGACATTCATTGTAGTGGCATCCTGGAACGTAAAGAGCAGATGCAGAAGGATACCTAAAACGTAATGTAATGTAGACACGGAAGTCCACTGACAAAGCTGCATTATGTGACGACTTAGGAAGAGAATGTGCTGCAGCCGCATAATGATATGTAAATGTAAAGTACCTGTAATTTGCCACAACATTTGCCCAAAATACAATGCTGACATTTGGTGTGGCAATCGGATTGCAATAGCAGTTTACACCTTGTTTTGCACCTTAAGATGTTTGACTTGAGCAAATACTCTGACTGCTTGGTTTGTAATTTCAAATCAGACTGTCTGTGAGTGCTCTCAACTACAGCGTGGTAAGTTGATAGTGAGGAGGTGACCACAGCTTTGCTGACAGCCTCACACTGATGTGAAAATAACTCTGTTGTGAGACAGAAAGAAAGAGAGAGAGAGAGGGAGAACATGAGCTGTGATCATCCAAAACAGGAGCATTGCTGCTGTGATGCAGCCTGGCAGACGCTGGTCCTCCACACTGTGTATGCCTGCTGGAATGACATAACCTTGCTGTGCACTCAGCAGAGGAATGAGTCAGGGACGAGGCTGTCCAGCTACACAGCGACCTGGGCTCCCTGCGAGCCACCTAAGCTGGAGTGACATGCCTCGCTGTGATAATACTGCCAGCAATCACAACATGCACGAAGGCTTTAAAATGGCTACAGCTGCTTGATATGTTTGACTGCCACACAGAAAACAAGAATTCTGCTGCAAATAGCACATTGTACAGACAGACTGCCAACTTGAAAAAGGAAGAAGACAAAAGCTAGATAGCTCTAGATAAGTCAGCTCGTAATGAAAGTTTTTGTTTTTGGTGCGAGACTACAATAAAAAATATTTTACAATTTTTAATTTTCACCAAATATGGTGGATGACAGTCATAGAGAATTTCAAAGAGTACCTACATCCTGAATTTGTACATATATTGTGCAAAATGTCAAATTGGTCAGACTCAGTACTATTTATTAGTACTAAAAGAATCCATTAGTTATAACAAATAAATCACATCAGACATGAAGGCTTTTTGTGGTGAGTTGTCAAACATATTTATTTGACATATTACAGTTTCAGAGGTCATGCTGAGCAGATTTATGTAACTTAATACAAAAATAAATATCTAATATAGGTCAAATACATTTTTAAAAACATGCTCTACCAAATAGCTGATTTGGTATTTTATGGTAAAGGTGGTGAAGCTAAGCTGATGAAATTAAAATGGACTATTTGCCAATAAATAAGTGACCATCTAACCATTCATTGTTGTTAAATGATACATTGAATGTTATTCATTATATGTATAGTGGGGAAAAAATCACAACTATGATTGCTTAATGTCTAAAATCTTGTTAACCTTTTTTTTTTTGGTAAAAGTAGTGATGCTACGATAATGAATATGCTTTTTTCTTTTTTTCTTCACAGAATAAAAAAACAATGAATATTCTCTGTTGTTAATACTGTATATCTAATATTAGTCCAATATACTTATTTTTTCACCATTTCTGAGACATTTCCAAAGTACTGTAATGGTAAATATCCTTAGAAATAATACAAGTACTGTAATACTACTAATAAGATATTACAAGCATTGTAATGGTAAATGATTTGTAATTTTGATTTTTTCTTTCCATGTTACCATTAACGGCCACCTCAACGGCTATCACCATATTGATATGTTAAAATTGGATGGTGGGCTTCCATGT
The DNA here is from genome assembly GCF_008729295.1 of Plectropomus leopardus. NCBI lineage: Eukaryota > Metazoa > Chordata > Actinopteri > Perciformes > Serranidae > Plectropomus > Plectropomus leopardus. The sequence goes on from NC_056478.1 coordinate 21,941,961, forward strand.
GCACAATGACTTTGCATTCAAGCACAGCAGTTGCTGTTGTCACAACTATAATAAATGAAGGTAGAAACTGCAGCTACAGTGCCGTTACAGTCATTCCCCGGCTGCAGTGACAGCGAAGGGATACCAGAGTGCAGATGTGGAAGATGCGAAAACACTGACCAATCAGAGAAGACTAGTGTTTTTGGTAGAAGGGGGCTTATAGAGACATGCGCTGAAACAGCGTTCCAGACCGAGGGTGAAAAGGTATTTTCAGGCAGACAGTTTGAGAAAAATCTTTTTTTTTTTTTATCTAACATTAAAGCATGCAAAAATGCTCTAGTAGAAACCCCAAACAAGTATGAACATGAACGTGAGCATAATGTGGGATCTTTAAGCCACACTGCAGACAAAACTCTGTCAGTGTTTTTTTTACAATGCATGCTGCTATGACAGTTTCAGTAGTTTGAATGGAGTACGGGGAGATGATGCCTTGTGTTTATTCTTTGCAAGTAAACAAAAGTGTAGTTACTTTTGTTGCTCTGCAGTGAAAAAGAACCAAAAAGACCATCTGTCCACAGCTAGAATGTCACTCTTGAGTATCTCTACCTAAATATAATGTTGCGAGGCTTCTTCTGTCCCAGATTTAAAAGAGTACCACCAATGTGGTTTGTTAAAAAAAAAAAAAAAAAAAAACCTACTTTATGCAGACATGATTTAGGGCGTGCTGCCATCACTCATGTAGTCTTAGATAGTAAAGAGTGAAAGTTAAAAAGTATGCAATGTCTGCAGTCTGTGATTTTCATAGGAGAGAAAAAGCACCTACATAAAATAACTGTTTTAGGGGAAAAATGCTGTGTCAGGGTAAATAAACGCGTAGCTATTTCTGCAAATGAAAAGTTAAGTTATCTGGGTTTAGCTGCATAAAACTCAGTATCTGCTCTTTTAGCCATTTGACAATATGAATAGATCATACTTATCACTGAAATGTGTTCTGTTTTTGTAAGCCACGATTTGACGTTATCTGGACTTTTGTTTTAGGCTTCATCCGTTCTCTTAAGAGATGGTATTTCTCATTTTCTCGCTTATCTTTATCATGACATGAAATAGTTTTTGTGAGGCACTTTGTTTTGCACTTTGTATTTTTATTTATTTATTAAAAAAAAAAACTTTTTAAAAACATTTTTCTCTGTGCAAAGTCAATCCAACAACTAAACACTTTGTTAAATAAAAAGGGGATTTGGGAGTGACTGAAAGTGAGACTTAGGTAAGAAATAACTGAATGTGGACAAAGAAGAACAAAGGAGAGCTGTTTTCCATACATCCTCTAAAGGAAAAAAAATTAGTTCAATGCTCAGTTAAAAGAGTTTTCAATCACATCTTGCTGTGATCCTCAGCTAGGTCAACTTACTAGTTTTTATCTAGTAAAACTACTGTTTTCAAGGTTAAAAACTGACATTTTAGCATCTTGTAATTCAAATGTGTTATTTTTGATATATCCACCACAGAGAATTGAAAAGTACTTTATTCTCCATCAGCTGTCACAAGAAACATCAATGCAATGCAGTCACAAGACTGGCTGATGATAAAGGTTGATGGGAAATTTGGACAGCACAGACTAATGATGTCTAAAAGCTAAAGAGAGTTTTAGGATTACATTTTCTTTGCTAAAGACTGCAAGCCACACTCTGAGACATGGATGTTAATAAACCTGAGAACAATATCAAATTTGATGTATGCAGATTATGACTGTATGAAGCCTGTTGAATCACAGGCTACCACATCCATCCATCCATCCATCAGTGTCAATACGCAAGAACGAAATGTCAGCGTGCACCCTTCATCTACACATCTACTAAGAAAAAAATGTAAACAAACATGAACCGAGCCCTCACAAGTGACATTTATGTGAGTGAAAAATGTCAAAAGAAGAGGAGTGAGGAGGAGAATGTACCAGCATTTAGCACTCTCTTCTCGTGCTGATCACTGCATCATTTCATGCTGCATTTCTGGTGGTTGATTTGTAGACGCAGGTCGTAACAGCAGTCATAGTGCAATGGTGATCCCAAATTTCTGAGACTGTCGGAATTTTATTCCAGGCTGTCTTTGATCATACAACAGTGAAAACGGCCATCCATAAACCTCTTTCATTATGCAAGGTAGGACCACTGTTTTAGAGCCACGACCAAAGATATCACTACATTTCTTTCATGTAGGTCCTCTTTTGTCTGGGACAGCTCAAAATTGCACAGTGTGTTTAAGACACTGAGTGATCAAAACCAAATGACCAGTAAGCTTCTGTTACACACTGTGGGTAATGACTATTTTTTTCTTTTGACGTCTGGGGGATGTGTGCCCATGTGTGCACAAGAATTTCATTGTTAAGTTTTTTGAATTTCAACTGTAGCGAGAATCTTTACAGATTCACAGTCCAGATTAAAAATCAGTCAAATCCTTCCCCCTAAAGTGTGCAGTGATACTATGTTGTTCAGAATTGTGTTCAACCAGATTACCAGATTTACAGCACACACCATCTTAAACTCATTTAATGTGAGTTTCACGAAGGTTTTGAAATGAGTTTTTCTCTCTTCAAGTAGAGGATCTATGGCGACAAGGGCTAGCACCATTTACTGTATATGGTCAATCACCCTTGATAGCACTTAGCATGTTTCTTTAATTGATTGTTTTTTCGTTATGTGGGGTTGTTATCCATACTCAGTGTGTAAAATGCAGTAGATAATAGTTGTCATGCTCCCAGTTTGGAGAGACTGGCTGGTGTCCCACACGAAAGCTAAGTAATGTGCTGCTGTGGATGGGGATCAGCATCAAAAGGTATTTTAACCACCTAAAAAAGTCCCACCCTAAAAAAAAAACCTCTAAGTTTGAGTGTATTCTATACTGAGAGTATTCTTACCACTTCAGCTTTCCTTCAGACAGTCTGTTAAGACGGGGAAGTCAATACTGTTTTTCTCAATAGAGTCTAGCTTGAAGACAGAGATATAACGGCTTCATTTTCCTGATGGAAATCACTGTCTGACATCTAGGTAAAGTAGTGAAAATACTCTCAATATAGTGTAAATTTAAGTTGATATTGCTTTTTTTTTAGGGTTAGAAAAAAATATGTTTTTCTGTTTACCCCACAGCAGTACATTAATTAGCTTTCATGTCAGACTCCAGCCTGCTTCTCCAAACTGGGGGCGTGCTGACTGACATCCGCTTGTCACACATTGACTGTTGATAAGAACCTCATACAAACCCACTTCAAGAAATCCAAACTATCCCTTTAAAGCTGCTGAAAACTAACACAGCAAATACTGAGTGACGATCACAGCATTATAATTCCTGCAAGGCATTTGTTTACTGTAGGTCTTTAAAAATTCCCCAAATCAGCCAGAAACTGTTAAAACAGGGTGCTGTCAGAGTATGTTGTCAAACTGTTCAACAGAGCAATTTAAGAGGTAATTTGTTCCTGTATCTGTCAAGTTTTTTAATGGCTGTTTGTAGTAATGCACCCCCTGGGTATATGGCTGCTTACATTCTGATGTATCTCAATTTATATTAGGTCAGACTTTTTCAGAGGGAGCTCCTGTAACCACATTGTTTTTGTACCCAAGACATTATATTAATCTACAGCTGCCAGTACTACAGGTAATCATGTTGTGGTGAAAAACATAAATTATGAGACAATGGGCCCCTTGGAACAGATATATAAGGCCCCCTACACTTCTTCTACATAGGAGCCAGAAACACCTGTGGTTGGTTGAGATGGTTCTGTGTGTCTTTGTTGTCATTGTACATCTGGTTTTGTGATTCTTTGTGGTAATTTAGTGTCACCTTGTGGTTGTTTTTTGTTATTTAGGTCTCTTTAAGGTAATTTTATGTCTTATTGAGGTCATTTTGTTATATTGTGTCACTTTCGTGTCATTTTGTGCCCCCTTGTGGTCATTTGTGTTTTTTTGTAGTTGCCTAAATTGTTTGGGGCAATTTTGTGTTTCTTTTAAGTAATTCTATATGTTTTCTTTGTTTTTTTGTTATCCCTTTGTAGTTGTTTCATGTCTGCTTGTGGCAATTTTGTTCTTATCGAGGTAATTTTGCACTAAACTCAGTTGCTGAGTCCAAACAGTCACCTTGAGTAGTGTTAATTTCTTTTTGGCATAATCACGATGCGGTGTAAAATCAGTGTGTGAAAAATATGCAATGCTTCCAACTTTAATCTTCTGACTCCTGCTCATATCAAACCCTAATTTAAATCATGACAAGCCATGCTGTCCTTATGTAAAATGGTCAGTAAATTAAAGCAATACCTCATTAAAAAGTAAGTGCCAAAGAATGAAAAATACACAGGAGTGTGCCTTGTTTGGGTTCGTGTAGTACCTCTAAGTACCTTACAAAGGACATGAATTGACAGAGACTGTGAAAAACATATTTTCTGTGAAAGCAGGTAAACAAGTGTGTTATCTCTTAAGGGAGGGTTTATGCTAAACAAGAATTATCTCGTCTTTGCGTGGATTTGGCTGTTTGAGATGCTATTTATGTTTTGAAAGCATAAATACAAATGTTTTTTTCATATTTATAGAACATTATTCACAACTCACCCAGTTGTTTGCAGTCTACCTTTTAACCTAGTATGACAGAAATGAATGCGTACTGAATGTGAGCATTACATTTTAGTATGCCCACTTGATTTCAATAGCCAAGCACTGACAATGTTGATGCTTTTTTTACTTAAAGGAGGACCTTCACAAAATGCAGTCCAGCTGATGTTTCAGAGAGATAAAACCCTATTATTAGCATAAAAATATAATTAAATTTCCAAATAAAAGTACTTGTTATGCAGAATGGCCCATTTTAGAATAATGTATATTCTAATATTGGGTTATAATTACTTATGAATTTCTGTGTTCATCACATTAAAGTTGCAGCTGGCAATGGTGGTGATAATTTAAAATAATTTATACACTGTCTGACACTCTATTAGAAGTAAAAGCCCTGAATTTAAAATGTTACCTAAGAAGAAGTAAAAACATTTTAGTTAAGAAAAGTAACAAAAGTACAACTATTGAGTCATTATGTGGAATGGCTCCTGTCACAGTGTTAAATAGGCTACTACATAATAACTGTGTTCTGTTTTTATCACCAACAAATGAATAGAAGAACCTTTAAATGTTGGAGTTTATCAATGTGGAGCCAAATTAAGATGCTCCATATAATACAGGGGAGATTACTTGTTCTGCATCATATTATTCTATAGGCCCAGGCATACTTTTTATCAGTGGTGAGGAAATAGCTTGGATCTTTTACTAAACTAAAAGCACTAATACCACAGTGTAAAAATACGCTTTTACAAGTAAAAGTCCTGTGTTGAAAATTTTACTGAAGTAAAATTAAGTAAGTTTAATCTGCAACATGTACTTAAATAAATAATAGTAAAAGTACCCAATAAAGAAAACTCTTTCTTAAAACACTTTTTTAATGAATAAGAATGACTTAAATGTTTATCAGAAATGAATGCCAATTTTCTGTCAGTCAGCTATGTGATTAATCTACTCACTGATTTCAGCTGTGCTTGTATTATCATTGGGGTAGTTTAATTTATATATTTAAAAAAAAATCACATTTCATGTCTCAAATTTATGCTTAAGTACAGTACATGAGTAAATGTAGTGACAGTCCACCACTGTCTGTGATATAAAATGTAACTAAAACTGTAAGACAATTAATTAAAGAAAAACTAAACAAAAACAATATTTGCCTTTGAACTGTAGTGGACTGTAAGTATAGAGTCAATAAACCAAAAGTACAATAAACTCACATTTATTTTTTTTTTTTTTACCCCTAAACTTTAGTTTGTAAAACGCCACAAAATGCACATTTTTAAATTCTGCATAATTAAGTGGGGATGTAATTCAGTGACGTAGGCTTACTGGCAGCATTGCGTCATTAATTACGCGCTCGCGCGACCCCAGGTATTGGATCTACCTGTTGCAGCACCCACAGAGTACCAAAATGGTGGAAATGAGAAGAATTTGGGAATTTAGCAAAAGAAAGAGTGAACAGGGGAAATATTAACAAAGAGAAAGAAGGTGAAGAAGAAGAAAAAGAAGAAGAAGAAGAAGAAGACGAAGAAGAAAGCATAGCTAACTGCAGGTGAAAATATGTAAATTGTAAGATTAGCATTTTCGTGGTGTTGCCGTCCACAATTAACACGTGAAAATAACTTCTCTATATTGTCGTTTATAAAGCATCGTCTAAGGACTGAACAGTTTGGAAAAGACGTCGCCTGCGCAGCTGACTGCAGAGAGGTAGGACCCGTTTTTATGCGACTTTGCTGTCTGCTGTTTGAAAGTGGAGGGTAGTTGTGTCATGTTGTAACGGTGGTTTGTGTCTCTGTTGCCTGTGTGCTTGTTGTTGACATGAAATGGGAAATGATGGTGTAATATAAGTCTGGTTTCGGTTGTAATTCAAGGTTTTTATATTTTCAACTGAGTGGAACAGATGTTGTGTTGAAACGTGTTTCCTCATTGAGAAGTGACCCCCCCCCCCCCGAATGCAAGCGCCTCCCTCCTGAGCAGGGTTAGGGACTGTTCGTAAATTATGAAGGGGGAATGGTGGTGCAAATTTGGGTTAGAAATAAAAAAAAAATTAAAAAGCACTTAATTTTGGCCTTGGGGAGGAACATACAACTTAAAATAATGCTATTTTGTATTTATAGTAACATTTGAACCCCAAATCCCTTAAGCAGGTTTGAAAGGCATGTTTTCTTTAAAAAACTGCACAAGCACACCATTTATCATAGCCAGGAGCTGTAAAAACGGAACAACAAAATTTCCAATACATTTTTCTTAAGAAGGATTTTGGAATTTGCTTAAGGAATTAAATGATTGTTTTGGTGATAAACTAACGTGGTGCTGTTTGCTTGTTGCACTGGCTTCAGTATGACCTACATTTGGTATGGACCCCCCACCCCCCCAAAAAAAATGGTGAAGGTAATGTGATTGATTTGGAAAAAATATTTATAGCTTTAAGGAGTGTCAAAATAAAATAAAATAAAAGCAAAGTCACACCTGAGCCACCTCCCTCCTTTGATGAATAAAGTACAGCCCCTGAGAGGGTTTGAGTCAGGTTTAGGTAGGGGGAAACATATCGACAGGGAAACAGTCTTCAGCACAACAACTGTTGTCGGTTTTTAAAAGGTGCCTGCTGCTGGCCTGCTGAATGTTTTTTTTTTTCAATCCCAATGCATCACTTCATGCATTTTCCACTGCAACACAGAGGACCAGCACTTCAACAAGGTAAGTGTTTGCTGCTTTCACTAAAGTGCATATAAAGAGTGATGTTGGCTCTGCTCATCATTTTATTGCTGGGCGATATGGCTGGTTGTTGTTTTGTTCTCTCAGATGTGTTTTATGATTTATGTTTTGGCATCTTCTTGCTGATAATCTTCAAAGTGATGCTGCTGTTCTTCTATCCATGCTTTGGCTTGGTTCACGCTGTTGATGATATATGTAGGCCTACGCTGTGTGTAAGTGTTATAAGTGGCTGAACAGATATTGCAGCATGTACTTGTACTTTTAGCACGTACTATGCACTTTTGATTTGGGGGTTAACTGTTTCTTTAAGAGTGGATGTTTTGGGATTTTATCATCAGTTTTTTGTGCTGTGCGATATGGCTGGCTGTTCTTTTTTCTCCTCGATGTGTTTCATGATTTATGTCTTGGCATATGCTGTCTGATAATCTGTTAAATTATGCTGCTGTCCTTCCTTCTTGCTTTGGCTTGTGACATATGGTGCTCTCATGCTGTTGATTTACATTGTGGCAAAATATGTTTACCCTTGTTTGAGTATTGTTGAATGTACTGATTTTTCAGCAGATTTCCACTATATGATGATGTCATTGTTTTGAGGAGTTTCCTGTTTGCTCACTGTAAACCAGGTCTCAGCAGAAGTATGTTGGCTTTAGTGTATCGTATTAGTGATTTAGCTGAAAAAGTTACACAGTCATACAGAGGTAATCCCTGTTAATCATTACTCAGGGCATTTTATCATTATATTATATACATCTTTATTATAATTTATTATTATATTTATTTGTATAAATCTAACCATTGTTACCTGCATTTTTAGTTTTGCGACTCCGTGTAGCATTGCCATCGGTGCCTCCAGGGCTCAAAGGACCCACTGTTAAACTGCCCTTAGCATCAGCTGCTTTGTTAAAGCTGTCAAACAAGCTGCACTGCTTTATATTTATGTACTGTTGCACTTGTGTTTTTTTGAGGTTGCTGAGCTACTGTCTACATAATTTGCATTAGGTGCACCGCCATGAAATTTAGATAAGTTAGCCCAACCTTTCGACCACTTTGTCCTGTGAGCCATTGGCCTAAACTATACTAAAGCATGGAGTGCAACCAGTGGAGGCTGATGCCGGCAGGTTTGTCATCATTAGGAGATTACGTTAGATTGAATTGACGCTGTGCAATTTATGTCATAAATACGAATAGCAGCGTTGTGTGTCAAGGAGCTTATCAGTACCTCAGCGCAGACCCAGTTGCAGAGCAGTACCAATTAATACCAGCTCTTCACAGTGGTGTGACTTTTTTTTTTGGAGTGGCCCAAGTGTTGCAGTGACCTATGCTGTGGGCACACAAGTCAGTACAGCTTTGATGTACCATTCTTGTCTCATGGCGGTGTTTTAAATTCCTGTTTATAGGTTAGTGTAGGAGTGAATTGCACCGATAAAAGAAAATTACTTTTATTCGTCAAACAGCTCAAACTGGCTGGGCAGATAGCCAATCGTAAAGGGGTGGCACCTTGTGTGTCCAATCAGATTTCACACGCCCCTTATACTTGACACCTATCCCTACTGGGGATAATATTTACAAACAGCAGTCGACAAATCCTGCGTAGCATACCTTTTAAAGATGCAGACACATGGCCCACTCATAAAAAAAGTTTGTCACATTTCATGAGAAACTCAATATGATGATTGTCTCACACAGGATAGATTCTTATTTTCTTTCACTCTTCATTCTAATCGTAAAAAAACATTTTAGCTCAGACCAATGTGCCTCTGTGACAGCTTCCGTATCTATTCTTCATATCATAATTGCATCTAAACTGCTGAGCGCTGTTCCACTGTTTGCTGCCGCTACACTCAGCTGAACACATTGCTGCACCTTAAGCTCATATCCATGTACTGACGCGCCTCTGCTGCTTATCAACGCTATGTAGCGTTCCACAAGATGAGATTGTCTGCCCCGAGCCATAAATTTTTGTGATTTTTAATATGCATAACTGAATAATTATCTACTGCTGCATATCAGGTGGACTGCTGGGTTTAGATTTATACATCTCATTTCGCTAGATAGTATGTTCCCCTCGACGGCTGGAGGTGGTTTGTGGGGAGTGGCCACACAACAGCTTGTACTGAGCTCTGCTGCATGGTTGGCATTTGGGTAATGAAGTTTTGGGGAGGCTGGCCGGAACGTAGATGAACACAGATGTACAGTAGGCATGAAAAATGTGTCGCAAAAATTTGTTAAACAATCCCCCGCCTTCACCGGATTTTTCATTTATCTGTTAATAAGACACTGTGGCCTCTCAGGCACGTCTTGTATTTGGGAGATGTAAAGTCGTCATAGCAATGAGAAAAAGCATCCCCGCCTGGTGGGACAGGGGCCAAAAAGGTGGAGGATTAAGAAGCTGTGCTGATGCAGATTGCATTCCTCTATTATCCCGGGTTTCATCATATACTCTGGAGAGCAAACACTTTTCTAATCCTCCAAGGCTGTTTTTCCTTCTGTGTCATCCACCATTTTGTCTAGAGGGAGCGTTTGTCTGATCCTTGTAGTTTGTGTAATCCCACTCGTATCTGCCGTGACACCGTTTGGCCTGGAGAGAGACTTTGTAGTACTCCAATGATACCTTCATTTTATTTTTAAGGGGGTTCGTGTGTGTGTGTTTGAACACATTTTGTATTGAATAGGTTATTTGACAGTTGAGTTGTGAGGTACAGAACTAGTCAAACTCTTTACCTCCTGAAACTGATCGGGACCCTTAAGTCATTGATGCTGTATGGAAACACTGTAAAATCTCACAAGTTAAGCTTGTAAACTGATTGTTTTTGAAAAACAAAGTAAATATAACCATTAATCTTGTTTTTTTTTGGTTTACTTTATATTTAATTGCTAAGTTTACTCAAAATGTTGCTATATTCACTTTTGTGAAGTTGTGGCAACTTAAAAATGACAAGTGAAATTACGTTGTTCTTTCTAAGTGTTAGCAACTTTAGTAAACCAAGGTAGTCGGATTTAACTTGATCATGACAAAGAGGATTTTGCCTAAAATGAAGTTAGCAGATCTGTGCGTTCTATTTTGTTTACATATTTGAGAACACGTGCACCTCATATTTAGGGGCTGGGTAGCAGTGCTTAATACCTTCAAGGTATCAACCAAATGAACCCAGCAAAGTACCATATAAACTTCTTCAGTCAAACAATATCGACATTTCATTCTTTAGGTCTTTCTATTCTAAGTATATACATGTCTGTCGTGACTGGAGTCTTTTTACGCAACTGAAAGCCTCCATTAAATGATGGGTATTGAATCCATTAGTAAAAGTATGAGGTGAAGTACTGTATTGCTATTGGTATCACTCTAAGGGTACTGGTATTGCAATGTTTTAACATAATAGCCATCACTGCCCACAGCAGGCACTACTTATGTACATTAACTTATTTCTGTTTTTCCTTTATCTCAGTTTCTGTGTGGAAGTGTGAAGCAGCACATATACAGCTAATATCAGTTCATACAGTCATAGACTAAGCCTTGAACAGACCATTATCTGGGCAGAGCTGCCTGACTAGCTGGTTCTATTCACCGTGACTTCTCCGGTCTCTCCTCACGGGTATCCGTTTCCCTGTGAACAACGTATTATTTGGAAACAACCTCTGACCCTCAGTCAGAGGCAGGACAGGTGCCCATCACCAGACTTCAGTCTACTGATCTGTGAGTTCACTTCACAGCAAAATAGCAGTTAAGCTAAGGACAGGTGTTTTGCTGGTTGCCAGGCAACAGTTTAAAAAACTTGCAGCAAGATGCAAAATGCGCTCGTTCTGATCAAGGCCTGTAAGGTCATTCTTGGTTTGAACGAAATTTAGGAAATTCAACACTCAACACATGAAACTTGTATAAAATGATTTCTTTCAGTGCAGTGTTATATAAAAACTGCTGCATTGGATTTTCTACCCTGAACAAAGTAGAATTTCGAGGAAAATACAAAATACTTTTGGTACCTTCAGTCCACTTAAAACCAGCTTTGATGTTCAAATTCACACTTAATCTCCACAATCAGTGGAACCAAATCATTAATCTGCCTCCATTTTTTTGATATAGTTAAGCTCTGCTGGGCTGATGGGTGGTAAAGATCTCTGACCTCCTGCCTGTTCCAGCGAAGCTCGACTCTCCCCAGCAGAAACAGGGAGGTTTGACCGAGGCTGTGCCACCTGGGGCTCTCTGGCACTGGAACACGTCTGCAGTGATAATTAATGAGAATTACCGTTGCAGTGAGAGGCACTTTGGCAGGGAGGGCGAGAGAGAGGGAGAATTGGACTGAGAGGGGATCACTGAGACATAATGAGTGTGGTGAAGAAGACAGAGACAGAGGTGGTGGGAGGAGAGATGAAAAGAGACTAATGTGATTATTTTGCTACTGGCAGAAGACATAGTCGCGTTGGCATCGGCGTGTTTTTTCTTCCTCTGAATGACAAACATACTGATATATACTCATAAATATCATGATTTATTTAACTTCAGTTCTCAGCTTGGCAAAAGAGGGATGAGTGGCACTGAAGCATATTGGGTAGGACGTATTGAGGCATTATGATCTGACTGAAAAAAGTTTCTTTTTTAAACAGCAAAAAGCCTCCCTCTCTCCCTCGCTCAAATTCCATTGCATAAAACGCTTGCTTAGTCTCGAGCACACTTGACTGGAGAAAGGAAATGCCTGAGGCTAGACTCACTGTGATGAAACAGATCCTTGGGAAAAGGCTGTGGAGCCCAAGTAAGTAAAAACCAATGCAAATAATTAGTTCTGAGCTAATAGTTCTCAAACAGCAGAGCAAAGTGGACTTTCAGTGGAACAATGCTGGTCAGGTTCTCTCCACCAGCACATTAATTCTAATCAAAGAGGATTTATTCTCAGGATAGCAATAATAAATAATGCTCATTATCACAGTCATTTTCCAGCTTTTTGCATTTAACTAACCAACATTGTTTAATGCGTTGCCAGCTTTTCTTTTTGTCAGGCCTCATTACAAAGAATAAACATTACACAGTAGCCTGACATTTGCATATTTTCTTACATACTTTTTAGAGTCATTTAGCAACCATGTGAATTTGGGGAACATGCAGTAGTGTTTTTCAAGGGTGTAATTTCAGCAGCAACGGGGGCACCCTTTACTTTCATAATTCTATTTTTGTCATACCACTTTCACTTTTAGATTAATTTATTCACCAACATCTCTTGAAACAGCATTCTCTTATTGTCCAGAGAGGATATGAAAAACATGCATGTGCTAATCTGTGACAGCTATTGGTAGCAGCTTGTGAATTACAGGCAACATATAGAAGTGTTATGGAGGTATTTGTGACTCTATGCAGCCTGAGAAGAAAACTGCAGACAATACCTGGGGTAAGAGAGTCTTGCAACTTCCTCTGCATGTTTTCTGCATGTCAGTTGTTGATGCCTCACACCCGATACCATCACCAATACACCACACACGCAATACTCACAATAACAGGCTCCGGCTATGAAAATGCTTCACAGCTATTTTTAAAAACATTTTACTTGCTACTGCAATTTCATTGCAAAACATGCCTTAAATGGCACAACATGCATTGCATTAAAAAAGAAAAAAGCTGCCGTGACATCTGGAATTTCAGGCTGCAACAATAACAAAAAAAACAACCTGCAACATCCTGCAGAGACTGATCAATATTAACATCAAATGCTTTCATCCAAAGTGGTCTCACTCCGAAGTCATTACATGGTGATGGTCGATCAGTGACCTTCCACATCAACCTATGATGTTTTAGACGTCCTTGCTGCATCAACCTGTGACATTCAGAGCGAGAACAGGTTGGGTAACCACGTAACATAAGGAGCGCAATTGTGCTTATAGGGCAGACGGGTGGGGAGGTGGACGGGTCCCACAAACCAACTTTCATGCGGGAGTCTGGCGTTCACGTCCTGTGTGTGTGTTTTTCTACACTTTACCATGTGCCCCTTTTGCCTAAACCTAACTGTCTGTGACTTGGTGCCTAATCCCAACCGTCTTGACAGTCCGCGCTGTTGTGTGAAAATAGTGACCGTGCCGCGTCATCCCACAATACGTGCATTTGTTGACATCACAGTAATGGGCTGCGTTATCCTGCCATGATGTCATCCCACCACACGTGCATTTGCTTACATCACTGTAGAAGCATCCCGGAACGTCATAGGTTTACATGAAAGGTCGCTGACCGACCATCACCATGTGACGACTTCGGAGTGAGACTGTGTTGTTGCATCTGTGTCAGTTTCTGTGTTTTCAAATTTTAATTCATTCCCACATTTGTTGCTCTGCAGGTCTCAGTGCTTGTTTGTGTTTTTTATGTAGGGGTCACTGTAGATCTGTCAAGACAACAAATTGAGCTCTCAGTAGAGCTAGTGCATTGATATCTACAGTTGAGAGAATTTCTTTTTATTTGCATGCTGCCATTTTAGTTGAAAGCCCAGTGACTAATTCCATCATTATTATTGTTTGGTAGATTGATATATGTATATAAACACAGGGAATGGCATTCACTTGCATTATCATTTTAGCTGACTTCATTGAGTCCTTTCCTCTTCTAAAATCAAACCTCGGCTCTTGGTAATACAATTAATGAACCCTCATTATGGTGGTGAAGGCACATTTCAAAAACAAACTTGGACTTTCTATTTGGTTTTCTCCTGTGTAGTCCTTAGATACTCTGCAGTAATTCAAGGGTCTTTGTGGTGACTTGTGGGATGCTATAATCCAACAGCAGGAGCTCGCTTTACACGTTATGGCCTTGAAGTGGAGAGAAAATAAAAATGAGAGAAATCACCTACTGTGAAGTGTTTAGTTGGAATAAAAACCTGCAGACTTTTATGGCTCAGGATTGGACACCAGTGAATAAAACGGCACTCTGCTCTCTGGAGTCTGATGCTGTTGGAAGTGCTGAGAGCTGCTGGAGCCTCCGTGTTGAGGTTTTTTCTTTTACATAAGACAGTTGGACTCATCCCCCAAAAGTAAAAACATTCTCTAACCTCCAGTGGTTTGCATTTGAGCTCGCTTTTTTTAAAACTTTTTGCTCAAACTGAGGCTAAATATACCTGGACAGAGCCAGCAGCTTGTCTCATGCCTCGTTCCATCAAAGGCATTTCAGCAGTGTGATGGTCAAGTTCAAAACAGCTGCTGGCAAATTTACCCGGTGAAGGAAAAACACAGAGCAGTCGTTCTGTGTTATAGTCAAGCCTAAAATGCAGCCTTACGGAGATCAGTGGTATTTCAGCTGGGCACATACTATCTCTTTCATCATAGTTGTCAGAAATGATATGTGAGGGTGTTGGTGACCTTGAGGGTGGAGGTTTAGACTGCTATAATGGCCACAGCAGTGCAGGCTATCCTCTGCCACAAATAGAGGAAACTTGTTTCCAAATAAGAAAAAAATGTTTTGCTGCAACAGTTTGCCTGGACAAAATTAACGCAGTAGGGCCGTAATCAAGCAAATGAAATCTTGGTTGACTGAAATTCTAACTACTCTTCAGTCAATCTAGATTGTCAAAACAATCATACCAAAAATAACTTTATGCACATTTAATGATGTCACGTCAAAACATTGCAGTACACATTAGTGGCCGGCGAAAGGTGTCTGTCTCCAGGTCCTCCTTTTCAGTACAGCTGCTGCTCCGTCTTCTTCTGATTAATGGCGGGTATAACTGGTGTTTAAGGTGTATTATCCCCCCTTCTGTGGGTTTATAGCTGGTTAAATTATATAGATAATTGATCAAACATTTATTGTATCGCTATCAAGGAAAATTATATTTAAAAAAATTATCAATTTATTTTTTGCTTAGCCCTATTTTATATATTTATACTATTTTCCATCTTTAATCAGTGTGGTCTGAGCAATGTTTTTATGACTTTACAACTATCTGTACAACTATCTGCAACCAGCTGATGAGTGGAAAGTGAGACAACTGCATCCAGGTTGTGTTTACAGAGCATGTTCTGGCAACGTTTTCAAGCCTGAACTCAGTTTATCATTGTCATTTTTGTTGTTTCTTTTACAAAAAGTCATGTAGTTAATAGCTTTTGAGGTGTCATTGTACCATGTTATTATTGTATTCATTTGAAATTAAACACAATAAGAGGTGATATTTCAGATTTCTAGGTAACAAACTGATGTAGGTATTGTCATATGTTGCAAACTCCTTACAACTTCCCTTTACAGGAACTTTTGATTGTAAAGAAATGCTTGATTTTGTGTCTCATTAGAATGTACCTATTTGACTAAGGAAAAGGGATGCTCATTGAGTTTATTTTATCATTTATCGATTTAAAATTGACAAGAGTAGTTTTCCCATGTCAGTAACGACTAGTTTTAAACAAATACATGTATCTTTCCTCCTGCAGCACCTTTTGCATTTGCATGGGAGCCTCCACAACATACGGCGTTAATGTGAATGAGCCTTGATACCTCTGTGGTTTCCATAAAAATTCTTTCAACACAAGCCTTTACATATCCAACCCCCTATATACCAATTACTCCATCTTGCTTTCCATCTGTGAATTTTAAACAACAGAAAGTTGTATGTGATGCTATACAAACTCACCTGATGGACTCTAATGAATAGGACGGGTCATAATGTTGATGTCTGACCTCAGTAGCAGGGGGTGAAAACATGATGCTACCTACACTCACATAGTAATTGCTTTTTTGGTTTAATGAAATTCCTCTCGCGGACAGTCCCTCACCTTGAGGGGTGTCCTTGCATGTGTTTAAGAAGTGGAGGCAAAAGTTTCCACAGTCTGTGAGGAGAATAATCTTGTTTTTTTCCTTCAGAGCATCTCTTGAGTTGACTGAATGGTGGAAAGAAATCCTCCTCACCTTAAACGCCTCACGGATCTCTGTGCTGGTGAAAAGCAAGGCAGGAAGATTGACAACCACAGGCGTGTTGTCCATTAAAAACTCAGTTCAGATTTGGCTGAATAGTTTGGCTATTTTAATACCCAGCATCACTTATATATAGAATATATTTAGTCATGGCGTGACACATTGTGTGATAGCTCATGTTTTGTTAGTGGTACTTTCCTCATGTTCACACAGGCAGGGGCGTAGCACTAAACTCTGGGCCTTATGCATAAGCACCACCACCACCACCATGGAAACACATGGATATCATATAGATCATAAAATTGCAATGAATCCATTGATATCAAACATGTAATGCTAGCTTACTGGGAAAAGGGGGGACTAAACCATTTTTTTGGAGGGACCTTAAAGAACACTTCACTTTTTTTATTTAGTTTGATTTATTCAGCCATTTTTCATTTAATTATGGCACAAATTACTAAGAGATAAAACACAAAATATTCATTCCAGCCTTTTTGCAGATCAAGAGACAGGCTTGCTCTCTCTCAGACCAAAATCAAATCAGATCGTAAAACTAGGCAGAGCTGATCGATTTAAAACAAGATTAAGATCAAGTATTTGTGTGTCTCTACTGCATAGACACCCTAGTTTTATGCGAGGACCCTCTTTATGTCGGTGATATACTTTTTTTTTTAAAGCAGGACACAAAAAGTGCAACAGCTGTGAGATCTAATGAAGACAGGTGTGTGTGCCTTTGCAAATCATGTCAAATCAATCGCATTTACCACACGTGGACTCCAATCAAGCTGCAGTGACATCTCAAAGATGATCAAGATGAATGGGAGCAAAGTTTTGTATTAGGCTTTCTATGACTCGTTTTATTTAATGTAACACTTTTTATTTTGCCTTGAGTTTTTAGGAGAGTTCTTTGAATAAGATTACCTTCCTACCTCTCCTGCACAAGTTACTGTTTACTTTTGATTAATGTATAACTGAGTAAACAAAAGTGCCTTTGTGTGTGTATCATATCCTTTAGCATTTTATACCTACAAACAAAAATTATTAAAATACAGAGAAAGGCAAATTAGGAGATAGGTTTTACTTTTCTTTACTTGCTAATTTAGCATCTAGTTTGAATTACAAAGAAACATGGAGTTAATAGTTTTTTTGTACGTCCGAATGGCACAAGATAGAATGGTTGGTGTTTTGAATTCAGCCACAAATTGCCAGCAATGAAAAATGTGCCGGTTTATGTTAATAGCGCAGTGATTTATAAAAGTGGTGGGGTATTTGAACCCTTTCAGCTACACTGTAACAATAACACCACAGTGTAAGTCACTGGTAGTAATTGCAGTTAGATTTACACCCATGCTTCTGAGAATGAAAAATGGGCCGATGAAATGCAGGTGTGCATTTGATTAATACCCCTGCTTCTCCCTCTGTGTCTTATGGCAGCTTACAACCTCCTGTCCTCTGGGAGCAGAGGGAGGAAAGTCTAACAAAGTCTGACAGTCGTTGTAACCGCATTCTAATTAGATTATTCAACGACTTTATTAATTCAGGAGCAAATCACTTAACTTACTTAGCATCAGACTGTCAGGCTGTGTTGTGGAAAGCCAGAGCAGCATAATCAGGTTTTAAGTGCCCTCAGATATTGGAATTGTATCAGCCAAAGTCAAAGAAACAATCCCGGCCAAGTATTGCGTAGGCACTGGAGAGTCCGGAGGTGGAGCCTGGGGTTGTTCAGTGAATCTAAATAAGCTACAGACAACGCATCTACTTAAGATCATACTTTGACCAACAGCATTGTCTGAAACTCTTCCAAACACTACATTGGTACAGTGCTCGACTTTCTAAACATATTCAATTGAAGCATTTTTCCCAGTAGTTTTTAATCTTTGTCACTCGTGATAGGGACGTACCACGAACTGAGTGAGTGCAGATTTAGGTCTCACTCTAATATTTGACATTCTTGCAGGTCCTTGAATGCAGCGCAGCAGGAAGAATTTTTTTATCTCCTCCGCAGCTGAATATCACTCCTGGGGTGGATAATTGATCTGTTTATACCTTCACAGCTGATCAGATTGATAGATGAGTGGAGATATTTGCTGACTTTTGTAAGTGAAAGACCCAGCAGAATGAACGGTTTAGTTTCACTTGTGCCTGATGTTCTGCTGCTCCTCTCTTCATCTACTGCGGTATAAATAACCCAACGACGTATATATTTAAATACCGCTCGACTATGGCGGGGCAAATTATACTATGGCGGCCTGCCATAGTCTTGGTTATTAATGGGAAACACTAATGACCTGTAGCAATAAGTTGGATCCTACTCTATATCTTTCATACTTTTCTGATTTTAAAATGTTTCTGAACAAGAGAGAAGATAAAGTTATGTCTGCACAGTCGTACTTGAACATTCAACTTTGTGTGTATTTCCTGCATTTTTTTTGGGCTTATAGCAGTTTTAATGCCTCTGCGCCAGTGTGAGCCGGGGCTGGAGGCATTATGTTTTGGTTGTCTGTCCGTCTGTCTGTGCGGTCCATTCTAGTGAACACAATATCTTAAAAAGAGTACTACCAGGCCACAAGGTTCTGTCTTTCTTGGTGCAACAGTTAGATTAGGAAGGCTAAAATGAAGCCAGGTCTCAACAGCGAAAGAGCACAACAGAATGAAGAGGAATTAAATTGTCCATAAAATTAGAAGCCTTTTGGCAATTACACATTTGCCAGAAAAGGAAGCGATGCATCTCCCATATGGGGACCTTTCGCCCTTTCCCATTGGTGTGGGACCTGGGTTGCCAGATGTGAGATCAACAGTTGGACCCTGTTGAACTCAACAGCCAAGATAGAGAATATTTTAATTTCTCTTTATACCTTCTATCTTGAAAGAACCACAAAATATGTCTTTATGGCCCACATATACCAGAAGGTCTTATAGAACAAAGTGCGAGCTGTGAGTCGACTGCACAGTTGCAGGTGTTGAAATCACTCCCAGCTGGATGATGTTTGCCTCATACTGCCTTCACAGCTCTCGCAGCAGTCCTGCAAGCTTCTGCTGATTCCTGACACAGTAGAGCTGTCGATTTGAATTTCCTTCGACCTGACAAGCTTGGACCCACAGAAATTGATTTGACTTGACAGCTGGAAGTCCTTGACAATACCGATCCTTAACTTCACGTCATCCTTTGATTGACCTATTGGGCTCCTCGATCTTGTTTCTCTCCCTCTTGCTAATATCCAGCCGAATCCTCTCAGATCAACTCTCCTGTCCAGGGACTTGGACCGGGCTTCATTGAAAATGCAGCAACTGCTTCTATCACCTTGATGTTCCAAGAAGTAGTTTTCTCAAGGTTGCTGTGAGGGCGATACAATCAGGCAGTGTTTGCAATGGAGAAACATCCTCAGCTTGAGCCTTTGTAGATGAAGCCTTTAAAGGGAAATCTCAATGGGTTTGGGGGAATTAGTTCTTGCTGGTGTGTGATAGTGTGCAGGCATTTCTATGTATGTGTGGGAGTGTTGAGGTATTAGTGCAGGACGTTTTGAATTCTTCAGATTAACCTTCTCAACACTGGATTGAGAAAGACAAGAAGGCAAAAGAAACATGAAAGCAAGAGAGAGATAGACAGTTGTTTTTAAGTACAAAGAAGACAGCAAAAGACGAAATAAAAGAGAGGAAGTCAGAGAGGTGAAGACAGAGTTGAAGGAAAGTGGAAATATCAAGATAAAATGAGAGGGTGACGAATATAGAAAAATAAATATGAAAGAAAAGAGAATGTGTTTTTATTTCTCTGTTTCTCCCTGCAGGAGTTCAATGCTTGGTTAGTACTTTGCTTTGACATTAGTGTATAATTAATTAGTGTATAATTAATCAAGGATTACTTTTAATTATCACATTCTTTTTCTTTATTATTTCTACTTTGGTCCATACCTCTCCTCAATAGTTCTATCACTCATCGATGCCCACGTTATTAATTTTGTCTTGCTTCTTCTCCGCTCATCTATATTTTCAATTTGTGCAAAATTCCTTTCAGGCGGTGTGATCACACAGTGTATTGCTAGGGCTGCAAATGTTCTAACATTTGCTGAAGTGCTTTTTATTTATCCTTTTTAATTATCCTTACCTCAGCCTTCCTCTTAGCTTTATATTTGTGGCTGTAGCTGCAAAGATTCAGCTAAATGCCTTTTTGCTCCATATACAGTAGCTCAAGGTCGTTCTTAAATCTTGGCAGCGAGACTGCTGAGACCTGATTTATACAGTTTTCAAACCTGTAAAATCCCAAGCTAACCCTGTTCCAGCAGGGTTATGTCTCTCTAGACTAAAATAATTTCATTTTTAGACTGTGCCAGTGAGCAGAATGAAATGCTGAGGTTTAAAAAGCTTGAAGAAAGCAGTTGCTGCATGTCATAGTCATCTGGACCTGTGGGAGAGATGGATGGCTGAGTAATGATGTCTTGATTATTACACCTGGGAGACCTCCATGCCTGTTTTTTCATATGGTAAATACTATTACAGAATAGAGCTCAATTCACCCTTGGGATGGAAAATACCAATCAACCCCAATTTCTTTGAGGTGCTGATTTCTGACAGCGCAAACATTGAAATGCCAGTGGTCAACTGTGGAGAATTTAATATTTTTGTTACATACAAAACCAGGGAAATGAATCATTTTCATCACTTAAGTAATTCGAGGTCACAGTACTTTAAATGCCATGTCGAGACACAACCACAGGCTTAATTTTTGATTTGTTGTTGTGCTGAACAAACAAATGAGTATCACTCACCTGATTGACAACAATAGCTGGGACTTGTAGTGCAAAAACACCACGATGAGAGTTGAGTGCTAAAAACTAGGATTGGACAGGGGAAAATTATCCCCTGGATTACCACATTAATGAATTCGGTTTTTGGTGTAATAGCCCGCCTGTTCCATTACGGCTCAGTCTGGATAGTGACCGTCCTGGGGATTTTAGATACATAAAAATGTAAAAGAGTATGGTAAATGTCCAGTCAGCTCTCATTGTTGCTGAGGTGTTCTGTGTTGTGCCCCAGAATGATCCCTCAGTGATTCACCAGTTGTAACCATTCAGTGTTGAAGCCAAACGACTTTTTATATGTTTACAAGCACAGTATTTGCAAATTTATCATGTTGGGTAAGATCTTACTCATCAAGTTAATGGATCTAGAGAGACATCCACATTGCCACAACCCGGTCCAGGTTTGTGTATTATTAATTAGGTTGTTGGATTATTCATTTTTCATTGTACAAAACAGGCTCTTTGTGATAAAAGACTGCAAACAAAGTTAATTTATCAGTTATTCAGAGCTGAAAACGAAAGTGACTTCACCTAAAATGTTGTTTGAAGTTCTTCATTGCACAGAACAGCTTCACATAGATGCCAGTAAATTGAGTACACATTCCTCCTTCCACACTCCTTCATGAAGGATCAGTTGATTTTTGGTAGTCAAAGGTCAAGGTCCGTATGACCTCAACAAACAACATATTTTGGGCTGTAACTCAAGAATTCATGTGCATATTATGACAAAATATCATACAAATGTCAAATAGATAATAATTATTATGACATTTTGCATCCAAAAAGTTAAAGGTTAACTTCTCTGTGACACCATAATGTTGTGCAAAATCAGTTTTCTGGCCATTATACAATGCCATTACCCAGAAACAGAAGGGGGAGACATTTGGTCAGATGGTGAATTGGTGACACTAATTTTGGGTGTCCACCTTGAAGCTGTGCTGATGGTAGAGTCCTTCTGTGCTGCCGGGGTGAAGATGTGCGTGGAGCATTCATGTTTAAGAACTTGTCACCTCTTTAGAGCAGCATCCATATTTGAAGCATTGTCCACTGTCATGGCTACATATGAGTCTGGACAACCATGGATGTAAACTTTTGCAGAGGCATACAACCACGAGGTGAGAGTTCTAGTGTTTTTACTATTTTCTTACATTATTTAAAAAAATTAAATTGATTATTCAAGAAAACGGCATCCTGTAGAACAAAGAATGAATCTGCCTAAAACTGCTGATAGGTTACCTATGTAGAAGTGATTTTTGCAGAGACAGACATTAAGAGGTTCTGAGTGTCTTGAAGAGGCCAAGCCAGGCATAGACAAAGCATATAAGATAATGGACACACAACTACTGAGTACAGTTTTAATAAAACAGACAAGGAGGACATGAGGGTGCCTGGCGTCCAGCAGCAGCTACAGCTGTTTTATGTGGACAGTCGGACACACAGACATGCCACCGCACACAGATACATGCACTCACCTTGAGAGGCAGCGTTAGCTCTTATCTGAAGCTGTGATCAGCTGATGTGTAGCACCTGGATACTGTGGCAGCACACCGCCAGCCTGATCTATGAGGCAATTATAGTAAAAACGTCTGTCTAAGCATTCCTGGGGTTGAAAGGACTGACCGGGATATTAAACAGATTACATTATATACAAAGTGAAATGTGATGGCAGCGGACCAAAAGAGAGCCCTTTTGTGTTGGCGATTAGGAGTTCCCTTATAGATGGCTCCCACCCTGTCCACATTTTTTAACCTCAACACACACACACACAAACACAGATTCAGACTCGCACTTGGCGACAGGCCAAGCTCCAGATTTGTGTGTGCATGTGCACCATTTAAAATGTACGTGACATGACTGTGTGTGTGGTTAGCTCATACACTTTGATAGATTGCAGAGTGCTAGCAGTCTTTTCAGTGTGTAGGCAGCTTGGCAGAGAAGGCAACTTAACCCAACTCAACAATGTCTTGATTTACTGGTACCTAATCAAATCAAAGCCACGCCGGGTAAAGCAAATCAAAACCAGACCAGACCGGATCAAATCAAGAAAACATCAACAAAAAACACAAAAACACAGTTATCAATTATTTAGAGCTGGAACTATTAGTCAATCAATTAAAAAGTCACTCGAAAGAAATATGACAAAGTCTTTTGATAATCGATTCATCTATTCAGTCATTTCTCAAGAAAAATGTTTCAACATTTGCTAGTTAGTTAGCTTCTTAAATGTGAGAACCTGCTGCTTTTCTTCATCAATTCTGACAGTTAATTTAGTGTCTTTTGGTTTTGGGCAATCTGAAGATGTCACTCTGGGCTCCAGTTAATTCTGATGAGAACGTTTACAATATTTTGGACATTTTATAGACAAAACTATTAATTGATTGATCATGAATGTAATCGACAGATGATTTGGCAGTGGGAAAATGTTAGTTGTAGCCCTACTGTTAGCATAGGCTGTATATAAGGATGGACGACTCATCTCCCCTTACCCCTACTGTACAAAATGAAGCCAAAATGTCCCAGATACGGCTCCTGCCATCTTGCTCTGGTGGCATAATTTGGGGACTGTGCTCTAGTGATCTCTGTGGTATCAAGTTTCTGTCATCTGACCCATCTTGCGCAGCACCTTTGAATTTGAGCAAACTGATTGGCACACACAGCTCACACTCATGTAATCAAAACCCCTTTTTCAATAGCATTAAACAGAAAACAATAATATTTAAACAGCAACAGGGTGATAAGAACTACCTTAAATGACAGAAACCATCTTTGGGGTGAGATCTACTTTGATTTTTTTAGTTTGGCTCATGTCCCATTCAGTAACGTGGAGGGGGCAATGGGGTTCATGACCTATACTGCAACCAGCCACCAGGGTGTTATCTAGATGTTCTGGCTTAACTTTTGGGGAGCTGTCATGTTTTTCATCTTTATATACAGTCTACAGTTATTACTTTATTGAGATATTGTAACTTATTAATTCAATAAGAAGTTTGTGCATGCACTCTCACATTCATACATTCTCACCCATGCACACAGGTTTACAGACAAGAGTACTATTATATTTTGCTAATCAATATTAACACAAAAAGACACCTTCTCCCTTGCACTCACTTGCCTGACCTCCATGCAAAATTTCAGCCTTCTAGGGCAAAACTGTGGCCGCCAAAAGGTGGGGAAAGCCAACTTACCAACTGACCAGCCAACCGATAGTTTGACCTATCGAGCCACTGTTCATGGCCAATAAACAGTTTTCCGTGGGCATGAATCTAAGCACTAAAGTATTCACGAAATTGCATTACAAGTGTTCAAGACTCTGACAGTTAAAACACACCAACCACAAAGCCTAAAACAAATTTGGCCTCATGCAGTGCGCTCCAGTCCACACTAATTAAAAGATTAAAAGAAAAGTTCAGTTATGAACAACACAGTCATATAATCCTAGTTAAAGGCACTGTGCATACTGTACTATTTAGATCTCTTTAAAGACTAATGGAGTGACTTACAAATCATAAGGAAATCACTGAGGATATTAAACCCACCAGATCATGTCAATGCTGCCTTTAGGATGTTGTTATGATCTACCCGCCTGATTAAGTAATTTTATCCCCTCTACTCTCTGTCTTAGTAGAAGTTCATATGTTATTTTTATTTTCTTCTAACTTCATCTTTTTGGCATTATTTATTAATGTATTCATTGCCAGAAGTTAAACTGTAGTTGTTAAATTTATAGCCTAAAGGACAATTTATAGAGTTTCTTCTCAGTCACTAAAAGAAAGCCAAATCTAAAAATGATACAACAGCAATAATAACATGAGTTTAAGTTTTTTATGGATCGATTTGGTCAAAGGGCATTTAAGCCAAGCAGGGGCAGCTTGAGCTGCTGTGGCTGCCATTCTACCTGTCCAATCAAAAACCAAACTGAGGCAAAAGCAAACCAAGCCAGCAGACACAAAATCATATTAAACTGTACCAGATATAAGTACGGAGCCATATGGGAGAGGTCATATGGAAGGTCTGCAGCTCCTCCATGTCCAACCATGCATGAAGCACGAAGCAGCTATACGCTGTAATAGCCGATGGTCCCCCCCCCTTTTCATGAGAGGTTTCCATTTTTGATGCTAAGCACTTTATACTTTGTAGTTTAGAACATAAAACACTTTTCCCCTGAAAGAAACCAGGTGATTTAGTTTATAAATGTAAACGCCTCCAAGAACAAGATAATATGAAAATGGAATAAATATTGTTATTTAAAGTCGAACTCATACTGGACTTCAGAAGAAGATATAAATATTTGTGAGTTTAATATCTGATAATGACATATTGACCGTGATTTTGAACACGAAATCTACAAGCAATACATTTTGTGGTCAAAAACTAAACTTACCTATATAATTTAAACACTAATTTGGACTTAGAGCAAACATCCTCAGCATTTCTCTTCTGACATTTCACAGAACGGACACATGGCAGATATGCTGCATGAACATATCAACAATAAGATAATACTGGATTATATTGGATATCGGAGGCCTAATTTCTGTTAATATTTGAATACTGAAAAGGTAGATTACACAAACCAAAGAAAGACCTGATAATACCAGATAATACCAATACCAGGGGTGTGAACTTGAGTCACATGACTTGAACTCGAGTCAGACTTGAGTCACAAATATGATTACTTTAGACTCCACTTGAGAAAAACAAATAAGACTTACAACTTGACTAGGACTTTAACACCAATGACTTGTGGCTTCGCCTGGGCTTGAGGCCTTTGACTTAAAACTACTTGATACTTTCAATATTAAACATAGTGATCTAATGCTTAAATCACATTATTACAGTGTTGTTATTACACTTGGTGAAAAGTGCATTTTGACATGTTTTGGGACTTGGGACTCGACATGGGAGTTGAATGCAAAGACTTGAGAATTACTTGTGACTTGCAAAACAATGTCTTGGTGCTACCTCTGCTAGATACTAGGGATGTCAACATCTACATGTGTAAACGGGTACACGGATAACAAATCATAACCGTTCAGAAAAATCAATAACC
Source organism: Plectropomus leopardus (assembly GCF_008729295.1). Lineage (NCBI taxonomy): Eukaryota > Metazoa > Chordata > Actinopteri > Perciformes > Serranidae > Plectropomus > Plectropomus leopardus. The sequence goes on from NC_056478.1 coordinate 21,967,962, forward strand.
GTTTACACGTCATTTTTTCCTCTCCTCCTCCTCGTTCATTTCTCACCAATAGTATTTTTAGGGGTGATAATGTTGCCTGAAAGCTTAAGATAATAACATTAACTAACTATACACTTAAATATTCCCACTAATGCAGTTATCCGCATACATAATAGATGCACAGGTGGCAATGTTACGTTGATATTAAAAAAAAAACGCAGCCACGGCCAGTGTCGCATCACTTCAAGTTGACTCGGGGCCGCATGGACAACAAGCAACAAGCGATGAACAAGCGGAGCTTAAAAAAATATATTGTACAAAAGTGAGCAATAGTTAAAACAATGATTAAAAAAGAAGGTTAAACCTTTTCCAGCTTTCACTTGTACGTTTTCTTGTCTGTCAAAATTTATGATTTTATTTTCAACTCATTTTACTTTCTGTCATAAGTAGGTCTAAGCCTTAAATGGTGAGATGGATTGCCTACTTTTTAAGTTCTGTTCGCTGAATAAACGTTTTTGTCCGATAACTAACTACTGGAATGGCTTTGATTTAATGAGATTAGGAGGTATTTGAATGGAGACAGAACCATCTAGTGGTTATGTAGCGCAACTGTGATAGAAAAAGATCATAAATCGTGTAACCGGGTACACGTCGGTTAGAAGTCCCGTTTACACGTGTAGAAAAAATTGTAAACGTGATGATGTAAGATGAAATTTACTTTCATGTCTCACATCAGATTTGAGCCATTTTTTTTCCTTGGGTCTGTCTAACAATGGTGCAGATTACTTCTGGTGTTGTGTTTACGGTTCAAAAATTGATTTGTTACTTTCATGCGATGAATAATCCATAGAGTGGCTTCTTTATTAAATCTCCTATGTAGTCCAGAAGCGATAGTACTAGAGACTAAGCCTCTGAGGCCATTTCTTCCATCCATCCTGCTTACATATCAGCCCTCAGCGTTGTCTCAGTCACACATAAAAAAAGGGAAATGAGGACATATGACTTATTATTTTCAGGAAACGCAGTTGGAAAATCTATAATGAACAAAAAGCATGCTTCACAACCTTCTGTTAGATCCATCCTTCATTTACACAGCCATTCTTACTTTGTTTTCTTTTTAACAAAATCCTTCCATATCACAGAGACACAGTTTGGTTAATTTCAGGTCTATGCTATAGTACCTGACAATGTTTAAGTTATGGAAGATATATATGCGCTACTAGATGAATTGCACTGAAAGTCATTGGGGCTCTGCTTGCAATTCATAGGTGGTTCTGCCCAGGTAGAACTGCCTCAGGCCATTACCTTAATCTCATAGCTATTTAAAGTACTCAAAGTATGATACATGTCCCTGCACTGGAGATTGTAGCTGAGGTGTCACAAATTACACCGTCTTCAAAATGAATCAATCACAGCCAACTGCGTGCAACCATGGCGACTTCCTGCAAAGTGAGCACCATGCCAACACGACCTGGCAAGTGACCAGTTCCATCTCCATTAATTTCATATGAAGGAGTGAGCACTTGGCTGCACAGTGCATGCTGGGACATGGAAGCTTTAAGTGCATAGCAAGCACAAGACACGTGGAAAAGTGTGCAGGAGGGGAGTGAAAAATCATTTCATTTTATGCAGATGTGCACAGTGTTAGCCTTGCAAGACCAATTTCTGTTTGGCCAAAGATTATTCTGCTATTTTCTCATATCAGGGAGTAACATGAGCTGTCCAAGCATCTCTGTTGAAGTCAAATTTGTTACAGCAATATAGATAGATGGTAGAGAGACTAGACTAGACTGCATTTTTCTTTGATCTTGTCTCCAGCTTGGATACAAAGACATCTCTGGATTTTATTTCAAGACCAGAACTAGACTTAATTGCCTGTACAAAAAAAGCAGTGTTGAGTAACTGTGGTTGAGAAGACTTTGTAATGTGTAAAAATGTACTTTTGTATTGCCCTTTGATCACGGGACTCGCCCTGCTCTGTTGTTGGTCTTAACATGGTTTCAGCCCCTCAAACTGTTGGTCTTTGTCTCGGTCTTGATACACTCTGGTCTTGGTCATGACCCGGTCTCGGTTTAGGTAACCTTGAAAAGAAAACTTATAGATAGATGAATGCTTAGATAATAGTAAAAGTGTAACTTCACCATTCAGTACTACACAGTTCCCAGGCTTTTCAGGTTTTCAACAAGTATTTTTATATACATATTTATATTATGTTTAGATAGAAATCACAGATATGTATTTACCCTTGACAAGCCCATTTCAGCTAGACTGTAATTCCTGCTTTGTACAAAAAACAAAAGCCCAGATTATGTAAGTTTTGATACATTTAAAAATTTAAAAACAAGAACATTTCATTGGCATTTCAGAAACATTAATAGTTTCTTTTGTTTGTACTTGTTTCTAACTCCAGTACTACATTTTATATTTTATAATAGAAAAATGTAAAATGTATCCACAATTTCCTCACAGGAATCAGTAAAGTATTTCTGATTCTGATTGTAAGGAGCTTTTCTTGTTAAAAAAGCATTATAAAGACTATACTTAAAAAAAAAAACAACCTTAAAACCTTGAAAAAAACTTAAAATCAAATACATTTCTCTGGCATTTTTAACTTTTTTGTATCGAAAATGTACTGCACTGACATTACTGTGTCATATGTTATGGAAGCGAACAATGCATTTTGTGTACTGTTACACCTCTAATAGAAGAATAGAAGGATGAATGGATGCGTTGATATGAAGAATAGATCATCAAAAACTCAAAAGCTTACTTACAATTGAATTAATTTATTTTATTTTTCATGCCAGCTGGGACAGAAAAACAAGTTGATAAACCCATGGCCTGACATTGCTAATTCTTAAGAAGTTTTGTAAATGTGGTTTATTTAGTCCACGTTGCATTTTTTTCTCAAAGGCTACAGTTGTTTATCAGAGCTTTTGTTGTTGTTGTTGTTGTTGTTGTTGTTGTTGCTGAAAACACGTGATCAAACTGCAGAGGAAGTGTACAACGAAACTAAAACAAAAACACTAAACGAGGCTAAGAAGTGAAGAAGTGGAGTAGTGCAGCAGAGTTTTATATCCATTTATAAATTTAAGGACATCACAAAGACTATGGAGACAGGTGGTTGTTTTTCTTGAGAGACCACTATGCTAAATAGCTGTTCTTCTGTTTTTTGGGAACTTTTGTATATCATGTTGTATATTTTGTATTTCAATAAGTAGTAATATTGCACAACTGCTACCTTGGCCAGGTGTCTCTTGTAAAAAAGATATCAATGGGACTTCCTGGTCAAGTAAAGGTAAGAAGAATAAGACTTGTCTCTGGATTTGCCGTTGATGGCAACCCCTTTCATATCACATGCACTTCTCTCATTCATCGTTGATACAACAAGAATTGTTGGTGCTTTAAATTACATTAAGGGCTACACTTAAATCATGTGCATCCTGGGAAGTATCCCTGTGTTAAATTTATGTGATTCATCTGACTTGCGAGAAAGTTTACTGAAACTTTTGGCTGAAATATGTGGATATATTGCTCTGCCCTGTTGAATTCAAAGACCTGAATGACAAGTGAGATCTCATCAAAACAGTAGGTATCAGTGGTAATACAATGGTTCAATTGACTGCTTCTAAATGCGTCTGACATCTTGCCGGCTCCTTAGGGACGAGACATGAGGATGTGATGCCAAGTTAGCCTAAATCATTTGGGATCATTACAAACTATCACAGTATATGGAGTCATTGCTCATTCTCGCCTCTCATAACTCAGAGAAAATCTCTGAGCTGCCCGAATCTTTCATCCTGAAAAACTCCTTGATTAATAAGCGCCTTCAGCTCTTCTCTGAACCAGACTGTTCAGTTCGTACATGGCTTCATCTGTACCGACTGGACTTTAAAAAGAAAAAGGGCCCCATCTCAGAATGTGCTCCCTATTTTTGGCTTTTGTTTTAGGGTATGGCCTATTATAATGATGCATGCCTGCTTGGTTTTAAATGGCAATGTATTCAGGAGACATGACCAAGGGATTATGATAATGAATAAAGATCTCTGCGTCTGTCTCAAAGGGCAATGGTGAGGAGTGGGGGAAGGAGGGGTGAGATGAGGCAGAGGAGGATCAGGGGTAATATTACATATACTACAGACTTGCTGAATGAATAGTGGTTTGTCTGGATCAATGCTTGTGGTTTATATTGGTCATAAATTGAGAATGGACTCTTGTCATGGTTGCCTCCAAGATGATGGATATGATGTAATGTGTTTGATTATTCAGTGAGTCAATAGTGATCAATACTTGATGACAAACTGCCTGTCATTGGGTTTGCGGTGAGCTGTGGTCACGTCTTTATCACTGACATCAACGCATTTCTTGACTTGGACAGCTAATTGGAAAATCTCTGTGATATCGCTGACCAGGGAATGACCTTTGGTTCAAGATGCTTCAAATGTTTTTGATTCAGTGATCAGTTTAATATCCATAGGTGCAGATTTTGGAGGGAAGCAGCAGACACTTCCTCCTCAATATTGAGACCATGAGCATTTCTCCCTACCAAAAACAAAACAAAACATGAAAATAGCAGAATACTTTTATTTTGACAAAATTAAAGATTTTTATACCATAAATTGATATAGAAAAGACACAAGTTGGTGCATAAAAAAACACCAGAATGCAGAAAATTGTTTGATGCACAAAATTTTGTGGCAGAGGGCCCCCAAATCCCTAATTTCATATATGTCCTCACCAGTGTTGAAATAAAACCTAGGCCCTTGATTATATCATAACCACAGCAAATACAGTACCTTGGTAACTGTCTTAGGTTGACTATCTGTGTCTGTAAAAACAGCATGCAGCATCAGAAACAATTGCTGTATATAGCCAATCATTAAGTGATTTTTCAAAGTTAGTCTACCTTATTATTTTTTTTTTTGGCACTGTTATAGAAAGGTTTGGATATATTGTTGGCACAAAACAGTTTTTTTGACCTCTTCAATGCAAATATATTCATAGCAGATGGGTTCAAAAGTCAAAGGGTGGGCCACCCAAAGTCGAATTAATATATTAATATATTAATATATATATAATATTCACACAAAACCCAACCAGATAAAAGCTTGTTTCTGTTGCATCTTACCAACCATAATTATTTTTATGCGATGGAAAAAAGTGTTTGTGTATTTTGGGTTTTGTGTTGTTTCTTCTTAAATTTAGCTTCAGAAATTAGCATTTAATCAATAATATCCATGTATGCAATTCATTATGTTATGAGCTCAGATGAAAAGTTGAGGCTTTAGCATTAGTTTGCCAGTGTTTCTTAACCTATTAGTCCACATTTTGTGAATTATTGGAGTCAACACCCGTAACAACCGAAGCTGTCAGATAATGATGGAAAAAGGAGAGGGTATTTTTTGTCATGAACAATAAGGATTGAGTTGCCCTTTAGCAAATAAATCATTATGCTGCGACCTTAAACACACTGCCAGTTCCTCTTGTTGCCTCCTGAAAACTGGGTAACACAAACATGTTATTTTTTGTTTTTCTCAGGAAGCATAAAGAGCAAAATATTGTCGTTGTTGATGGAACTCGAGAATTCATCACTGACTGGATGCTGGGAAATAAAACTGAATAGGACACAAAGAAATCTCCAATCTAGTCTGACTTATTGTGCATGGTTCCTGTGCAAAATGTAAACACAGAGATGTTTTGCTTTTTCACAATGGAATTTGTAAAAGTGTAAAAAAAAAAAAAAAGAAAAGAAAAAAGCCTTAATGAGGGTTTGAGAGACTTAGTTGTGATGAATAGAAAATCAATGTTTATTTTAACAGGTTTCAGCCACAGGTAGTCTATAATTTGCCTTTGACATTACAGATTTGGATTTTTGACAAATAGGACATAAATGTGGTGCTCAGATGACTGTGATATGAGGCTGAAAACTGCAGATTGTGTTGTTAGAAATCACAGATAATTACCAAATTTTCAGTTAAAATTAACTTTCAATGCGCCTGATGTTCTGCTGCTCCATCTGTGCTCAGAGTGTGCTCTGCAGTCTGAGAGTGGGGTGCAGTGAATAACTGAACAGTATTCATATTTCAACAGGGCTCCTAATGAACAGTCCAGCTCTGACAATAAAAAATCAATTTGATGTTTTAATTGTGGCAGGCTACCGCAAATACACAGATGTCACCAAAACCATCCACCAACCCTCCCATCTGCCATATGTGGACTTTATTGCTCTGTATACTTCAACAGTTGCTGCCCAGTATGTCTAAAACTGCAGCTTCTCAAACTGCCACTAAATAATACCTTGGTGAATAAGTATTAGACACCAAGAGCCTCTGACCAAGCAGCGGTATTTGACGAGTTGTGAGCGAGACTGGGTTGACTAAATCCCTTGTTAACTTTTAGACATATCATTTTAAAGAACACAGTTAACAGGGTGACAAACATAATCTTTAATCTTTAATCTTTCTTAGAGTTCACAATGTATATTTCACTTCCTTACAAACTAACTGTCCAATTATGATTCAGTCAAAAATGAATACGATTTATAAGTACAATGACCACATAAAAATCGAGGAATGAAGTGATTAGAAAAGCACCAAAGAGAGGAGAGGAGATATACCTTTCTCTACCAGCATTTACCTGACACCACAGGGGATCTCTCTATTTAAGTTGAGAATTTTAATGGAAAAAAAACACAATTATGTTGTCAGATGTTTCATTGCAGCAGCAATTAAACTGTACACGTCTGGAATTGTATGTCGCCAGCTGTGCTCGCTTGTGAAGGAGCTCAGAGGTGTATATGCATGTCCTCTGCTGCACAAATCACATACATGTCTTATAAATCATGTTCGTTTTTGACTGTTTGCACTCCCAGATGTTTGTCTGAATGTGAGTGTGAGTGCACATGCACTCCATCCAATGTACCTATATTTTAGCGCTGTGTACGTCATGTTTGTTTCGTCGCTTTAAATAATTCATCAGATGTAGGCGTCTGTGCTCGGCTTTGAAAACATCCCCTCCACTGCTGCAATGTGACAGTATCTACACGTAAAACATGACAACACCGATCCCAGGTCCGTTTAACATAACAACATGCTACGCCAGGAAGAGGCAAAGTCTGTCTGTCTTAATGAGCGATGACAAACAACAACCTTTTTATTCCTTTATAGGAAACCTTTGCTCTGTAAAAATCAAATTTCTGCAGAATTCCCACTGGGAGGGTTGGGCTTGGAAAGTCACTTTACTCCACTGAATTTACTTTGAAGCAGCTATAATGAAGAGCCCAGCAGGAAGAGTTAGAGACATATCAGATGGGGGTGAGAGAGAAAATTGGCCCGAAAGTCAGATTTTAGTGTTTATTTATTGTTTCTGAGCGATTTCAGATCAATGACTATGCAGCTGAGGTCACAAGGGGCACAATTATTGAAATCATAATCCCCAGTTTACATCATGTGTCTGTCTGCCTATTGTTGTCGTCCAATCTCTTTGTCCCCAGGCTGAATCCATGTGTCTGAACAAACAAATGGGTTTTGATTCTGATGAATACAAAAGGTAATTGTAAGCTGGGAGGCAGAATTGATGGTGTTATGATTATCCATTCAGCATTCATGTGTCACCCTTCAGATGTACTGTATATGAGCATGAATGGGTTGATATATAAACATTTGTTTCTCATTGGAAATTTGTGGTAATATGCAACATATTCCCAAACTGAAATGTCCTATATGAGACAAAAATGCTTCTTCAATCATGCAAACCACCTGCTGCAAGGACGGAGAAGAGTGTGACAGAGGGCAAAAAACAAAAGAATGCAAACATCTGAGGTGACAGCCTGGGCACAGTTAAGCTGTTTATAATGATAGAAATCGAGTTCAGAATTGAGTCAACAACTTTCTAATCAACACTTTTTAACTGCAAATCATTTTTAATGAAAGTGTTTAATGAAAAATGTTGGAAATTTGCCGAAAACATCAACCGTGAACAATAATACCTCATCTGTTGTTCACCTGAGGATCTTTCACATTTCCAAATTATTCTAAAAAAAAAAAGCTAAAATGTTGGAGAAATCACACACTGAAAAAAAAAATCACTGATTATCGCAATATTTATTTATTTTTGTAGAAACTTTCATTACCTGTCTATAATAATAATGATTATAATTAAACCACCCATATGCAGATAGAGGGGGCTGCAAATGAGGCTACAGTCACTGTAGTTGGGGTGGAGGAAAAATCGATACAGCATAGTTTCCGGATTTTTGCATTAAAATACTGTATTGATAGACAGATGGCAAGTATTGATTGACATCTATATTATTGAGATTTTTCTTTTGTCTCTTTCTTTTGTTCACATTTCCAGCAAAAACACTAACAAAATGTTTTAAACGGCACAAAGTTTGACATGCTCCTGACTTTGTCTATCTATTGTTTCACTTTTGACACTATTTTGATTGTTTTGAATCTACGTCAGGTTTGTGAAATGCAATTTGGCAATTGCTGTCATGTTGTGATAACAAATAATAGTTTAAACCACAATTAACCATACCAAAGAAATAATGGCATGACACTCATCCTGATAATTATCAATATCGACTGACATGAGAATTTTCATTGCGATAACATTTTTAAACATATCACCCATCCCTGTAATAAATGGAAATGAAAGGTGAGCTAACTGTTGTCTCCAGGAATTAAGCATAATTCTATATTCATTGCACATAAACCCAAAAGCATCAAACTAATTTTTTCCTTCTTTTTATATATATCAACAATGCCCACATTTAAGCACTCCAGCGGTCCTTGCTCCTGCCTCGGCACTCAAACAGCTTTTATTTTAGCTTGGGTGACCACTGGGAGATTGAGAGGGAGCGAGGATCACCTTTTTATCCGCTGTCTCTCTAAAACACCTTTCACTTTCTATTTTCTGGATGACCGGCCTACACTGTTTTACCTCACAAGATAAGCACATCTCTGTCCTCCGACTGCCACCTCTCGCTCTCTCTGTGTTCCTGTCTGTGTCTGCTTTTCTATCTGTCTTTCTCATACATGTGAGCAGGGTTTGCATGTGAGGGTATTTAGCTGTGTCTTTTATATATGCATGCATGTGCATTTTTTTGTTGTGAATGTTTGTATGTACAGAAGGTATTAAAACATACTGTGTGCACTTATGTGTGTATATGTTTTTTACCCAACCCCGTCTTCTCTCCTGGTTCAGTGTGGTTTGTTATGGCACATGGATCTCTGCTTTTATTACTGTGCACAAATCTACTCCTGCTATTAAACTTTTACACAGTGGGTAAACACACAATTTCCAATGCTCTTTGGCTGTCCAAACAAGTTGATTTTTTTCCTATTAAATTTCAATTCTGGGATTTCACACTCCAGTTTATTCAGCGCTCGCCTTTTCCTGCTGAAAAGCAAAGGAACATTTTTCTTCTCCCAGATATTCATTTTTCAGTTGAATAATTGGAAGGTTTGCATGTTTGGACTATGCTATCGAAATAGCGATTGTAATAATAGACACAGTATCTCCAGCTTACACACGAGGCACATAGCAGCGAGGCCTGGATACACAGATGTTTGCCTTCATTCAGTCACACAGCAAAAACATGTTTCTATTCCCAGGCCCGCGTCTCCTTTTCACCGAGTTAAAATTAGTTACCATTCGCACAGCTGCTGGTTTTAGATTATACAGCATATTCCTGTAAAGTATAAGCTTTCAGAGTTGAAGAATAGCTGGGCGACATTGCAAGGAACAGAAATAATCAGTTTTGTGTCCTACATGATACTAAGCTTGTATCAACATCTGGGAATTTAACCTGCTTTCTGTTTTGTCTGCAGACAGCGTTAGCTGCAGACAGTGTTACCTACATACAGTGCTGGGGTGCATTCTCACAACTATGGGTTTTGTACTTTACAGCCATGTTAAGCATATTGAATTTAATTAAATTCCAGGGTATGAATCATCTACGTGTCTAGTATTCCTTTTAGACAACTGCCAAGCTATATGGCTGTACCAAGGAGCTAACAAGCCATAACATAATACAGCTGCATGCCCTTGTTGCCACTCAAGAAAAGTACCACAGGTAAGCTCGGCTAGACGCGGCTCCCCTCTTGTTAAGACAACAATGCACTGAGTTTGGTTTCTTTAAATTAATGTTTACAAATAAATGCAAACAGATATTAAATCAAAACCCCTGGGATGAAGCATGTCATGTGTTGTCCATCGTGGTCTCAATGAAAAGTTGCACTGTACATTCATCTACAGTACGCCACTCTCAAGTGATCTTAGCAATCAAGTGATCTACTCTCCTGGGGTCTGCCCCGTGGTAGGCCCATATCATATTAGACATATGACATAATAATTAGCTAACCAACTGTCTGACCAACTGTCCAAAACCAAAAATGTAGTGCATTTACAAACATGTATATCTGAATATTAGGGCTCCAACTTTTCACAATGGTTTTACTGATGCGCCTAACTTTTTCATTTAGGTGCACCAGCACATAATTAATATGCACCCAACATTTTTCACTGCCCCTTTTCGCACCGCAACGATAACATTTTAAGTGTTAACCTTTTGGTCAGTTCATGTACACATTAGCAATTTCTTGACAAGGAGTCAATGGGCACACAGAGGTCATGGTTTGGTTTATACCCTGGTTTAAAGAGTCATAGTTCACTGCAAGTTCAGTACAGCTGCAAAAAAAAAATTCTTAAGGATATGTTGGTTTTGAGCAGACAGTAGTGTCAAAGACAGACAGAATCCTCTTGCTGAGTTATTATTTTTCCAACTTATAACTATTCTCATCATAAAAGTAAGGAACAACTCAAACTTTTAAATGTGTCTAACACCGTATGAACAAGTTCTTTTCTAAAGTCACCACAGCCCATAAAAATGAAAATCATACTCTAACGGTATGAAATTTAGAATACTAAATAAAGAAATAATAAAAAATGAAAGAGAAGCATTCACTTAGCTCCACCTTGACTACATGCATGAGTAAATAAAAGTTGCTTCAGTATTTTCCCCTTCATTCTGATTTTGCATCTGAAGGTTAATTGAAAGCAGCGGGGATAAGGAGTTGGGTCCCGGTTTGTTTTTATTTTCCCCGTCCTGAAGATCAGCACATCTGGGTGATGCTGTTGGGTTAGCATGTTTGATTTGTTTCCATTCAGATATGCTAAAACGGTGGAGCAATGTCAAGCACACTGTCTTTGCCTTATAAACACGTCTCTCTTCGGTATTGTTGTAGCTGACCTGAAACCTGCAGGTGGGTCTCCTAGTTCTGCCATTATATTTGCGCTCATCATAGTGTGAGTGACTCGCATGCCAATCAGCTTGTTGTTCTGGTGTCAGGACATTTTTCTGATGGTGTTGACCTGCAGCTAAAGTTTCTGTGGTGAGCTCGCTCTTGTGAACTTTGCTTGTGCATTATGTGCATGCATTGGTGAATGTCTGGTGCATTGGTGTGACCATGGAAAATGTTGAGTTGCGCTTGACTGATTGTTAGAAAGATGATTGCACTCCGAAGCCCCAAAACAGTGAATATTAGATTTTAATCAAAACTTATAGGTAACAATTAATCAATCTTAATAGTTACTTGTTATTTCAATTGACTTGTTTCAGTTGTAATTCTAACTCAGGAACACACACACATTTTCTACAAAACGAGAAAATGTGACACTTTTATATTGTATGCTGAATTTCTGACTCACTGCCCTCCTGTGAGGAGAAGATTTCCTGTCAGAAAACCAAAATTCAATGCGGAGGGATGGATTTCTCTGTTGCCATGGTCGCCATGGCCTCGGCTGATATCAGTGAATTCTACATAAAAATATGCTCGGAGCGACAACGCCAGCAGTGATTAGGTGTCTCTTCCCCCAGCCTGTCATTTCTCTCCCTCTATTGCTCTATCACCTGTTTCCCATCATCACAGATCATCCTGTCTTCTTTTGTCCTTACCTGCCATACAGCTGCACACCTGGGACCCACTTAAGCACCCTTCATTCATCATCATCTCACCACACTACATAATTTCCTCTCTGTCAGCCATGGGTCGCTTGCACATCTCCATTGATTTCTGACACAGAATTCAGAGCTCAGATGGATTAAAGAATGTACATTTTGATGGAAACATGTCATTTGTGGCAGTTTAGTGTTTTTGTAAGGTTTACATAATGGTCAGTTTCCAATCTTTGCTCCCTGATGCCCCCGATTATGTCACTAAACTTCTTTAAGGCAACGCAATCGCTAGAATAAATGTTGTGTGTGTTTATGCAAACCACAGATGCATTGAATCTATGCATCTGATGCTGTGGGTAACCTGTGGTTACAAAAACCACTTGGTTTTGGTTTGGAAAAAAAAAATCATGTTTTGGCTTAAAATACCCAGTTTTGGGGGCACAAACAAAACAAACAAGCAAAACCAAAAAAAAAAAAAAACCACTTTTTGTTGCGCTATTCTCTGGACAGGTGGCTGCTAAAAGTCTGCTAGAGACACAATAATGACTCACTAAAAAACAATTGGTTTTGTTGTTTGTTGGTCTCATACAGCGGTCTGCAGCTTGGCAGGCATCTCACCTATTCACGCTCCCCTCCACCTCTGACTATGTCGGCCCATATTCTGCATCACTTTACAAACGCTGATGTAAGACTCATGAAATGTACAAATGTAACGTGTCTATGGTTTGCAGAAATATAATGTCAACATTTTCTTCCTCTGATTGGGCTCAGTGAGGAGAATTTTCAGAATCACATTTTCAGTGCTGCAACTAACAACTATTGTTTTCGTTGATTGATCACTTTATTTTCTTGATTGATTGATAAAGTCATTTGGTCTACAAAACATCAGAAAATTACAATATCCTACATTTTAAGTCGTGTTTTTCTGATAAACAGTTCAAGACCGAAAAGACATTCACTTCAGTCGATCTCAGGTTTTTACAAACTGGGGGCAGTTTGCCTGAAGCTAAAATTTCGAGGTTGAGCCGGACTCTCATGGGGATACATGAAGACCAATGAGGTGTCAGAGGTATGCTGGTTGTGCACTGGCTGTTAGGGATTGTGAAAGCAGGAATTTTACGTGTGTGAGGAATGTGTAAAAATAAAAGTAGAGCTTTTTCTTCTTAAAAAACGTTTGCTTGAGGGATGACAACCCCCCTTTATTATTGTCATCGACGAACAAGAGAACCAGCAAATGTTTACATACAAGAGATTGGAACCAGAGTAAATGTGGTGTATGTGTGCTTGAAAAATGACGCTAACAAATGTCAAATTAGTTCTTTGCCAGTTAATTAAATTTCTGTTGATTGACCATATGATAAAAAATCATTGTAGCTCTAATTTCCTGTCTCAGCTTGTCTACCTGAACAGAAAAGTTTTCTCGGCATTCATTTTGATAAATTCTTAATCCCACTGATTATAATTCTTTTTATGTGTACACTCTTTTTAAGCATGATGTCAGCCTCCCCTCAAAAAGCTATACTTGTTGTCTAAAGCTGGCTACTAACTCGTTGGAGTGTCTCAACCTTGGATGCAGTATTTAAGTGTCTTCTGTATCTGTGAATCATGCATCAGAACAGCATGGTGTTTAAGTGTGGAGCGCTGTGGCCTTACAGACAAAAGACTGCAGGACTGATAGTTTGTTGAAGTTTACATTCCTTCCCTGTGTTCTCCTGGTTTCCACCCACAGTCGGATGGAAAGGACTCTGACAAGGATGAAGCATTTGGCATTAGTGTTTGGCGTCTGCTGTGCTTTCAGGGGAAACTCCTGCAGTTATTAAACAAGAGAGGGGAAAGACAGCTGCAGTACCCGACATGATTCGGACTCTCCTGGGAACTAGAAATGTCTTGCGGGGTGTGAGCTTATGCAGAAGAAGTTGAGATATTCTGACAATATAGACAGACTTGGCTAATTTTTTATTTTAATTGTGAAAAGTTGAGCCCACCTCTTTTAACCCTTTGAAACCTGGAGCAACATCACTTTTCTTGTGCTGGTTTTAGATGGCTTTCACAAGTATTTAAACCTTTGAACCCTGAGCAAATTGGTGCAGTTTCTTACAGAAACATAAAAAAAGGCAAAAATGTTTCACAAATGACAAAAAATAAGTAAATTTAGAAAATTATTTTTAAAGAAGCTAGGGAAATACGTCTAGGGGAAAAAAAGCTACGGATTACCTATATTTATAATCATCAAAATTGCTTGTTTAAAACTAATTATGTTACATTATGACTACAATTTTCTTCTTTAATTTTTGTTTTGTTTGTTTTGAGGTGTTTTATTTAAAACTGATTTTTAGTTCATTGTCTCACCTTTTTACAGATTTCTCGATGCTTTTCGGTCCTTTCTAATTTTGTTGCTCATTGCCTTCTTCCCATGTTTTTGAAAGAAATCAAGACAGTTTTCTCAGGTTTCAAAGGGCCACAGGAAGACTTCTCTCCATCTTACCAGCTCCTAGAGCTCCTGTGCTCATCTCTCAACTCAAATCCACTGCGTCAGCCGGCAAATCTTAGCTGGCTCTATAGGAGAACCTTTGGACCCACATGCAGCTCTTTAGCCCCTTTTAATGGCTACTTGTGGCCTGGATCAAAAATTATGTCGGAAAGAATAACAGTTATTTTTTAAAAACATATTCAGTTAATTTATCATTGTTGTTGGCTTTAAGTGATTTTCAATTCTCCAGTTGTAAAAATGTGTAGCCTATACGTGAAATAATAAAGAATGTTTTAACATTTTGTCAACTAAAATGCGCGCTGGATGTGTACGACCTGGTGCCTTTTCCCCCACATTTTTCAGAACCTCCATAGCAGTTGCTAATTTCCAAATCCAAGAAAAGAAAAGCATTTAACAAAGCATGGACAGATTTGTTTGTTTTCACCACCAATGCTGTAAAGTTAAAGGACCAAGTTATTATAAATAGCCCACTGCAAAGCAGCAACCTTGTGATAAAACACATGAATAAATGCTCATTTGGGCCTGTTATTAATGATGACATTACAGGTAGGCTACGTTCATTATAAGGGTCAAACCTGTTTTGCAGCTCCAGACAGATGTTTTTTTTTTTTTTTTTTTTGTCCGAAAATGGCTCTTTTTACAGTAACAGTTGCAGACACTTACACGAGACCTGATCCTGATACAAAAAAGTTTCATCTGTGTATCAAACCCTGATAAAGTTTAATGCTCTTTGCCATACAGCCCTAGTGTTGTCATGAAAATCACATCTTTGGGCCACATCGCCACACGAAGTGACATGTTCCTTCATTGTCATGAACAAGAGCACTCTAATTTATTCTGAGATCCTGTAGACCATCCGGCATCCAGAATACTCCACAGGAGTACCAATTGTGTATTAATCCAGGGCTGAAAATAGTCCTCAACAAATGCACCACTCCTTTTTTGAGTAAAGATTGCCAAAAATGACATAATAATGCTGGCAATCATCTTCAATGATCTCCTTCAACATCCCTACTTCCTTGCAAACAGCTCCAAGCTGCATTTGAAAACAGCTTCAGGAGGAGATTCACTCGGCCTTGTGGAACACAGAGAAATACATTGAGCTATGTGTTTAGTTCGACAGACTTTAAATGAAGCTGCCCGATCATCTCTGACTGCTAAA
The DNA here is from genome assembly GCF_008729295.1 of Plectropomus leopardus. Lineage (NCBI taxonomy): Eukaryota > Metazoa > Chordata > Actinopteri > Perciformes > Serranidae > Plectropomus > Plectropomus leopardus. The sequence goes on from NC_056478.1 coordinate 21,983,556, forward strand.
TCTGTATAATCTTTTAAATTACTTGTTAAACCCCCCTGGTACAGAAAAACAGTCTGGTAATAATCTTTAATTAATTGTCCACGACTCTCCTTCTTTTTATCTTTGGCTTTGATGTCTTCAGCCGTTCTTTCATGTTCTTTTCTTGCTTATTGCTTTCACTGTTTTTTTTTAATTTTATCCCCATGGTTTTTCTTTCATGTGCGAATTTATATTAAGAGGAGTGTTGTTACAGTCACAAATCTGCCAAATACAACCTGTGAGCAGCAACCTATATTAACTCATACAAGCTTCAGGTAGCTTTATTTTGTCTTGTGTTTTAAAAACGTTCAACAAACAATGTAGAAATGAAGAATATCTACATAGTCAAAATATTTCCAAACAAATGATTGAAAGACTTAGGTAATTGTGTTGACTTTATATCTAACATAGCACACAAAATGAAGCAGGTGTTTGAGGACATGATCCACTTCATGGTTGTAGGTCTGCGACAGATAAAACAGATCAGTCAGTGACAGGATCGGTCGCTCAAACTTTTATTACAGAGCCGGTCACTCCCTGCCTCATCTAAAATTACCCTGACAACAGCAAACACAAATCAGTTAACTAAAATTTTGTAGTTTTCTCGTATTTGTATATGGTTACAAAGATTCACACGTTACATTCTCAGTGTATTCAATCATTCACAGCCAAAGAACTGCACACAAAATCCTACATATGCACATATTGCAAGGTATAATTATGATTACTTTATCTATTGTTTTCTCAATCTATTTTTTTTATCAAATATCATCACTCATGATTTCCCAGGAGTGAGACAACATGATCAAGAGGTTTATTTTGTCGAAGAGATTAGTTCTCAACCTTTTTTGCATCAAGGATCCCAAAATTGATACACATGAGGTCATTAGAACACCCATTTGATGAGATTTTGACCTTCATTTGAAAAGATTTTGTTTGATAGATATAATTAAGACCAGAATTACATAGTTTCTTAACTACAGTTGAGAAGTTAGCTGTGGTGGAAGTCAAACCTGTAATCAGAGGAGTCAGTGCTATGACTCTTACTCACAATAGGCTCACCTCTGTAGTGAATCTAAATAGTGAAAAAAAACCCCCAAAACTATTCCCTATTTTTCTGAGGAACCCTGGAACTCCCCACAGACGGCGGGGGGAACCTAGACTCCGTGTGGAGAACCACTGATCAAATAGATAAAAATTCAAATGTACTGAGATGTCACACAATAAAAAAAAAAAGCCATAAGACCTCACATTTTAGGGATTTGGACAAGGAACTATTAGATTTTTTAACAGTTCAATCATTCAGTTTTCTAAATAATTTTTCAATCGATTGACTAATCAGTTATGCGAGAAACTGCAGAAGTATGGTTATTTTGTGGTTTACCGTCTCATTTTTTCCTCCTAGAAAACAAAACACAGCATTCTGTGCAGCAGTTTGCATGGTACACTGACGACGTGTGTTAAATGCAAACTGACAGCAAAGTGCTGACATTTTCTTGTTCACTGGTTAGCATGCTAACTGATAAAAAAACAACATAATTGTGCATACACAGAGGAGATTGCCCTATTAGCTGCTGATTTGTAAACTGTATTTTTTATTTTTTTCACAGAAACATAAAGCATGTTCCTCATTAATAATGTTTTTATGGTTACTATCAAAGATCCAATTAGCAAGTGGGGGACCTTCAGGATTTTAATGAAACGATAAATATACTGTAAGCAAAATAGGATAGAGTGGTTAAGTATGGCAGTATGTGATGAACTCAAATGCCACAACATGCAACTTCATAAAAATAATCCTCTTCCATATGTGTGCATGTGTACAGATCTTATACGACATGTTGCTATATTTAATAATTCAGGAATTCATGAAAACACCTGTATGTCAGGCTGTCGTGTTTTTGCCAAAAGAGGTCATACAGAACAGCATGATGAGCTTACAGAAGACTGATCTGATGAGCAAAGTAAGACCGATGTAGTTTTTAAAACTCAGCGCCAGCAATAGCTGTGGATGGAAGCGTTACGTTTTCAGGTCATCCATCTGTTTCCTCATGAGCGTGGCATGTCAAGAAAAGCTTGAGGGAATTTGCTGAAAGTTGGTACAAACTTTCACTTGGACTTAGCAAAGTATTGATTAGATGTTTGTGGTCGAAGGTCAAGGTCACTGTGACCCTGCATCTGCATCATTCACATGAATGGGATATCTCAACAACACCGCAAAGGAATTTCTCCAACTTTGGCGTTAACATTCAACTTGGACTCTTACTTACTAGATGTTGGTGGTCATGGTTCAAAGGTCAAGGTCACTGTGACCTTACATTTGTCTCATTCTCATTAACATGTCAACTCACAAACACCTTGAGGGAATTTCTTTATATTTGGCACAAACGCCCACTTGGACTTGAGAATGAACTGATTAGGCTGATTTGGTTGTTGAAGGTCAAAGGTCAAGGCCATAACACAAGAATTCATATTATCAATGTTGTCAACTTCACTTTGATATCATAATGTTCTAAAAGAACACTTCTCTGACCTTTATTCAACTTCATCTCAGGAACAGATGGAGAGACATTTGGTTAGATACTGAAATGGTGACACTAATCATAGGTGCCCACCTTGAAACTGCTGATTGTATAGATCTAATGTGCTGCCTGGAGGGTGTGTGTGTGTGTGTGTGTGTGTGTGTGTGTGTGTGTGTGTGTGTGTGTGTGTGTGAGAAACATTCATGTTTTCACAGACATGAATGTAAACTGTAAATCCAACTTGAGTGCTGGGCAGATGCATACAGCCATGAGATGGTGATTTTAGGTTGTAATGACATTAAGTTTTGTCTAATGGACACAAATAAAAGCTTTGTCTACATTGCATTAAATTTTTTGAGCAAATATCTGATATTTGACCAGCTAAAAAAACTTTTCTTTTGCTTGTTCCTAAAAAAAGCTGGAGACTTTGACTTGCAGTTGCCTCTGGTTATATCTCCTCCCATTTCCAAGTGTTAGTTACTATAGAGCCTTGAGACATTACTCTGCAGCCTGAGCATTTGAGAGAAAGCTTTACTTGTTTACATTTCTTTACTTTTATTCTAAGCACCAACTGGAGCACACCACTTCTAATGTTTGGCTGTTGCTGCTCCTTTGGCCTATTTGAAGTACAGTATGCTGTGCATTTGAGTAGACTGGGGGTGGAGTGTGAATTCTCAATGTTTTTTTTCTAAAAGCTAAGTTTACAAATGCCCTCTTGCAACATAAGGCCCTGTTAAAATGCATACAGGATGCACAAACACAGACTTGCATTTACATAAATACAGATATGACTCATCCTGGTCCTGAAAAATGGATATGCTCTTCAACAAAACCAGCTATTCATACTCGATGCAACGCTGTCTCCCAGTAGACACGCTGGGTCATCAATAGTACTGCAGAGAGAGAGCAAAAAGACCATGCTTTCATCATTATGACAGGATATCTGTCTGCAGGGAGGAAAACAATGATTCCCCATTCATCATGTTTGGGTAGCCAGGGAAAAAAATCAGTTTTTTTGCATGTAATACACACGAAGGAGTCCATTTAACCTGTGTCAACATAATGTGACAGTGAATATGGCTGGTGGTGATGGACTGCATAAAGTGAGATTACAGCAACTGTACGGATTCCTTTGACCTTAGTTACAGTTGCCAACAAAAACAAAGTTATTGGATGTTCAGTGAGCAAAATCTGAAGGTTAAATGGCAACTTTATTAGCATTGATAGCAATGTTATTCTATTCATTAAAAGACGACATACAGTATTGGTGTAGCAGAACATTATCATATAAATTTAGACCTAGTAACTTACTGATTGAGTTTAATTTTGTGTTAAGTTGCTTTTTTTATGTAATTCAGTGTTTTCTTGGACAATCACAGTTGTAATTTCATCTATAATCATAGTGGATTCTGGTAGAATAATGTGAAAAGGAGGAAGACATGCTGAAAGAGGATGAACAAGATTATAAACAAAGGGACAGATGAGTCCAAAGGAAAAGAAAAGGAAAGCAAAAAGACGGAGAAGGATGTGCACAAGAAGAAGGCCAGAGACGATCAAGAGCTAAGAGACAATGTAAGATAAAAGAATAAAAGGCATAAAGGACACATGAAAGGGAAAAAGGCAGCGAGCCAGCGGAGATAGGGCGAAGCGCATGAGCATTCATCCCGTGAAAATGTTGCTGTGCTTGCGGTGGTTGTGCTGAAGGCTAAGCCAACATGCCCAGCAGTGATGAATTGGTCCTGTCAGGATAAGCCAAACAAACAGAGATCTGTATAGTGTATGACAACCCTCCTCCAGGCGCTGCAGTGCACAATGACATTTCCCTACTCACTGCGTAACAATGGCTCCAGAGATCTGGCAGGACACATATGCTGTAGGTACACAGCTGTTTGTTTTTTTTGTGTGGATGTGCATTAAGTAGGCATATCTCCATGATTTAGTGGAGGCTTTGGGAAATATGCCACACACTGCTTTTGTAAAACAACAATGTGTATTAAAGCTGCAAAATGCAAGTCATTTTGACCGCTAGAGGGCAAGAAGTAGAATCCAAATTCAAAGCACGACACTGAGCCCTGACATACAGTCACCTTATTAAGGTCTTAAAACTATGTGTCAATACACAATTGCCAAACAGAGGAATTTGGAGTCATTCATTGTTGAATAAATTCCAGTATTCAAAGTGTCAGCTGTGATGTAGGCTGTGTTTAGAGTGACAATAGTACTAAGAACTAAAATGTACATGTTGCTACATGATATCAGTGAGAGGTCGGGGCTTTACATGTGAAATTTGCAGAAGAGTTGTTAGAGTCCTGTTAGAGTCTGTCTGGGAACTTTAGGCTGTTTTTATTTTATTTTATTTTATTTTATTTTATTTTATTTTATTGTTGCCATATTTCCATTGTTAGTTTTATAAAATAATTATATGTAGTAGAAACAAAATTATTAATATTTGTTTCATGGAAAAATTGTTATTCCCCATCCCTATTGTGCAACCAAAACTAGTTCTGCATATTCAACAGGTACTTGGTTTTAAATGTTTGGATTGGGATATTCTTTTTTTATTTTTTATTTTTAAGTGGACCTATATGTTTGGCAGATTTCCAGAATATACAGATGGAGGTGAATTACTACTATGTTTCCAGAGTCCTGTACATTGAGATGCCTTTCATGAATTTAATTATCTGGTGCAATAGAGTTTACACAAAATTTCCTCCAACATTTTTGACCAGAGGAGAGACAAAAGAGGGGTGAAGACAGACGCTTTGGCTGGAGGCTTTGCTCAGTGTGTCTTCATGTTTTCTTGCCGGGCTCAGCTGTTTTAAAGACAGCAGGTTGTCACTGAGGCAATTAGCAACCAGGTTGTTATTGGTAACAATAGACTACATGCACACTGACATGGATGGTAACATCACAGTGGTGCAGGAATGTATCAGAAGCTCCTACAGTCAAATGGATGGTTTTCTGAACACAGATTATCCCACAACATTTAGTAATATTAAATCAGTTAACATGGCTGATAACATTTTGTAAGATCCTGCAGATTTCCAATTTTCTGCTAGTACTCTGACCTGACAAAATATCAGGACTGTGAGTAACACACACACACACACATATATATATATATATATATATATATATATATATATATATATATATATTATATATATATATATATATATATATATATATAGGGAAGTCTTTTCCTTCTGTCTTTTTTTATTTATTAATTGATGAATTGTCCTGAAAAGTGAAAAATGCTCTTTGCAATTACCAGTAAACATCTTCAAATGTTTTGTGGATATTGTCCTATCAGTAGTACAAAACCCCAAATAAATTAAATTAAAAAAAAAACCAAAAACCTGCAAATTACATTTCAGATACCGGGACCAATAAATATTTGGTACTTTGGTTTATTAAACAATTTTTAAATGATTGAATTATTATTTAATTGTTTTGAATTGTTTAATAACTGAATAAAACTCCCAAAGGACACAAACTTCCTCACATCACCTAAGTGATAGGTAACAGTATTAAGGCATTTGTTAAAGGTTGAATTTGTGAACACGTGTGTGTATTTAAAACTAAAGATTGTTCTGCCTGCAGAATTGTGTGTTATGGAAAATGTCTGACAGGTTTAAGGATTTCTGTCAATCTGTATGAGGTCCTTGTTTCAATTTTCAATGTCTCTCCAGATAATTTGAAAGCCGTCTGCATCCATCTAGCTCCGTCTGTCATGCTGTCTTTGGGAAGATTTGCTTATATTGCTTGAATAGCTGCGGCTCAAGTAATGCAGCAAACAGCAGCCTTTGATTGTCAATGCACTGATTTGTTATTGAGTGAGGATGCTGTTGATCACAGTTGTGTGCAGCTCTCTGAAATGAATACTGGGTTTTGCTTTCATGCATCATCCACTGTCCTCTTAAAGACGCTGTCACATTGTCCCTGCGTGCGCTCAGTGCAGAATTTCAAAGAGCACTTCAGCAAAATCACAAGATACAGAAGAAAATGAAAAGTAACAATCCCATATAAGAGCTTACTCACCAAGATAGGTGGCCGGTTGCACAATGCACAATACACAGTGTCTGTGTTAAATTCCTCAGGGTTGTCTAAAATTTGTTGGAACAGCTGAGCCAGCTCAATCCGTTTATCATGGTTGGCGCCCACTATGCCTGGAGTTGAAGCTCACCTCTCTTAAGTGTGCTTGACAGTCCTCTGTCACATAATTCACCCAACAGCACAGAAAGATGACAAAAATACACAATCTTATCGTCTTTATGATTTGACGCTTTTTGGACATTGCAAGATTCATGATGTATGAGTAACACTGAACAAGAAGAATCTAAAGCATTGATTTTAAAAACTCCCTCGTGTATGAAGGTAGCAGGAAAATCATTGTCAACAGTGATGTAAGGGGGAACCGGGCAGTTTTCAAAGACATACTGGAATTATTTACTTGAGTAAAAGCAGAAATACCATAGTCTAAAAATACTTTATTACGAGGAACAAGCCCTGATTTCAAAATGTGAGTAAAATTATTTCAGTTAGTATTTTAGTTATTATTTAAATTATTTAAATATTATTATTCAAAATTAGAGGTGTGACTTCTAGACTTTAAAATGTAAAAAATTACGAAAAACACAACATTTAGAAAAATCACCAATTGTTTGAATGTTTTGTTCTTTTGTCATGACGTGTGCATGTCTCTGCACAAAGCACACTGATAAATAGCCTAACTTACACTCGCTGACAACAGCAGCTCAGCAGCAGCGACGCAGCCTGTGCGGACAAGAAAAAAAATCAGAAAGGCAAGCAAGAAGGCGTTCTCTGTGTGCTCCTAGTCGCCATGCCAGCCTCCCTCTGTGGTTAGAGACAGACTGTTCACTATTTATGAAGGGGGAAGGGGTGCTGCAAATAATATAATAATATAAATATGGAATATATTATCCTGCTCATAGCACTGGCACATACTTGTAAGGGCTTTTTAATGTAATTTGTCAACATGGAGCCAATTTTAAAATGTTTTGTTTAGATCAGAAGTATAGACTGAATCACGTTTATTTACAGTAACTTACAGGTAAAATACCTGAATTTTTTTAGGTGGCTGAAAAATGTTTTGTTGCAGCTTCTGTCCATAGAAATATATTCAAAGATGAGAGCAAAGCAAGACATTACATAAAATAAGCATGGCAGAATCATCAGATATGTTGGACCACAGTGTTGAATTATGCATCTTTAAACATTACAGTTATCGCTGAAAATGTTTTCCAAGTTTACAGATTTATGCAATTTATAACAGTTGCCAGTTTTTTTTACCAGAGATGACTGTTATTGTTGCCACAACATCACAGTGATTCTGTCTACAGTTCTGCATCACTCATAAGCATGTAATATGTTTTGTTTTTCTTTAATTCCAACTACATAAAGTTACTTAGTGTCAGATAGATTAAGTGGAGTAAAACAATATTTCCCTTTGAGAGCTAGTGGAGTAGAAATATAAAATTGCATAAAATTGAAATAAAGTGCAATAATTTCAAAATTGTACTTAAATACAGTGCTTGAGTTAATATACAGTACTTAGTAACATTTCACAGCTGGTGTTGGAGGGGATAAGGTTTGGCGTTCACATGAAGACGTACGGGGACAGACGGACACAAACAGCTGAAAACAAACAATTCCACCAAATGCTGCCGGGGGCCGGTGTGGAGACGAGGGAGCGCTTGGTTAGGGATCCTGGAGAAATGTCAAGCTAAGCATACATCAATGGAGGCAGGGCGTGGCTGTCAGGGAGCATTAATGCAACACGCTTGATGTTTTAGTAATGAGGACGTGCTGCACACAGTGGCAAAGATGCGGGGATGCAAACAAGTGCCGGCGAGGCATGGACGATCAGCCGGAGAATCAGACCAACAGAGGGAATCAGAAACGGAGGCAGAAACAAACAGACAGGATGACTGGACAGCAAACAGCAAGTCAAACAGTCACAGACAGTCAAACAGAGGGGGCCGACACAGACTCTCTGCTCAGGACATGAATCAGATATTTAAATGTTAAACCATTTTATTAGCATGGACACTGGTGATATTTAGCCTCTTTCAAATAGAAACGTTTTGGCAATTTGACATGTTGGTATAATTTTTGGAAAAGTCCTAAGGTGTTTTTCTTTGAAAGCGAGCTTGACAAATTATCTACTCAGGACTCGGGAATTATTCTGCAGGGGGGTTCCCAAATTGCTGGTTGCTGCATAAACAACCACCTGCTTTAACCAGCTACTGCTACAGCTGAACCAGTGTCTGAAATTAACTCTGACTCACCAGCAAAAGGGGCTGGTAGATGAAATATATTTTTTAGAGGCCAAATTGGCTAATATATTGCCTTTTTGTGTCACGTATACATCTTTTGTCATTAGATTTAATTTAGATACTAAGGTAAAATAATTGTATTACATTGAACATCTCATCACCACAGCCTCAGCATGTGAATAAGTTTAGTCAGTTAGCGGTGATGCAGTGTTTATGTGTAGGGGTTTTGTTGTGAAAGGTAAGAATGGAGGAGTAAAGCGATGCACTGCTGCTGTCAGTTTGGGACGTAGTAGAGTTTGCTGTCTTGGTCGTGTCGTGTGTCGTGTTATTCTTTCATTACCCTCATAAGTATGCAGAGTCAATGCTAGCTCGCAGCAGACTGGTGGCAAGTGATAGTTTAGCAGATCAGCTGATGTCACGAACGGTACCACAAAACTATAAGGTATTGAGATGGTCTGTTTCACAGCACCCTTTTGATGCACACCCAAATGACACCAAAATGAGACCGTGGTTTTTATTACGTGACTATTTTGGTCCAAATATTGACCCACTAGAATGGAGGAAGGCTTCTGAGTATTATTTGCCGAATGGAAAATCTACCCGCATTTGTTGCTTGGTGCTTGTTTATTGCAGTGGGAGATGTGGCCAAAATCTTTACTTTATATCACAGTAGCTACATCACAATTAAGTCATTTTTCCAATTATTTAAAAAAAACACACTGTACTTCATCACATTTTTTTATATTTCTTGTGACCATAAGCTTTTTTATTTGTCTGGTGGTGTAAACTGGCAGATTTTCAGAACATTTCAGACTGGCATACTGCAAGTGATTGCAGTTTTCAACTTACCTCGTTTGAACTGGACTTAACATCGGAAGTTAAAAAAGGATTTACCCAAGAATCAAAATTTATGTGGCAGTAACTGATGACAGTGAGGATGTTAATCATTTTGTGCCCTATCTCTGATTTTGGACATTGTCGTGGGTCTATGAAGGCACCGCAGGCAAAATTTATGAGTTGTTTTTATCCCTCAGCAGCCGTTTGAGTCCAGTGTTGATAACTGATCAGAGTGATCAATGAGGGGAGAAGCAGAGTGCAGAGTGAGTAAATGCAAACTTTTATACTCAGCACAATGAACGGTAACATTTTTCTTTTGCCTGGTTTTCTGCACCTCCGACCTTGATAACAATAGCTTTACAGTGCAGTGCATAACCGCATGGCATATGTATATTTCAATAGCTAGCAAATCTATTTGTGGTGGCAGATGTTTTACCTGTGGCGGCCCGCCACTAATGAATGATTGTGCGGGAAACCCTGAAGTTACTGTTTACTGTTGATCCGTTCTCTTTTCACTTTTACTCTTGTGGACTCTGTTCATACAGTGTTGTTCTTCATGGGGACTGTTACTTTTCTTTCCAGCATTGTGGAACAATATCTTGTAACTAGTTCACACTTTTGTGAACCGACTTTCCTTGTACTTTCTGCACTACCTTCGAACTAACTCCTGTAGTAGTTTATGGAACCAAACTTGTACTTTTCTTATTTGTATTCACAATCATATAATTAGTTGCACAATATTGTTTATAACAATATACAATAACAATTTAACAATTGTTCCTTAAAACTTCAAAAGTCGACTCTTTTCTCCATCCTTTTATTTAATGTGCGTTATGCTTGCTGCATAGCTGTGTACACTGCCAACAAGCATAGTGCAGGCAGGAGACACACAATTTGTTTCTGCTCTAACCCATAGCTCAGTCTTTCTTCAGACACTATTATCTGTGCAGCCCCAGAACAGCTCTTTATTGGTGGCAGAGCTGCCAAGTTTGAGGAAATAAAAACGTATCCTGGTATAATTAGTCCCTGAATGCCTCTTTAAACAGCAGATCTGTGATGAGGTAACAGTTGTAAATGCAGTAAATATGTGTTTGTAGTTTCTAATCAGTGTTACAGTACCATATTCCCTATTTTTCTGCACACCACTGCAGAGCCTCTGCAGGTATTAAGTTTATTTCACTGTGCAGTCTTTCCTAAAGTAAGATTTGCTCAAAAAAAAAAAAAAAAAAAGAACAGCCTGACACCTTCCTCAGGGCCGTGCTGTATTTGCAAAAAAACAATTGTGTTGACAAAATGGAGTCTGTCCAAGTGAAAACTCTCTCTATTCATTAAATTTGTTCACTCTCCCAGTGAGCGGCAGAAAAAGCAACAGCAGTCATTGGAGTGTCAGCTCATCCCGTTATCTCCACATCAAATTCACTATCGTTTTCACTTCTGCTGCACTTGACTTGTCTCAGATCTGTTTGTCCCCCCTCACAAATGCCTCTTCATTCACTCTGAAAACTTCATTAAACTCTTCCACAGTCACACTTTGCGGTGCTCATTCTCTTTCTCTGTCTTTCTGACTTTTGCCGCTTTTCATGTGAATTTATAAAGACACACTGAAGAGATCCTGCAGTAGAACAAGACATGCAAATTTAATCAGATTTCGGGGAAAATTTCGGAGCCACACTAAGAAAGGAAATTTAACTGGCACAGAAGATCAAATACTTTTGACCTTAAGATTATTCCAAATTTTAAGTGTAAGCTCACAGTTTTGAAAGGGGTGGTGATATAAAATGTTGTTAAGAAGTGCACTGTATTAAAGGTACCATAAGAAAAAAGAAACAACTAAGAATCATGAACAGAAATAAATCCCATCTGTGACATAGACAGAATCCAGTGAACAGTTGGGAGATAAAAACCTGCCATACACTTGATGTTTGTGACGGCAAATGTAAAAGTTTTATGAACTAGCCACAGGGTGAGCAGTGGTGGTGCTGGTGGTGTTATATCAAACTTTGTAGACATTAAAAAATGTCCTTGAAAATCACTTTAAAGGGGAGCTGAAACAACCAGATGAGCTTGTAGGCTGTATGATACAAATCGGTCATAGGCAGCTGTAGTATATACTAAAAGTAAATGCATTAGTATGCGATTTGGAATGCACCCTATGTTCTTTGAACAAGGGAATAGGATTTTATAATTATTCCTCCTTTTCTTTTTCAGACACATTACTGAACTTGTCTGATGGGTATTCTGGTGTTGTTTTTCTTACTTATATTTTTATTTTCCTGTTTTATTTAGCATGTTTGAAGTTAGTTGTTGTACCAAGCTACATGCTAAACTCTCCAACAGCAAACATAATATAGACGAGCAGTCTTGATAATGAATTGTGGCTCCAGAAAGAAATCCAACTGTCTATGCAAAGCAAACGCACATAATGTAACCCACCATATTTAGTATCTGGGAGTAGATAGAAAGCAATTCATGGCAAATGGTTCTAATGTTTGTGAGACCAGCTGTGGCAAATCTGCACATCCAGTAAAGGACCACAGGGAAGTTCATATCACTAGTGAACACTTTTAAGCATTGAGAATATAAAAGCCTGACAAAGAACCTCTAACATGACCCTCGCCTCCTATTCTGTTTTGTGTTTTTGTTGAATCGTAATCAAAGCTGGCAAGAACAATGGCTTCCTCTCAAGTGATGCCACTTCTTTTCAAACCTACAAGTCTCATATCTGCGCGCCAGCAGACGTTCTCACTGTTCAAGCTAATTCTGAAGCATGTCCTTGATGTAAGACAGAGGGCAAAGTTTGGAGCTGTCTTCTCAAACTCCATTAAATAAACATTGAATGTTACACTTTCACCACTCTCCAGCTGCAGCTGACAGTGAAACTGTGTCACATTCAAAGGGCACGGGAACTTTCAAACTGCAGCCGCTAAATCTGTGCATGAAAATGACAACACAGAGCTGACAAAGCAGATTTATGTTTAGGGGTGCAGTATTTGGTTTGGGAATAGGAACCAAATAAGTGTTTCCAAAGGAGGTGTGTGTGTGTGTGTGTGTTTGCGTGTGCGTGGTGAGCTGCCCCAAGGTTTTAAATTGTCCGTGCTCTACTTTAGGAGGCTCTACATCATGTGGTGGTCCAAGTAAAAGTGAGATGACAGTCATTCTGCAACTCTTGTGGTATCTGGTTTTAGAAAATAATTGAAACTTTTATTTAAGACTCTGCAGGTTACAACACACATCTGAGACCAGTCAGCCAGGCATTAGCAGCTTGGCTCATGGATGTAAAAGGTTCTGCAGTCTAAAGTCTGACAAAGACTTTTCAAATCAAATCATTAAAGAAACTTCCAACTTAATGTTTTAGACTATTAAGCAGTTTCTCATTTAACTCTGGACAGTGTCTGGAGAGTCAGGTCCAGACATTGACTGAAGTTGCCCTTTCACATATGTTGCACACAACAGGAGATAATCGGTGTCACAAAAAATACTCTATTTAGATCAGGTGGAGGATTGTGCCTTGGTGAGGCCTGCAGAAGGCAGGACATGACACAGATTACTTTCCAGTCATGTAGCTGGTTCATAATTTGGTCATGAACAAGAGTCTCTTGCCATTCCTTAAATTTTGTGTGAGGATTTTGGCTTTGGCTAATACCATTTTCCACCAATATTAGAACATTAGAGGCAAACGACCCATGGACCGTTTATATAAGATACACTCACTAAATTCATTTTATTTATTTGAGCACTCAACCCAGTTTTCCAATGTGAAAATGTCCTCCCAGCTCACTATTGTTTTGAGACATTCAGTCGTGTTGTGAATGGCAATACTTAATGTAATCTTAAGCACTGAGATATGGTGCAAAAAGATAAAGCCAAGTGGATGAGAAGTGCATTGAGACCACTTCTAGAGTGGCTGATAAGATAACAAGTGGAAAAGAAGTAGATGCAGCGGAGAAACTATTCATGGTCTATATATGTTTATATCATCAGACACTTCAGATTCAAATGCAGTATCACTGTCACAGCCTTTTTGTTTTTTGGAGGAGCAGTCACTGCAGTTCAAATATGGAAAGTCTTCAGGCAATATGTTCATTTTGTAGTCATTCAGTGTACTTAACACTTGTTTTTTTGTGTTTATTTTTAAATGAAGTGTGATAGTAATGCATGCAAAATACTCTAAATGTTATCTCTAAAATTTGATAGCCACTAACAAGCAAGTGTTGGTGGGAACAAGGGCAACTGGTGATTATTTTAAGAGTTTATGATGTCTTGTTTCGTCAACAACCCAAATATATTCAGTTTGCTGTCATAGAGGAGTAAAGAAACCTGAAAATAATTACATTTAAGCTCTTGGAATCACAAATTAGCTGGCCTCCGAGTGGCAACCACTGGTGCTGAAAAACGAAGCTAATGCGGAAGTGCCAAAAACTGCTGTTCCTCTAATGGCCACATGAGACTGGCTCCAAAAGTTAGTAAATCCCATATGGTCCTCATGTAAAAATGCCCAACTTTATAAACATGTTTACAGCCTCGTACCCAAAACCTATTTTGGTCACTATGGCTAATTTCATGACAACTGTATGGGGGATAAATTTTTATATAACTCACCCGATTTCATTTGGCTAAGGCCTAAATTTACAAATAAATAAGGGCCTGGCCACTTTAAGTAACAGGCTTTCTGCGAGGCGCCAACACAGTCTACAAGTCACATCAACCCCTCGTTCCTCCCCAGCTCCACCCTCTCACCCAATATTGTCGCTTCTGGCTCTTAAAATGCATCTGTTGCAGCCTTACAACAGTAAATTCAGCCTGTCTGTTTACATGACATCCATTTCAGCATTATGCTACACTTTATAGACTCATGGTGTAACACGTTTTGCTCAGCATGGTAATGCTCAACACAAAGATGGATCAAACAATTCAACATCTGTTGAACAAATCAGTGCTTTTCTCCTAACCACACCTGGTTGATTGTCTTTGGTGTTTTTGTAAGCACTTATATTTGTGTCACCTGCTGGGAAAACACTTGAAAATCAAATATTATTCTTGTTAAATTTTGTAGTAGAATTAAAGTGGAGGGTGGCACGGTGGTGCGGTGGTTGGCACTGATGCCTCACAGCAAGAGGGTCCCTGGATCGGACCCAGGAGGCCCTTCTTTGCAGAGATTGCATGTTCTCCCTGTGTCAGTGTGGGTTCTCTCTGGGTTCTCCGGCTTCCTCCCACATTCCAAAAACATGCAGATCAGGTTAAATGGTGACTCTAAATTGCCTGTAGGTGTGAATGTGAGTGTGAATGGTTGTCTGTCTCTACGTGTAAGCCCTGCAATTGTCTGGCGACCTCTCCATGGTGTACCCCACCTCTCGCTGAATGACAACTTGGATAGGCTCCAAATATGCCAGTAATCTTGCACTTGCTTTCTGGGATTTGAAGTGAGGCTGTGACTGTAAGCAAAAACAGGACATGTAGCAGGAGGGACAAGAAGCACGGGGAAGTCAAACTGAGGACTTGGAGTTCTGAATTTTTGTTTGATGAATCATGTATATCGAATAAAGCAGATGTGTACTCTGCCAACGCCGACGTGGGATCTGTCCCATAAAGCAGGTTTATGTCAGGCTGAGTAAAACCCTGAGTCCCTTTAGCACCTGGGCTGTGTTCATGTGAAAATTGACTTATACATAAAAATTAGCTTGAATCGGCACTCATGATGGCTCAGTTCCATTTAGTTGTTTCAGCTTTAGGGTCCTGATATCGTGCATGCTGACTCACTGTCACGCTGTCAGGTTTTGCTAGGACGCTTGAATATAATGCAGCTATTGTTAATTCTTTTAGTAACACTTGTTCTTTTTCAAAAAAGTCAAAATGTCTGCTGTAAAAAAGGTTTATTGACTTCTTGAAATGATGCTGCTAAGAAAAATGACAGCAGTAGTTGTTTCAGCAGAAAAACGATGCATGTTTATGTTGAAGTGACATAACCCCATGGCGACCCTAGGAGGAAGTCAGGTGACGAGGTTAGGTTTAGGCAACAAAACTATTTGGCCAGGGTTAGAAAAATATGTGGTTGATGTCAGATATGTGAGTTTACTCACATAACTAGGGATTTGATTGTTAGGTTATGGCTCTGAACTACTTCGTTGTTGTTAGGAAACGATCGTGGTAGAGAGACCAAATAAATATACTGTGACTTTTAGTCACACCAGTGTCCTGGGTCAAGTTCTGTTCTCGGTGGCCTCATTCACTTCCCCTCCTGCCTCCTGAAGCAAACTTTCTGGCTCTTCATAGTACAAACGTTGCTCCAACTGTGTAAAGTGTGGTGTGTCTTTAACAGATGCCACATGGTGCATTTTGCGTCCATGTCTAATGTAGATGGCCACTGACCAAGCTGCCTCTTTGTCTCTTTGGGACAGAGACCAGGCTGAATTTTTTCATTTATAAAGTGCTGATCTCAGCTTAAACTTTGAGCTTTTCCTGTATCTAACCAATTGTTGTTGTAACTATGCCAACAATAGTCTTAGGGAACCTTTACTGTCAAGATCTTTCCCTAAACCCTAACATAGCTAGGGTTTTGGTACTAATACCAAACCTGTCCTTAACCATTATCACATCATAACACTGCTACAGAGTTGACTTTGTTGCAGTCATTTAATACTGGTTTGCCTTAATGATTCATCCCTTCTAATGCTCATATTGACTATCCATACTGATGGTAAGAAATATGCAGTATGAACAAAAGTGTTAAATGGTTTCATAATGTGGAGAAATGGGACGCAGATGCATGCTTTAGCTGTGTCTAAATTCTACAAATTAAATGTGCCTAATGGTATGCAAATCTTAGTATGTGCCATGTTTAATATGTTAATGTATCCCACAAATGTATGCATTGAACTGTAATAATTCAGTGCATATTTAAATAGGACTCAGTATTTTAGGTTTTTGCTGTACACAGTGGTGCCCCCTGCAGGCGAAATATTACTACTAATAATTAAGGAAAAATTAAAGACGTGTCAAATCATCTGCTCAGATGTTTAGAAGATTTACACCATCATGTTTTGTGCACTGCATTCACCGTGACTGTACACTGAAGTTATTTGTTAATTATGAGACTTCCTTCCTTAAGAGACATTAATTTCCCACAGCAGTCGATAAGGTTTTGATAGCTGAGCAGCCGTGACACACTTTCAGCTCGCTGCAGTGTGTGTTCTCATTTACAGCGCGCCTCAGCAAGACAACTGCTCAGGAGAAGACTGTCACACAGTGCCCGAGATTATTAGGTAGCAACCCTTCTGCCATCTGTTCGACTATCCAACAGAAAACTACAAAGGTGTGCACAGACTCCTTCCACCCTGCCTGCTCTGTTTAAACTCCCTGACTGAACATTTTGGCTTGGATCCATAGCTGACCCTCAGGCCCTTATGGACCACAATCTGACATTTCACTGCAATGCACCAGAGTGGAGAAATTAATCTTAAGTGTTGCCTTAAGTTTTCTATAACATGGTGGGCTAAGCATCAGTAATAGTGTTGCATTTTAATGTCTCGCTTGCTTTGGGGGAAATTAACTATGCACTAAGGTAATAGGCAATCGGTTTGTTGTTGTTTTTTTAACTTACACTAAATCAAGTGCCAATCTCCCTCTACTCTGTCATTGGTACTGTGCTGCATTTTTCATCGTACAGTGCAGAGTTCCAGTTCTCATTATACATCAGCCTGCAGCACGCAATATGGTTGTCGCTGCTGTGTTAAACTTGATGTTTAACTGCTAACTGCTCCTTGGTGGAAGGGTCAGAAGGATAAAGTACCATCTTAACACTTTATGTTGAAGATGATAAAGTGACAAAAGAGATGATACCTTATGGAGTCCTTTATAACAAAGAGGTCACACATTTTTAGCATCGATGGCTTATAATGAAACCCTGCTAGTGTTACTCAACTCACTAAGCTGAATATGAGAGAGGACACGAAACCCTTTGGTTTACTTGTGTCTTTTTACTTTTTCTTTGTATATTACTAAAGATGTTTAACCTCTTCAGGTATTTATAGAGTTGTTGTGGTTACATTTGTGTGAGTAACATGGTTGTATTAAGATAGCTAGATGCAAGCCAATCGACATTTCTGCCAATTTGCCCCATACACCATCTTTTACTGCCAAAAAAATACTCTTGTTATTGTACATTTTTAAAGTTTTATGTTTGCAAAACTTTTCCAGAGCTGAGAAAATGTATTTTTTATTTGTGTGATGTTGTCTCAATGTAAAATCTTATAATCAGAAGTAGGAACACTAACGCACACCTGCAGCATGACGCGCAACATGGAAGCAAACCAGGAGCCGAGAACATGTTTTAAGCACAATACATCAGCGGTGGCGAGGCCACATGGGTGTCACGTGAGTCGTGAGTCGCCTTACATTCAAAGACATAATTTCCATTAAGTAATTGTATTTGAGGGATGTGCAATATTTAAGAGCAAATCTGCATTTAAACATTGTTATTTGCTCTTTTTATTTAACCTGTTAGACCCTGCAATGCTTGTTTGTGGGTGTCCATCAAAACAGAATAAGAAAGAAAAACAGAAAGAAAAGCATTAATGAAAACCATGACTTTTTTGCCAGATGTTGTCGTGACATCAAGGTTTCCATACATGCATTATATGTCGGACTGACAAATAGAAAATGTGTAAAAATTATGCCAGGGCCAGACACAGGTGGAACATATTCATTATAATGCAATGGTGCAGCTCCAGTCAAGCAGATACATGTGATATTGGTGCAGAGTAAAAAAGGATGTTTTTTCCTTTATGTTGAGGGTGAAATTTAACAACACAATGAGAGTTGAAGACTTTAAAATTAAGATTTTTATACTTTTATACGTTATGATACTTGCTGTGTTCAATCATTGCAGTGCTTAGGGTCTTGATAATAGATGTTTTTAGTTGTGACCAGCAGCCCTTGTTCTGTCGGTCAGTTGGTTATTCAGTTTGTAAAAATGTCCCTGCCCATCCTCTTAATTAATGAGTCTAAATTGAACTTGTTGAAAAAGCACAGCACATTTGGCTTGCTGGCTGAAGTGCACCTAAGAAAATCATAACCCAACACTGGCTCCCTCCTCAATCGCACAGCATTCATCAGTAATTAGACCATTTTTGTGATAAAGTGATGCTTGAACTATCCACAACCAACGATCAACAAAGTTAAGTCCTCAACTCTCAGGCTTTGTAGAGATGCAGCATTATATATTTCCAACCTAATAATCTTAAGCCCCTTTCCCACTGGACAAAGAAACAAAACAAAACAAAACACCTGCTAACATCTGGCTTTTGTATTGAATAAGGAAAAGTTAGTTAGCATTTCCTCCTGGGGCAAATGACTCTGCAGTAGTCATGGATTATTATTGGCTCCAGCTCTGAACGGGTCTTATTTAAAGTGATGGCCATATGACACCTGGGTAGATGCACTAATTTTATCCTCTTTGCCGGTGAAATGTAATGACGGACCGACACAAAATTCTGTTAGTCTACATCTAAGCAGCGCTCAAACATCGTTCCAAATTAGTCAGCACAAAGTTTGAAAGAGAGACTAAATAAATAAGAGAAACACAAAAGAAGCAAGCACTGTTTCATTTTCACTGGACTCCATTCTGTTTTCTACTGTGTACTAACCTGACAATATGTTGGGTGGGTTTTGGTGGGCGGTTATGTGTGTTGGGGTTGGGGAAAGGACTATTCACACCATTTGATAGCAGCTTTGTACCGGTAATATACTTCTATTTAATGTATTAAAAAATGATCACAAAAACAACACAAAACATACTAACAAAACACACACACACACACACAGACTTAGGTATCCACAGTTTCTGCCCAAAGAGGCCTAAATTTAGCATGGAGGTCAAATCTGTGTTCATGCAAATTGGCAAAACAGGACGGTTGGGGCTTGGCAATAGGAGAGTGCGATTGCAAAAAAGAAAATTTTCAAATTGATTTGTTGAATTGTCCAATATTTGGTGGTGAGATTGGTCATGACTCAGCTGACAGCTGATTAACTGTTTATTTCTATTAGCAAAAAGGGGCAACCCATAGATGCATGCAAGTATATAGTTGCAGCCAATGCAAATTTACACTAGTTTTCTTACAAAACAATGTTGAAACCTTCTGTTTTTCTTCTCCTTATGTGCAGAATTTGGCAAATGGAGGATATTACATCTGAGTTTACTGACAGAACAGCCCCAGGATGTCGATGGTATCCGCATGCTGCTCCTGTAGCTCAACACTTAATGTAGTAAATGTTACCTTTATAGAGTCTTATTAATCACTGTGTGGGGGTAGCTCCATATGACATAGGGGCCATGAAACATGTCCAATATGATGATGCAGGTAGTCAATAGTCAGTTGTAGATGACAGAATCCATTATCCAGTGAATCGTAGCCTTGAGGAGGTTAGCCCGGAGACAAATGCTCTTCGGCTACTGTGGATCTGCCGCATTTCTCCATTTTTCTTCCTCCTCTCACACTCTTCTGTTTCTTCTCATCTTCCTACTTAATTGTTATCTTCCTCCTCATCTATTTTCATCTCCACCCTCTTCATCCTCCTTAATTTCCTTTTCTCTGTCCAGTCTTTCTTACCTCCACTCATCTCTACTTTCTATTTATTCTCCCCTCCTGTCCTATTCCATCCACCCTCATCACCTCTGCCTTTTCTCATCGGTTCCTCTTCCATCTTCTTCATCCCATTCTCCTTGCACAGAAAAAAATCCATCAGAATCTGCTTGTGATGTTGAAACGCCAACCTGCCGCAGAGTTACATAAATCAAACACTCCCCCCCCACGTCCAAAAGAGAGAGAGAAAAAAACTCTTTCCTCCAAAGTGGAAGAACAGCTTTCAGAACTGTAGTGGCTACAGAGGTCAATTATGGCTGGCCATCAATTTTACACACACTTAAATGGAGTGCTGGTACAGGTCGTGAAACACTCCATCTGCTACATACATCAGTCATCTTTATAACCGCTGGCACTGTCACTTCCTTCCTACATCTCTCCTCCTCCGGGCCATATTTAAGGCCGCCTATGGACATTTGGAAATATGAAAAGACGTAAGGAGGAGGAGAGAGATCATTTTAACGTTATTTTCACATATTTTCTGCAGTCTTTTGTCTCTTACATATATTCACTTGTCTGTACCTGCATTTTCTGCCTTACTGGCTCATTTGTTCACGAGTCAGTCGTCTGGAGACTGTGTGTATTAGCATTTTAGTTTTAACTGGCAAAACTGTTGAGTGCCTGAATAAATTAAAATGCATTCATTTGCTCACTGTCATTGTCACACACTCACACAGAAAGCTGGGAGTTGGTGGGGGAGTGCATTACTAATATTGGCTGTGGTTGTTGGCCGCTGTCTCTGTTCCGCCGTGACAAAACAGTGCAGCAGCTCCTCAGGAAAGGTCTTGAGTAATGGCTTTGGACCAGAGATATATGCACTTTACGTAACCTTGAGAGGAACAACTGAATTAGATTTATCTGAGGCATGGCAACTGAGGGGGGGAGGAAATATCTGTGAATGTTTTTGTTCTTCTTGTTTGTTCCCATTTTTTAGGAGTTTATTCAGCTTGTTTTTAACTAAATACGCTGTTTTGAAAAGGTTATGGATAATTACCACTGTGCTCCCACAGAGGTGTTTTTCGTGTTAATAACATCATGCAAAGAAAGGGGGATCCGACTATGGCGGAATGTGACTATATTTATTCAAGTACAAGTATGAACAAAATTACATATTATTAGATACAGGGCTTTTTATTATTAGGTCTACTCCTTTTTGTGAAATATACACAGCCTATATACAATATTTAGATCTGATTTCTATTTAAAAAACATTTGTGATTTGCTGATGCCTCAGACATCCAGGACTAACAGTGCCTCTGGTTAACAATTATGGATGTCCCTATAGCTATTTGGCTCCCATTACCATTACAAGTCCTATTATTTTAGAGACCTGTCAGTTGGATCCAGTAGTTTTACTTAAATCATCAGACATATTGGAATAACAGCTTTTAGCCACTAAATCTAAAACACATTTTTCTCACAAGCTACTTGATCCAAAAACTGGAGGTTCTGGTTAAGAAAAAAAAATGTTTACACGCTTAAAATATTGATATGATATGAATAAGAAAGTAACTGTGAGACTGTGACTACTGAAGCTGTTTAGCAGTTTTTATGATTGAATCAAGCAGGAACTGCAAAAGTGGAGAGGATAAAAATAGAACTTTTAAAAAGCACTGACATTATGTCCTTGCCAGTGAATAAAACTCGACCTTTAAAAAAATCTGACAAATAACGCAATCTGCAATTGATCCATTGCTGTCTTGATCAGCCAATGTCGGTAAATGCCATTCACATTCCTTGTTTAGAGGTCCATCAACCTGTTACCCCCTAATAGTGCTTTTAGCTTTGAATTATTTAACACAAAGTCTTGGCTCAATAAATCTTTTATCTTTTTACCTTGGCTTTAATATGCTTCTTATTTTACTGCAGAAACCCATTTGGATGAATGAGACTTGCACCACTAACTGAAGCTTCTGGACATTTTAAATGTTCTTAGCCTTCTTTTGACAGCTTCTCTTTTGACTCATTAAGCCTCCTAATTAATGCTGAGTCCCCTTCGCTGAGTGTCCTGGTAAACACTGTCAAAGTCAAACAAACAAACAAACAAACAGCTTCTCAGCCCTGGTGGCCTTGATAATACCAAAATAGAGCCTGTCTCTCTTGAAACTGGAGTTATGAATCATATTAAAGCAGGGCATACACTGTTAGATTTGATTTGATTTTTAAGCCACATGACTCATTTTAGAGTCTGACCAAATTTCAGCTTCACTGGCCGTCATTTGCCACGGTCTGCAGGGGGGAGTGATCACCGACCATAGCCTGATCAACTGCTCCCGACCAGCCAGACATTGGATGTCACATATTTTGGTCTGCCGTCGTAAGGCTTTCTTACAGTTGAAGAAGAGTTACGCTTTGTTCACACTGTCGTGCAGTGGCCCACTGTCAGTCTTCTGACTGCTCACACCAGACGTGCATTTCTCTGCACCGGTCAACAAGCAATTCTGCTTCTCTGCTCTGTTCCTGTAGAGCTATGTCTCTGTCTGCTTGTGTCAGTGTTTGTGTGCCTCTGTGTGTGTGTGTGTGTGTGTGTATATGTGTGTAGAGTTTTTTTCTTTTGCTTACTGTTGAAATTGGAGTTGGAATTTAACAACAATCCTTCAGTGTATGCCCAGTTTTAGTGTTGTTGTAATTTGCACATTACAGACGATCACAAAAGTATGATTTGGGTAAATTTTCATGTCAGAAGACGTACAGGCATCTACCTAAAAAATGTAATACATTTGGTCAAAAATTCAGGGTTCCCACGGTTATGGAAAACCTGATAAAAGTCATGGAATTTCACCATCTGATTTTCCAGGCCTTGAAAAATCAGGAAATCAATCAAATTCATTGAAAGCTTTGGAAAAGTCGAGAGTTTTGTTTTTGCGTTATGAAATTGTAATATTGCGTGGATAACCTTGCGTATATTTCTTTATTTCCTTTGTTTGTTCCGTCTCTCCCGTCATGTATGCCAGCAACTGGAAATTATGTGTGAAGAGAGTTTGAATCTGACATGTTTGAAAAATGCTGGCAAGTCGGGCAAGAAAGAGAAAGTATTATGGGTCCTTGAAATGTAGGGAAGTCCTAACCATGTTTTTTGCCCCCAATCCAGTCCAAGTCATTTAACATTGAGCTCAATGTGTGGTGGAGAACTTTTGCAGAAAATTAAGCCAGGTTTTAACATAAACATTGGTATGTCTTTTGTCTTTTGACATGCTTTTGAGTTTTGGTGAAAAAACTAGGGTGCATGTGGTTGAAGTGTTAATGTTGTTAGATGGCGTTTACATAGTCTGTCAGTCACTATGTTTCAACATCTAGTCAGGATTTTCACACAGAAATGTCATTTAAACAACAGTAGCAAAAAATCCCAAAAAATCGCATGGCATCTAGACATTTTTCGACCTGCTAATCACCAAGTCTACTGTGAAAATACCTCGACCCATGTTAGACTTAGCAGATGTAACTCTTAGTATTTAGTGTTTTGTTACTCTGTTCCACCTTCAGCCTCTGTGCTCTGTCCACTCCTGCATTTTTAACTCTACTTCTGACAACAAAATTCACTTGAGGCCTTTAAAACAGCTGCAAACACCACGTCAATGTCTCTGCTGAGTACAATTTGATTTCAATTGTTGGCGTTATCTTAAAACTGTCACTGGAGTGTAGTGAGAGAGAAAAAAAGATCAATGCCATGCATGAAAACATTCCAGTTGTAAATGCAGAGAATCCAAAATAAAAGAGATCAATATTTAGGACACGATGTGGAAAGAGTACAGTAAATGATGCAAGAGAAGCTGATTTCCATAAAACTATAACTCCAGTGCTACTCACTGTAATTTATTGAGCTGTTAACTTTTTTTTTCCAGACACTGCACTGATGTTCATCTCAATAAAAAAAAAAGAACACAGTTCTCCTGATTTCCTAGTCTGATATAAAGTAATTTGTTTCTGGCATTATAAGGTAGGAAGTTGTGTTGTGAAGTACAAGCTCTGCTATCTCTAATAGTGTATGAACTCGTTCCAGAAACAAATTAGTTTACAATGTCCAAGTATGTGAGTTTAGGTAGGGCATTGAGGTCTACTTCTGACTTGGGCTGCCAAGGACAGACTCAGAGTGAATGAGGTCCATTATTACCTCTGAGATGTAGTGAAGTAAAAGAATAAAGTAGTGAAAAGGGTAATACACAGGGAAAATACCTTTAATTTGCATTGAGTGCAATACTTGCACTTACAGTTTTAAGCTTGTAGTGTTACATTTCTAAATGCAAACAAGTGTTGATCCTTCACCTAATGCAAGGTAGATGATGTTAAGATGGTAAAATGAAAAATAAATGAATTTTAGATTTGATTAAGCTTTATTCACGTTGCCTTACTCCTCACAAAGTACCATAGATACTCATTTGTAAATGTTGCCAAATTTCCTGCAACTAAATAAATCATTATTTGCACAAGCACAGAGCTGTGTGCATTGTACTGACGTCACCTTACAGTGCTTTTAAGTGCTTTAATCCTTAGATGAGTACACCTTGTGGCCATTTGGGCCCTCCAACATGCAAAAGTGACATTGTTTGAATCCTGAGCCTGAACACGAGGAGGAAGGGTTAGAATATGAGCTCTTACTTGTCTGTTGAGTTCCCTTTGGTACAGCAGAAACATGTAGAGAGATGTGGAGAAGCCAGATGTTGAATCATTCATGTCCTTGTCTTTGACTCTTCGGTCCACAGAGGGATACATTCAAGCGTCTGTTGTGGGGAGAGTGGTGAAATACACTTTCTCCTGCCTATTTCTGGTGTACTGCTGTTGCTCTCTTGCTAAATTTAATCTTCCTTGTGTATCTTTTAGATACCACAGAAACAGAATATTTCATTCTTGTGCATATTTCTGAATGTATGTGGGTAACTCTGTCTGTGAATAACTTCTCTAAGCAAGATACATGTTTTTTCATTTCTTTCCTGTTTTTCTCCCTGAATACAATTTCACTCAAGGCCATCATGTGATAGCTATATTCAGCATTTGGTTGTAAATTTGCTTCAATCACAGCGATCTAGTTAGATTTCCATGACTCAGTGTGTAATGTATTCCTACAGTAGGTAACACCACCCTGAGGTAATCTGAAGGGTCACGAGTTGAACAAAACCACTCTTCTACTCTTCTGGTCCAAACATCTTTTTTTTTTTTTTTTTTTTTTTTTAAGGACACTTTTGTCTTGCAAAATATTGGAGAGTTTTGCCTCATGAAATCTCTAAAATGGTTCAGCTTTTTAAAAAAAGAAAGATAAAAGTCACTCTTTGCTTGCTCACAAAATCATGGAAATACATACAAATACAGATTATCACATACTTTATGCTGCCTTTATTATTCATATTTTGGCATTTTGCATGGCATTATATTTTAGGCAAAATTTTGTCGCTGCACAGACTCTGGCTTCAAATGACGTCACCAGCACAAGATATTAGTGACTGTACCCGGGATATTTTGGCCTCATCTTTGTACAGTGGGGGGAAGTGGAGATGTACCGTCTATCTTCATACGCAGTCTATTGAGTAAATCAAATATTGTTAGCATCAGATGAAAGACAGATTGAGAGTGACCACCGTGCGCCCTGCAGCTTTAGCGTCAGGTGAGAGAGAGCTGCAACTGCCTCGCTGGTCTGGAACAGGAGCATGCAATTACATATTTCTGCCCACACAGTTGTTGTATTTGAATTGAAACACAGTTTTATTAACACTCATGTGCAATGTGGTCACAATACTACCTGTCCTCAATGCTTTCCAGTCATACTATGAGGTCAAGTACTATCCGACTGCAGTCTGATCACATAAGTCACACTTTAGTGCAAGCTGCAAGGGCGCCTTTATTCTTAAATGACTGTTATTTTTTGCAAAGCTGCTATCGTTCTTGATGGCCATGTTGGAGGTGGTTAATGGGGATGTTAATTTGAATTCCTGACTGTGTGTATCTTGAGGGATTTTTAGCAAATGCCAGTTGAAATTCACAGAGTACAGAGAAATAGTGTAAACATTGTTGCCCTTTTCAGTATTCAGTTTTACTCGTCAACACGTGATGACTTTATTTAAGTTAAAGCTTTAAATCATTTCCAACCAAGAAACATGTGTCTTAAGTATGTGACCCACAGATGTGAGCAGACACTTGGTATCTTTCTTGCTGATGTTCTGCCAGACCTGGACTGCAGCATCTTTACATCTTCCTCGTTTTAAGGAATTTTTGCCTTGAGTCTGGTCTACGTGATCAGATGGATTTAGGTTGGCTTACTGACTTGGCTGGTCAAGAACATTCCTCTGTGGTCATAAAACACTTTGTGGTTGGATTGTCCATATGTTTAGGATCACTGTTTTGCTGTGCTGTACTAAAACGGGAGATTTTGTACCATCTAGTTATTGTTTCACTTCAAATTTAGTTTGCTGTAGCACAGAGCCAGCATAACTGAAATACCGCCCATGGTTCATATACTCTCGAAACCTTTAGTAACCCATATATTTCATCTTATGAAAATTTAATGTACATAAGAAGTGTGTCTTTCTTGTTATATTTATGCATGGAACATCTGGTGTGTTCACATAGCGAGACAAAGTTTCTGCTCATCTGCGAAGCAAAGCAGGAGAGTTTGCAGGCACACATAAAACAATGTGACAAGGTGCTGGCCAACTGAAGCACATCATTACAGAAAAAAACACAATGTCACAGAGCCTTGCATAGTACCATACTCCTGAAATGAACTCTCTCAAGTGCTGTCTCACTTTCCTCTTCTGCAGCAGAGGTGTACAGTCACTTCAGTTTGCATTGTGGAGTGTTTTCCTTCACTTTATCAACACATTTGTAATAAAAATCTCTAACCTCTGACTTTAACAACACGAGAGCTGTTTTTAAGTTATTTAAATTTAAACTCATTTAGTGGCAAACTTGTATGCTAAATGAAAGTCAGATAAGATATGTCAGCAGTCAAGAGTTTTGATTACTGTGTCCGTTTTTTTCGTATCTGTTTTTTAAAATCTATTCATTGTCCCTAACCGCTTGTCTCCGTAAGTGTGGCGGGGGGCTGCAGCCAGTTTCGGGTGTCATTGGGCGAGGGGTGGGGTAAACCCTGGACAGGTCTCCAGACTATCTCAGGGCTGACACATTGAGACAGACAACCATTCACACTCACATTCACGCATTTTTAGAGTCACTAATTAACCTGCATGTTTTTGAAATGTGGGAGGAAGCCGGAGAATACGGACAAAACCTACACTGACACGGGGAGAACATGCAAACTCCACACAGAAGGGCCCCCCCACCCAAGGTCCGAACCTTGGGTTGCTGTGCGGCGTCACTGTTAACCACTACACCAACGGCCTTTTTTTAAAGCATTATTCAAAAAACAAAAAAAGAACATCAAGCAAGTATACCTTGCATACTGTATCGAATGCATTTTATTGTTCTATTCATTGAGACAAAATCAAAATTTCCTCATTTTCTCTCCATTGTAATTGTGGATGAATGTAAAAATCAAGCCTTTGCTGAGAACTGTAATGCCAAACATTTCAGAGTGAGTGTGAAAATGTGATTGACACCCTAAGGTCATACAATTTTTAGACATGTGTAAACTTATTAAAAAATGGGATGTAGTATGCAAAGACCTTTAAGCAGTTATTGGTTAAACGCAGCGAATATTTTTGACTGGTTATGCATATCAGTGTGCAGGTTGACTGTTACTCTACTGTACACTAGCAAGCTAGAGGCACCGTTCATTTAGTGATTTGAAGTAACGGCGTCCCGACCCAGAAGCATTGCTGCAAAGATTGTGCCTGCCACCTGGTCTCCCCCTGAGGTCATCCTGATTAGAATGTTGAAGCTAAAGCTTTAGCATTGTTAACTTTTGTCCCTGTGGCGAGACAGCATAATCCCAGACTGAGGGGCACCACTACAGCTCTCACCCAGCCAAGGTTAACATTAGCTAACCAGTAGAGACTTGAGTGTGGGCAGTGGACACTTCGGTTTCACGGCTAACCGGCTGTCTATCAGCAAGGCCAACATAAAATAAAATAAAAAACATTTACATCACAAAAGAGTAAAATTTACCGACCTCAAAATGTGGCACTAAATCTCACTGAATCATGCCATTTTTATTTTTCTTAAAAATTAGGAGATTAATTACTGGTTAATGGATGTCGGCCTGTCTAGAGCAAAATTAACCAAAAGTCCCAAATTCAAAGATTATTTATCTTGCCTGCCTCTGCCACAGTCCCTTCTGCTTAATTTGAATATTTTTTCTTTGCTAATGGCTGCACCACACGAACTGGTAGTGGTTTCATAGATAATAACAACATCAACAAATAGTCCCTGGAAAACATCCATTTGATGTAAAAGATTCTGCCAGCAGTTGATGTTAAAAGCTGCGTGAGGTTCTGGCTGTGACAAGCAAATGCAGAATATAATCACTCCATGTAACACTAACAGCACTTCACAACACGTGTATGTTAGTGTCATCACAAAAGTCAAATGGATGTAGGCTGTTAGGGACAATGCACTCCTGGGGGTAATATCAAAGTAAAATTTCCTCCTGCACTATCATTAGTCGTTCCTATCTTGTCTTGCAAAAGGCGACAGTTAATACAGAATGACCGGCTTCAGGAGGGGTACATATTAATCAATATCTTAATTCTGCATTGTAACTATCTGCGTTGTAGCTTAAAGGGACAGATTTTTTTACATGAAGGTCAGTTTGCTCATTATGAGC
This sequence comes from Plectropomus leopardus, assembly GCF_008729295.1. NCBI lineage: Eukaryota > Metazoa > Chordata > Actinopteri > Perciformes > Serranidae > Plectropomus > Plectropomus leopardus. The sequence continues at coordinate 22,012,582 of NC_056478.1, forward strand.
AGTTCTGAGCAGCTTAACAGTAGTTTAATGTCTTTTTCTGGCTTTGGAAGGGCTTTATATATGTGGGAGTGTATAGGATTTAGAGGTATATATCGGTTAGGTTACAGAACTTAAAACTCCCATGTGCCAAGCATGTTGGAAACTAAAGAAACTGGAAAGTTTAACTTTGTTTTCCAATAACAAACAAATACAAACGAACACTAAAGACCTGAATTCAACTTAAGCATCTTTATTCAGCACTTTTATTTTGTAGAGGCAATTTAGTAATATCCCTACCATTGTGGTCATGAAGTGCCTTTGAGTCCAGGCCGAGAAAGACCTTCAGAAGTGTTCTTAAGACCAGTCTGAAGAACTGCACACTGGTTCAAACTAAGCTACACTCAGATTTACACACAGAAGCCTGAAGAATCTTATCACCAGAACAGAAACATTTAATTTACACTTTATTGAGCGGTCCAACTGGATGGATGTGATGAGCCTTCCTCATGCTGCCTTGCATTCTGCTGTTTTATTACATAACACTGTTCCTGTCTTCAATAAGACAAATGGACAACAAGTGGTCATGCAAAAATGGCAATAATAAGGAAACACAAGCTGGGCTATATCCAGTCTCCTGCATCTGAATGCTTCGATAAAAAAAAAAAAAAAAGACTAAAATAAAAATAAAGATACATGATGATATTTTATCGTATGTGATGCTCCATAATTCTCAGCCTTATGTTTGAATCTTCTGGACTAAAAACTGACACTGACGTTTGTTACACTGTCAAATGTAGTCACAGTAAAAAAAATTACTAAAATGTTTTTCTTAAAGGCTGTGTTGAGGTCTGAGATCACAAGAGGAGGGGAAACAAAGCAAACCTTGCTTGTGCTGCTACGGGCCAAGTGTAATCAATTTACATGCTGTATATCGCCCCCAAGCCAAGCTAACATATACACAGCTCAGTCTAAGACGGTATTTGGCAACTCCAGTCAAAACAAGGTAGAGTTCCTTTTTCGGTTAAATCCACTGTGTACATGAAATGCAGCCAGAGGAACAAAAAGACCCAGCTGGAAGCGCAAACCGTGAAGACAAGAGCTCATTACTAAAATAAACACTCTGTTCTCTTCTGTGTCTTCTTTCGTCTCTCTTCTCCAATCACTTTCATGCATGAACACCAGCGAGGCTTTGTTCTCTTCATTTGAGCGCCGTTGTTTATGTGTTATTGAAGATAAAAGTTAGGAAGTCTGTGCGTTCCTCCCGAGGGCAACGCTCGAAAGTGTTTCACAGGCAACCTCATTTAGCAGTGGTAAAAGCCCGACAACCAAAGACACGAACTCTAATCTGCAGGCAGATGAAGAGGTGGAGAGTTGAGTGCAATGATGGAGAGGGAAGGAGATAAGAGCTTGTGTTGTTGTTGTTTGTTGTTGTTGTTCTCTGGTCATGCTGCTCTCCAAGTTGAACTCATTGTCCACGCTTTGCGTTTTAACTATAATAGATGTTTTCTTGCACACGATCTTAACTTAGCTTAAAAATATGTTTTCTGTGCTTCAAGACATTGGTGTAATATTAACTTGAAATGATTTTGAAAACTCACATTAGCAAGCAAAGGATTTTAATGACATTTTGATTCAGTTCCACATAAATATGCGTGCATACACTGATTGTTATCGTGTATATGACGTTTTGTGACCCCATGTATTAAAATATAATCTGCATCTACTCATCTTACGGGTGGCTGTTATAATTTTATCTTCCCTCCAGGGCAAACAAGTCTTGTATTTGTTTTTAATGGATATTAAATGTATGGGTGCAAATGTGCCATAGAAGTAAAGCAAAGTCAGTTATTTGTGATGCAAATTGTGTTTCCATGTCAGTGAGAAAGTAAATATATACATTTTTTTGGGCCCAGAAACAGAATTGTATTGATTTTATTGAGTACTTTTAATATTGAATCTGCCGATAGATTAAAAACATTCAGTCATTCATTCATTCTGGTCGACAAAGGATATTTTGTATGATTTTAGAGCCAATCGTTTTTGTAATTATTGTATGTGATATTGTTTTTGTTTGTTGTAGTTGGTGAGCTTAGTGTGGAGGATTTATGCCCTTTATCAGACAAAATTCATTGAATTTCATTCAATTAAATTTAATTAAATACTGAGTCCATTCCAATACCTCTGTCTATCTCAGTGACACATATGCCGATTAAATAAAGAGACAGAACTTTATTTGTCTCGAAATAAATCCATCAATATAGCCTGCATAGTAAAAATTAAAGCAGCAAAGTTGGCTCACCTTACGTATAATAACCTATTGTACTTCATCAAAATTAGTTTAGGTCCTGGTTCAAAACTGTTAAACTGATCATTCATTTATGTCATTGATATGACATAAATCAAACCATGCAACTCCTGAAACTGAAGTGGAGTGATCTGCTTAAGTTTTTTTTTTTTTTTCAAATAAAAAGAGACCTGTCACTCTGTTGGATTTGTTGGTACTACAGAATGACCTTTGGTAGTTGTACAGTGGCGTTACAGGGACATCAGCTACAGAAAGCACATAAATCCAACCAACAGCCAAGTTTGATTTTGGCCCACATTCAAGTTTATGGAATTTATGGAGAATGAATTAACGTTAATTAGCATCAGATGACAGCACTAGCATGCGGATGCACTATCGCTGTACAGGTTTGTCTATTTGTTCCAGACCATCAAGGTTTGGGGGGGTGCATGCGGCCAAATGCAGAATTCACGGTATGTAGATTTGTGCACATAAAGCAGGACCAAATATCACAATGCTGAGTTTCCCCTGGGAACTTTTAACTGTACATCATTTGCAACCTATGCTGAGGTTAGCACAAGCTGATTGGCGTGCGAGTAAGTCAAACTATGGCGAGTACAAATGAGACACCAGAGCTGGAAAACCTGCCTGCGGGTTAAGGTTAGCTGAAACAGCGCTGGAGATAATTGTGTGTAAGACAAGGATGGTGTTGGAAATGCTACATTGTTGTAGGATTATGTGAAAAATGCTAACACAAATTCCGTGACATTACCCACATGTGTCGATCACAAGACGACAAGAAAAAAACAAACCAGAGCCAAACCCTGTATCCCTGTTGCTTTTAAGCAGCCCTTGGATGCAAAAGAATAAAGGGAAAAAAAACAATTGCTGAAGCAACTGTTGTTTACATATGCATATAGCCAAGGTGGAACTACTTGTAATACTCCTCCTAATGCATGATTTTTAATTTTAAATTATTGTATTTATGTTGCGCATTTACAGTTCATATCAGAAGTGATGATGTTCAGTTTTAGAACCCGTTGCGACCTGTTGTTACCCTCACAGTAAGTGTATGTTCAGTGTTTGCACAGTATATTACCCAAGTGTTTGAAATGTTCCTTATTCTTATAATGAAAATTCCTCACTAGAATTGCCACTAGGCAAAATGTAACCTCAGTCCCCAGCACATGGTTTCTGTCTGTCTGTCAGAAATGAACAGAAACATGTCCCGATGCATTTGTCTTTTTCTTGCTGTATCTCGCTGAGCAGTGATGACTAAACTGTGTGTGTACAGTTCCATGACCTCTGTGTACAGTTACATCCCCAAGGACACGCACAAGATACTGTAAAGATACTGTGTATCTTTAGTGGAAGTCAACTTGTTGCTCTTTCTTTTTTTCCAAGTTGCAAACTAATATTTCAGCTTTGTATTAATTTCAATGCAGTATTGCAAACTATTTATTATATGTCTAAAGTATTTATCTTAATTGTGCTATTCACCCCTTTAGCACAGTAATCATTCACTGCTTAATATAAATAATCGCTCACTTCCCATTTATACTTGGGAGTTGCTGCCCTATGAAGTTAGTGCTTGTGTGTTTTCATGTGTGCTTTCCTTAACTCTAATTTCATTACTTTTATTTAGTACTTTGATTTAGTACATTTTTTTAATACTTTTTCTATTCTTTAGTTTGTGTACTTGCATATTTACGTCTATGTCTTGTAGCAGAATTGACAATGAAGCTGACTTTTACTTTGACGAACAGCATTCCTTATTAGAGATCATAGCATGGGATGTCTTTTTCTCTTCGAGGGGCGCAACTGAAAAAGTCTGAAAACCACTTTTCTAAATGCTGTTTCTAAGACTGCTACTGCACCAAATGGGCGAAAAAGTATGAGAACACCAGATTCCAACAACCATATATGATAGGCGAAAACTTAATTCCAAAAACATGGGCGTTAATTCGCTCCTATACGTAACAGCCTCTGCTCTGCTGGGAAGACTTTCCACAGATGTTGGACCTGGCTGCAGGGATTTACTCCTGTTTGGTCACAAGAACATTTGTGAAGCTGGTTGCTGATGTTTGGTGATACAGCCAGGCACTTAATCATCACTCCAGTCTGCTGACAGGAGCAGAGGAAGTGGTCTCAAGCAGTCTGTAAAGAGGCAGGTTGGAGTGGCGAATGGGTCGCAAAACACAGGACTTTCCCTACGGGTATTGGGCACCGTGTGAACTTTTAGTGAAATTGGAGTGAGGTTTTAAGGTTTTTTAAGGTACATCCTCACCATGTTTCTTTTCCAAAACACAACCACAGTAACTTCACTTGCCTATACCTAACCCCTGTAACTTTACATTTAGTGCATAACTTTACATTAAGGATGTAACGTCATTCGTGGGCCACTTATTAGTAGAACGTTATACGAACTGTTGTGTTTGCATCTTCTTAGGATATCATATAAACTGTTTTTTGCGGAAACATTGTGGGGTTTATCTTTGATATCATTTTGTGCACGGGTGCGATGTCTTTTTGAGATCAGACAGTACTTGCCCCAAACAGTTGGAGTTATCGGGACAGTGTCCCCTTTGCATTTTGGCATTATGTTTTGGACAAATTATAGATAAAACACTGGAAACTATCAAATTTTACTTGTTAAAATGGAAAATAAATTCAACATAAGATGTCCTTCAAAGCCTGTACAAGTTTAACCCAAGCTTCCAAAACACACGCTCATCTCTTACGCATGCATGTCTCTCTCACTCTGTCAATGTGGCTGAATGCATCTGCAAGATCACACAGAATTGATTAAGAAAGCACCATCTTGCCACTGATGAATTCTTAATGGATTTCAATGCCTTTGGGGAGCCACCACATGTGTCTGCTGGCCTATAAACAGAGTGCCAGGAAGAAGCTGGGGAAATCATGCGCACTCACACACATACACACGCCATACAGCCGGTTTAGGATGGCATATCTGGAATGAGTTGTAAAAGCATCAGATCACAAGCGAGGTTGACATGATAAACGTTAACGACATTGCATTGAGATAAGGATCAAGACACCAGATTGAAAAGCGCTGAATAGGCTTGAGGGAAAGAGATAATTATTTTGTCAGCTCTAGAGTCTACATTATAAAGTCATGTGATATTCAATTAAGGCACGCCTCGAGAGACTGTAGAGGAAAATCAATGCAATCACGGCAACTGGAAGGAATCATAAATCGATGGCAGGAGTCCATGACAGTCCTGCAGGACTGAGATACGTCTGTGTTTGAGGACAGAGTCTCCACAGAGACGGGCTCCAGAGGCATTAACACACAGACCATTAAACACCAATTACAATCCAATTACTACACACTGACATCATCGAGTGGAGCCTCCTCCACGGTGGAAGGGGGACATCAATGCATGTCAGTCACCATGGAGATACAGAGACTACTCAGGTGTCATACAGGATGGTGACATGGCTGTATTCTTCCAGAAATCTGTGATAATAACCAGTGGGGTGTATTACTCCTCTCAGGAGATACCTACACACAGAGTGTACAAAGCAAAAACTGTGTGTGTGTGTGTGTGTGTGTGTGTGTATTCATATCTCACACTGTTGCAGCCTTTTAATTGTACACATGAGAATTGAGGCTCTAATTAATGAAAGAGGAACTACTTTTACCCTACAATGTTAATAGGTCGGCTATTATGCGTGCAAGTTGCATTTAGACAAAATTTACAGCTCTGTGACTTGCTCATCATCTATATAATATCTCTGCGTTCATCTTCACCTCTTTACTCATGTCTACTTTTATCTGAGTCTCTTTATAACTGTCTCTTTCTCTCAGCCTCTCTCTTGATCTTTCTAAAGGAGTTTTGCCCATTTATGGTTATAAGATTTTTAGATTTTTTGGGGGATTTTTTTCTGGACTGAAAAACTGGTGGCATTCCCTTGTTGCGATAGGGCCAAAATTTCCTAAGGCCTGTTAGTCAAAAAAATGTCCCATTGGATTCTAAGGCCATTTCTCCCATGTTTGAGGCACCCATCAAGGGTGTTTTTACCAAATTTTTACAGGATTTTTTTGTATTTTGGCCACAGATACTGGGTATTTTTACCAACCCTTTACAGTGTTTCCCAGTGGTATTTGAGACACCGATCCCAGGTATTTTCACTGACCCTTGGCAGTGTTTCTCAGCTGTCTTTTACCAGACCTTCATGGCATTTCACAGTGGCATTTAAGCCACTGATCCAGGGAGTTTTTACTGAACCATCACCCCATTTCTCAGCCATGTTTGAGCACAAATACCGGGTATTTTTTACCTGGTAGTTTTTACTGACACTTTGCAGCACTTGAGCCCTCAATTTGGGGAGTTTTTACGTAGTCTTTACTGTATTTCCCAGTGGCATTTGAGCCACTGAAACCGAGTGGTTTTCACCAACCCATCCCAGCTTTTACAGCCACTTTTGTGCCACCGTGTTTTCAGCCAGAACCTCTCTTTCTGTAACCACAATCAAGTAGTTTTTGTGCCCAAACCTAACTCCACATTCACCAAAGCACTGTTCTTAATTGCAAAGTTTCAACATATCCACTACAAAATAATGTAAAAATGTAAAAACATATCCATGCTTTACAAAATAGTAATACTATGTGAACAAATTTTCCGGCAATTGGGTTGTCTGATTGCAAGGAGTGTGCATTTTCCAAGAGACAGGACTGAGGAGCAATGGAGGTTTGTTTATGGCATAATGGGCTGTCGGAGAAATGGACTTTCTGCCCAGTGGGCCATTTTTCGAACAAACAAGACCGCAGAATTTTGGGCTGTCGAAACATCATGCAGTCCCCATCTGCCTATACATGGAATCAATTGTGATTGTATGTTAATCAGTGATATAGTAGCAAAACCCTATATTGGTCACTATTTCTTCAGTGTCTGACAGCAGTCACATTTTGCTGATTAAAATGTCCGCGCTCATTGCTTTTGTTGGATTTATAATAATATCGTGTATCATCGTATACAGTAATTGGCTCATTTTGTCATAGAAAGTCATTTTCATGGTGTATTATCTCTTCCACTGTTGTAAGAAGTGAGTCTGACTCACTTCTTCCCAGGATGATAAAGTGAACGCTCTCTTTCTCCCTCCTTTTTTCCGTCTCACTTTGATATTTTTCTCACCTGGAGGCTATGGGAGGGCATGAGGGATTTAAAGGAATCACTCCGATGCTTCTTGAACAGAACAGGAACCCCACGTCGTCTCTGTAATGGCGAGGATGATGCCTTTCCATCAGTAGCTTTGAATGTGCACCTGCAGCGTTTGTGTGTCCTCTGACTGAATGAATGTGACACATTCTTTGGCCCTTTCTTTTCTGAATCATCTCTCCTTGATTTGCCTCCTCCTGTGATTTGATATTATCTCCCTCTCATCTCCCTCCGTCCGCCTTCTTTCCTGCCTCTCATTCCTTTTCATTTCTTTATCACTTTTTATGGTGGCCTGGGTCACTTGCAACAATTAAATGAGGTGTCAGATCCCAACCCTGTGCATGCTGGAGAAGAATATTACATTTTTCACACTCCTGCTCTCTTTCCTGCTATTCTTTTTTGTTCTCCTCCTAACCTCTCTCCTCTCTGTGAACTCTCCCTGTCTTTATTTTTCTCTTCTTTTAAAGCCCACCTACCTGCGCCACTGAATCGTGGGCGTCTGCATTAGTCTGATTGCCATGAAAGTGGCAGAATGAGAATAGTAAAAAAGAGAGAGAATGGTAGGTCTGTATGGGGCTGAATAATGGCACTTAAGAGCATTAATGACTCACACTTTTCTACTCTGCCTGTCGCTCACGATTGTGCGCCCTTTAATAACAGTGCGCTGCACTGTTGGGGAAGAAGGAACATGTTAAATTCCATTCAATGTAGTGAAAAATATTGTTGTCAGCTCCAGCCTTATTTATTCTTACTTTAGGCTGTTTTAGAGATTTTCAGCCCAGTAACCACTGATTTAATGCTACATATATGGTAGTAGAGAAAATCAGATATAATTTAGAAATCATCAAAGGCACAATGCCAAAATGTTTGCAACTTTAATAGCCTGCAGTGATCAACACATCTCACTCCCAACTCAACAACTACTAGTGCTTGGTCAGTAGCCTCACATGTCAAACTATGATGCTCAAGGTACCCCTCAGTTTTGAATTCCCAGGGATGGTGTGTCAATTTACACTTGAATCGTGTCTTTACAAAGTTAACTTTTTCACAAGAAATATAAAGTATCCATTTGTTGAATGCATACAGTCTCTTTTTAAAATAAACTCAGAACATGGGTTAAAAAACTGACTTTTGGTTCACTTTGTTAGGTCTAGGCAACAAAAGTATATGATAAATTTAGAATAAAACATGGTTTAACTTAAAATAAATACGTTTGTTACCAACATGATACAGTTTCATGATCATGCCTCTCTAGTGTTGAATGCCACACATACTAGCACACTACGTTGTGATTAAAATAACTAGACCTGACTTTTGGTTTCACACGGGACGCAAACTGCAGTCTCTCGGGTAAAAATCCAGAGTTTGTCTACCCATCCACCTCCACTCCCACACACCATATGTGGATTTTCTCAGTCTTTATACTATGATAGTTCCTTTGTGCGTCTTATACTGTCGCTTAAGGGTGCCTCTGTGAGTCCGTATCTGGCAGAGAGGGCCACTTCCAAGCATCTGTATTGGATGAGTTGGGAGTGAGACTGCAATGATCCACAGGACTGATGAGCCTGATGTTTATAAGGTTGTTTTGTTGCAGCCTGGTTTTGTTTCCAGGAGATTTTTATTACAGTAAACACAGTGTACAGCTGCACAGCATTTCTCAAATTCCAAGCTGCAGATTTGTCTTTCTGATTTCAAATTGCATCAAGGATTTAAAGAATTGACGATTTTTGAACAGTATAATCCTGCTGTTGAATACTGCAAGAATCACCAATTTTCATCAAAATTTTTTAGCAGGGTTTATACTTTAACCACATATACCTTAATTTTTTTAAGTCAACTTAAATACACCCACTGCTTTCAGATTGTTTACTTACAATAGTTTATTTTCATCTCAGGCCTTATTCTATCATTTCTGTGCACTTGCTCCAAGTATTTAGTTTGCTCCTGTTGTCTTGTACTGGCTCATTTGAATTAGAAGCCTAACAGTTTACACACCTGATTGAGATGTTATCAGCCCATAAAATGGCAGTTATCTCAGGTTATCAGCCTCATAGACATGGGTCAGTAGGGGCTTGCTACACCTACTACTAGATTGTGAAGGCAATTATCAGGCCATGAAATGAAACTTGCTGCCAGAAAAGCCTCTCATTTGACTTTCTATCATGTTCTGGAAATTCTGCATTCACAAATGGAGGAAGGGAGAGTTGGACAGGTCAAACACAGGACTATCACTTGAAGGATCAAGGTTAGAATACAATGTGAAACAAATAGTTACATTGACTACAATCTTCTAAACCTAACCAAGTCATTTTGGCACTTAAACAAAAGGAAAGTGAAAATGAATCCTAACAAACTGGTTACGGCCACCTAATGGGCTGATAACGGCCTTCTAAACCTGCCAGTAGATGTAGCCCCCTTCTGACCTCATGTATATGAGGCTTATAACCACAGATTACAGCCGTTTAATGGGCTGATATAACCAATCGGGTGCAGCTGCCTTCCACCATCTGCACCATGTGTGTTGCACTGAACGCCAATACAGCAGACAGCCAAAGCTAATTTCAAGGTCAAAGCCAATCTCTCGGTGCAACAACCATGGACTGACTGACCGGCATTGCCATTCTGTAAGCCATGATACCAGTGAAGGAATATTATTTCATCTTTTTTTTCAATGCAGATCAACTTTAAAGTATTTTCTAAAATCAAGTTTTGCTTAATTTTACCTCATCTCGTCAACTCTTTTTGTCTTTATGTATTCGAGATACAGTGCAGACACTCATTTAGAAAGTTTTAATACAGGTTCGATCACTCGATTATAAGCAGACATGGCTATATACATGAAGATGTTTTTTTTCCAGTCAATATGGTGGCAATTTCTTTTCCACAAAATGGTGTGGACAATGCTTTCTTTGTTTTGTTTTTTTTTTTTTGGAGCTAATCAAGAAAAAAGAAGGCTAATAGATGGATACTGGGTGGAGCTGAATTTGGAAGCTGCAACCATCCTCAGACATTGTCTTTTAAACTCTTTGTTGTCTTGTGAAAAAAAGAACCTTTGCATATATATTTAGAGGTTTGGGATGGGTGGGAGTGACTGAAACTGATTTATGATGTCAGGTGTTCCCTTTCCTTGTAACCGCAGCTATGCACCACTAGGGGGCTAGGCCAAATAAAATTGTCCAGTTGAATTTCTTGAGGTGCAGTCTGTATCCAGAAGCTATGCTCAGAGAAAAGGGGCCATTGTTTAATTACTCATGCAGAAACACTTGAAAAATGCATAATGTTAAGTGTTTTTAAGTATTTCAGTGGGCTAATGTATGCTCCCAGGGCAGCACGACTCTGAATCCCACCCTTTGTTGTACCCCCCCTCAATTTCTCCATCGTTTTTACTTTCTACTGTCTCCCTGTCCTCAGTGTAACTGTCTGAAAAACTAATAAAGCCCCGAAGGCGGTTGGACGAGCTACCACCGAGAGAGCAATCACCCCCTGTTACCATCCAATCAGCCGGGGTTCAATAACTTGGAATGTCTCATATCACATCAGCGCCGAGTTCAATCTGCTGGGAGAGAGGGGACTTAACCTTCATGCACACTAACACACACACACACACACACACACACACACCTGTGCACAATCAACTGCCCCCACAATGCATATGACAGTGGAAAACCCTATAAGAAGTATATTCTACAGTAACTGACTACAGCTGTAACACATGAAGTGAAAACAGTATATAAGAAAAGCAGATGTTGGATCATGTGTATGCCTCCACGCCGCCGATAGCTGTGGCCGACCCATTGTAGTGAACCGTGATATCTTGAGAAAATTTGAGGTTTTTTTGTTGTTTTTTTTTTCAAATTCAGCACAAATGTCCAATTGGACTTGAGGATGAACTGATTGTGATTATACACCAAAAAAGTCAGCACAGGCCATTAAAGGCTTCTGGACTTCTTTATCCCAGTGTATTTTTCTTTTGTCTTTTTTCCAAACTTATTTCTCTTTTCCTCTCTCTTTCTCCTCCACTGACAGCCTCTACAATTCCCATCTGTCAGTCAGATCCTCAGTGGCAGACTGTGCTCTGTTCAGCCCTTCTCTTACCAGCTCTAATTGGAGTGTGGACAGGGCTATTAGCGTGTTAGCGCTCCCATCTGATAAAGGTCAAACCTCCTTTCCCGAACAGGCAGTCAGGAAAGGTGGGCAAGTTGAGGAGTGTGTGTTGGGTGTGTGTGTGTGTGTCTCCACTTATTGAGCTTCACCTTTAGGCTTCAGGCTCTTTCTGGTGGCTGCTAAATGCCTCACCAACCCACTGTATTCTGGGAGTTTAACTTCTCCCCTGGGAGAGTCTAAACACACACAAATGCACACCTACACACACACACACACACACACACACATATATATATAGACACGAGGTTTTGCGCTGTGATTATGAAGGTGCTGTGCAGGTGCTTGGCTGCTGTCAGATTACGGTAATTTGCTTTCCAGGATGATTTAGTGTGCGCTGTGCTCCCGCTCATTATGGCCACAGAGAACGAAGAGAAAGCAGAGGGGAAATGATTTATAAGGATTTAAGGGTGTTGCAATTGAATTTAATGCAAATCAGATTTGAATTTAAACAAGGTTACGAGGAAGTAACAGAGCGTAACTGCATACTGCTTAGAAAAAGTTTGGTTAAAAGGAAAACTGCAATTATTCATGTTTAAACATGAAAATAAAACAAGTTTCTGAAGCTAACACATATATTGTAGTGTCTTTACAGTTCTAAAAAATGGGCCTTTAGCATCAAATATGCTTAAAATACTACATAATAACTCATAGGTGACTAAAAGGCTGGTTCAAACAAAGGCTTTGAGTAGAAACATAAACTCTTGAAGATGAGATGTTATGCTGTCCCTCTCTGAACCACTGATTGAAGTATCACACACCACTGTTGCACATGTGGCTTGTAAACACAGATTTGGTACATTGTCCATGGCTGACTCATATTCCCAGAGCCCCTGACTTTGACATGATGGGATAAAAAAAAAAATAGCATGTGTATTTCATCTGGTTTACACTCTGGACTCTGACTCTTTGTGACATGAACCCGGCTTGACCCTGTGCAGCGTTCAGGTTGTGTACAAACAAAGATGACAGCACATCCTGAGTCGTGCTCGTGATGTTTTCGTGTCAGTTCCAGTTCAGTTAACTCATGTTATTGATGCGGCCACATGGCTGACTCAGCTGACTTTACCTTTCCACAGATGTGCCTTTTAAAGGCCAGTATGTAAGACTGGGACTTTATTTTTTGATGATCTCATGTAATTTTATTTATTGTGCTTGGTTGCAGATATTTAATCAATAGTGACTGGGATTATACAGCAAGGGCTGGACAGTTGAGACAGTTTGCAGCAGAATATGAATATGACTGGAAGGAGCAAAACAATCTCATATCAAGGTCTTTTTAGTAGCTCTTCTGTTGCTTTTTCAACATGATCTTCATCTGCAGAAGCATTTCTCTTAGTGTCATGGAATTGTAGATTTGTTCCAATATTACAGCATTTTAAGGGTGAATAAGTGCATTTTGAGGTATTAAACTGATTTCCAAACTGTATCCTTGACCTCAGAAACAGAATATAAGTAGATTTAAAGATCTAGAAAAGTAACTTAATTGTTCTGAGGTAACTTGAGGTAAAGTAACTTAATTGTGACTTAAAAATGAACTTTTAAAAATCAAATGTCAAGCCAGTATGGACAAAAACAGAAATTTGAACATCTACATGTCTGTGACACTGAACAAATTTCATCTGCTGATGATCATGTGACATGATGCAAAAGCTGTAGAACAGCTAGTCAGTGGACAAGATTGTGTTTTCATTACATCCTCCCTTCCCTCAATGATAGTGACAACACAAAAGTAAGGCAAATAAATAATCCCTAAACTGTGACATGAAAGCCAAAGTGAACTTTATTTTCAAGAAGGATAATTGTGTCTTCCATCCTTCCCTTTGGGATAAAAATTCAACAGTGACTGTGAGAAGTCCAGATTCTCATTTGGGACACTGTTGACAGTGCAGGAGATTCCTTATGAAGTCTGACAAAATACTTCAGGCTGGTCTCTGTGTTTGTTTGCATCGCTTCACAATTCGCCAGAGTAGCTTGTATTTTTACTTCCAGAGTGAAAAATGTGACACCTAGTTTGCTTACAATTTGTATTATTTGACACATTACTGCACAGAGGAAAGGCTTGCATGGTGTTCGCCCCACAGGAGATGAGGCGGATTGTCAGAAGGTTACAAGAACGATGCTGTAAAGATATTTGCGCTGATATGAGGAGCATTGTTATCTTTCTCTCTGCTGGCAACAACCTTTGGAGTTATATTTTCCCCAGCTATCTGTTGGAACGTCTCTATAATGAGATCGACTGGGAATCTCTGAAAAACTCCCAAAAGCAGAAAAGGAGGGAGAGAATGAGATGTATAAAAACCACCGCTTGTCGTATCAAGAGGCAGATGATGCCCAGGTAACGGAGGAGTTTGACATCTGAAAGACAAAAGAAAAGGACAGAAAGACGAGTGGCATACTTTGAGGAAGCAGCCTGAGGGTTGTGTATAAATAGCAGATCTCTTATAAGTAATCCAAACAGGCATCTGGAGGAGACACATACACACAAATGTCCCATATCTGTGCAAATATCTACCTGACTAGAGGTCAGGTTAAGGTTCAAAGTCCAGTGTCGCTTTCCTACAACTTTACTTGCAAAAATCAAATCAATCAATTGATTATTTATCACATGAAGTCATACAAGGTACAACTTCAGTGAAATGCTCCATCAGCTCATTTAACTTGTGCATTTATTCTCATTTTTTTCATCTTCTGACATTGTTGACTTCACTAAAGTGTCCATGTTTCTGAATGTTTCTGGTAGTCCATGGTTTCTGGGTGTGGAATGAATTAACTGTAGTTTTGAGTAGTTGCTTCTGTTTTGAAGATTAAATCCACCACAGACGCATTGAATTCATTGATTTTTTTGGAGTGTAGAAGTTGGTGTCCTGGAATGTGCTCCAGCCTCTGATTAGGTCCTTCTGGCATCTCTGGGAGATTTTGTCATAGTTTGTTTAGATATTTTGACCTCTACAAGATGGCCACATGGTCAGAAGCGGTGGTGGATGAGTCCAACAAACCCAGGACTTTCACCTGGAAGACCGTATGGATGTAGAGCCAAACCATGATGTTTTTTCTAAACCTCACCACGTGCCTTTGCTGCCTCATCCTAGCTATGTGCTTTTGTTGATGCTTTGACATTGGTTGCCAATTGCTTTTATTGCCCTCTAACCATGTACTTTTGTTGGCATCCTGGTGTCGGTTGTGGCATCCCAGTACATCCACAGCAGAAACAGTAGGGGTTACTTGGCGCATAATTTGTAAATGCTAAAGTCCACTGTCAAAGTGGCGAAATGTGAGGAGTTGGGATGAGAATGTGTTAGCATCTCACTTTCTCAGTGCTCTGCTCTGTCAAATGTGTGTAGAGAAAAAGGGTCACCTGATTGAATGGCGCTACATCGTAGTTCAGAATTTAGCCATTTCGGTGAAAGGAAGAATAACACATTTCCTGGTCTCCCGTTGAAAACTGATGTGGCACCGAGGTTGTCCAGTTTATTATCCAACGCTTGTCCAATGGCCAACAGGATGTTAGCTTGGCAGAAAGATTCACAGGATCAGGACACAGCCTGTGCTTTGTGCTTGGTGCCTGCAATGTTATTGTAGATACAAAGTTGGAATCAGTGATGGTCTTGCTTGTTCATGTGGTCATGATTGTGGCTGGTGCCCTTGCTTTTCCAGTTTTTCATCAGTGTTTACTGATGTTTACATTTGAAAACCTTGACCTGACTAGCTAGCAGAGTTGGCAGGAGTAGAGTTTACAGACTTGTGAGTTGATTCCCTCATCAAATGCCCATACCTATGCCAATGTAAAAGTACAATGTGAAAAGAGAACCACAGCGATCTCTTACACAAAACCAGGAAAGCTATCAATAGAACTTACAAGGATTATTAGCTATCAAAACATAAACATTGACAATGACAGTATCGAAAAGTTTCCCTTTGAAGGTAGGGTGAGGCACTGGGTTGATAAAGCAAAAGTATTACTTGGTTCAGAAGTCAATAAAAAAGGCTGCAGAAAATAAGATATCTAATATAGAGGCAAGAAACAGGTAGCCATGTTTCTTAGAGTGTGATTGTGCCACCTATCAGACGGTGGAAAGGTATAGCAACAGTGGGCATCGCTGCCAGTACAGAAGTCATTGGTTGGGCTCAGCAGAAATAAAAGTTTGTGAAGCACCTGGAAATACGCCAATTTTTTAAACCTTTCCTACAGAAAGTGAGCATGACTGTGGGAATTTCTGTTTAAAAACTTAGGTTATGCAGACTTCACTGCGCAGTCTTCTGAGAGGAGGTTTTTATAGATGGGGTGTGCTTGAAAAAAGTTATATTAAGTTTTGTCCATCCACGTCTTGAGGCAAAAATGTGTAACAGTTCTGAATGATCCCACTCAAATTCAAGCTGAAAAGATCTACTGTCACAAAAGAATTCAGAGATAAGTTTCGTAATTACTGTCATGGCGTATGAAGCAAAACGACATATTTGGTGACTGAGAGCAACTCTTTTCAACATAAATATATAAAGACCACCAGTGAACTGACATTTGATACAGTAACCCCCATGTCTACATTGATGGATTACTGGAAACAAACCATACAGTGATGTTAGCAATGAGACAAAAGAGAAATTATACCACAACTAACCTTTTAAAGAAGATTTCGGTTCCAGGGTTTAATTCTATTAAGTTTTAATCGTCCCAGACTTTGGCAAGTTTTTGGCAGGTTGTGCGTAAAAAAAACTCAAATGGTCGACTTTGTGTTCACACTGACTTAGTAGAAACTTACCAAAACATAGTTTGGTGGAACTGTTCCAGACAAATTTATTACAAGTGTTTATTTTTATGAATCCAAAAAGTTGTCAAGCTTGTTTCTAGGGATGTCAGTTTTGGTTAATTTGGCTTTTTGATTGCTTCACACCAGTGAAACTAACCAGTTGATTTTGAAAGGGGAAAAAAAAAACCCCACAAATGAAATACAAGACGCCTCTCTCCTTTGAGTCTGCTGCACCATTGAACCAGTAAGCTTTCCCCCCAGGTCGCCCTCGTGCGTAAGCAGCTTCATTTTAAGCTGCAAAGCCCCTTTTATATTAAGTACATTTACATGATTACAAGAGTCAAATGATTGCGTTATTCTGACCAAAACTGGACTTTTCGAATACATGTAAACATGTTAGTCAGATGGAAATTGTACTAAGTTTAATTTCTCGCCTAGACAATGCTGTTGGGAGTCAATTTACTCTTTCATGTATACGCCTCAATGGGACCTGAATTGGCCTTGGCGTTCTGCGCATGCTCCATAGTCAGGGCTCTGACATGGTGCAGATGGTGGAACCGGACTCTGACTTGGAAGTCGAACAGCATGAATTTGTAGAAGAAAGCTGGTTAAACAAAAGAATCCCTTCCTGTTTCCAAAATGCTTTATCAAAAGTGTGTTGCCCAAAATTAACCGTAGTCAGTGATTATTGGAGCCTCTACATTACAAGAGAGAAATATCTACAATAATCAGTGAAGGGAGGATTTTGCAGATGCGCTTTACATTCTCAGTCGTATGTGCGGCTGAGGCACGAATCATCTCTCTGTCCCTCTGTGCTAAATCATGTTAGAAAAAATATTTCCCAAGCAGGGGTCTTTAGTCCAAAATCTTGTCAGATATGGTTATCCATTTGGAGGCCTTTGGCAAGGGAAAAAAAATAAAAATTGGAGAACCCCGGGTCTAATTGATCATCAGTCACTGCAGTGGGTCCATCCCCTGTAGTCGCTATTCAGCACTTCACTTCAGTTCTCAGTATCTCGCTCTGCCAGCAGGCCTAGGATAGAGTCATTACAGCCAGACAGAGAGGCTTGGAAATGACTGGTCTAAATCACCAACTCACCTGGAGCACTTAGTGATAAGCTTTGGAGGGATGGAGCTCTCTCTCTGTGTGTGTGTGTGTGTGTGTGTGCGTGTGCGTGTGTGTGTGTGTGTGTGTGTGTGTATGGCAGAGGGAGGAAGAAACGGAGGGAAGGAGCAATGACACATTTCAACAAATGACTTCAGACTCACTTTTTCTTACTTTACTCAGCAACCTTTACTTCTAATTTTACTGCTTTAAAACATAAACCCACCGTTTACAGTCAATTTTTCATCCGAAAATGTCTGCCTCAGGCAAAAAACAACTCTTAACAATGATGCTCATGCTGTAAAAAATCTGATGCATTGTACATCTAACCAGTGTGCGAGTTTTAGTGTTTTTATCCTTCTTTTGGACCCCTGAACATTTATTCATTTCCTTTATGCTCCACATAGTTTCTGCTGTACACTGGCTGCATATATTTGTTTTCCAGAAAATCCCTTATGTTAACAGTTTATGGCAATAGTTTATCTCAAGTGTACCCAAATAAATATTAAAACATCTTTAATCATTTCATAGCTTGGTTTTGCAAAAAGTAGTACCCACTTTACTTTTTCATTTTCCTCTAATACTGCAGACTCAAAACAAAATATCACCCTAGGTTTTTGTCAAACATTGCAGATAAGTTAGAGGCTGCAATGATGGATTATGAAAGCAATATGCAACATTTAACAAATCACTGTCCTACTGTAGAAGCTCAGTGAAAAATTAATAGCTATTTATTCATAACTATAATCAGTCCCTTGTTATACGTGGGCGACTGGTCTCAAAATACTACAAATATTTTGTTATATTTCTAATATTTCATGTAAAGTGAAAAGGTTAACAGAATATGGATACTGGGCAGACAATATATGTTTTATTTATATGCTGAGTTTACTCAGGATTGTTATTCAGTTGGCAGACTTAATAGTTCAGCCACATCCTGGGTGCTCATATTGAATGAACGGCTTTGTCCATTGACAGTTATAATATAAACAGACCAGATGGCTGTGTCCGCAACATGTGTTGAAAAAGAAGAAAGGCAGAGTTACTTTGTGCAGTGTTTCCTTGGATGAAAAGTTATAAGGGACAAAAGTAGGAATATGGATGTGCATATGGTGGGGAAAATACAGGCAAAAAATGCAGTTCTCAGTTTTTGTAGTAGTCATTAGACCAAGCAGAGCAAAAAACAAACTAAATGAACTGATTAGTTCATCATTGTCATTATTGTTTCTTGGGCATGGTTATTACACAAAGCAATGGGCATGAGCAAGCTGAGACGATGATGTCTTTGTTTACTAAAGGCTCTGTTTCACACCTCCACATAGATCCATTCTACAAAGCAACTGAAGTTTCAAAAAAACTGCACATTTTTAAATATCTCAGATTTAGTGACCAAAAACTGCATGTGGATGAGAGGCCAAAACGTTGAGAAAAATATCAGTTTTGAAAAAAAAATCTGTATATGTGTCTGCTTTAATACAAAGAGTGTCTGTATTGAGATCATTTTGGGCAGATATTGTAAATTTCATTGATTTGCAGTCAGTTGCTTCATACATTTTTAAGGTCTGCGAACTGAAAACTAGGTAGTTGAATGTATTTCCTATAATTAAAAAAGACCCCCCTTTTGTAAGGCTATTTAGTTTTTTCATTCGTGGCAAATGGATACAAGAGCAATATTTTGAAAACCAAAATAATCTTTTTAATTTACTTAACAAACTAAATAAATGCAAACGATGAATGTTAACTTTTGATATCATCTAATACTTGATACAATTTAGCTGTTTAAAAGAGTATTTCAGTAAGACATCAGTCAAGCTCTGTGGATTGAGCAATCCTCGTAAATCATGACCTTCACCAATTAACACATACTAGCTGGTTATTTCAAGCTGCAGAACACACACACACACACACACACACACACACACACACACACACACACACGAAAGGTTATCTTACAGCGCAATGAAAGAGGTCAGTCAAACTTGTCTCTTTACCTTCCCAGTGCAGCACAAGACTAGAATACTGATGTGCATGTATATGTGTGCACTCTGTTACTGACTGCATCCTCAGAAGAATACACTTTAAGTGTGTAAATGCGTGTGTGTGTGTGTGTGTGTGTGTGTGTGTGTGTGTGTGTGTATGCACACGTGGTCTATTAGCTGCTGTCTTGTCAGAAAATGCTTTTAATAGTGTGTTTGTGTGTGTGTCTGTGTGTGTTGGTGCTTCCTTGTTCTGTCTAATCTGCTGCGGTTTTCTCTTGACGGGCTGTCAGCTTTGACACCAAACGAGAAGAAGCGTGGACCTCCTTGTCAGCCTCTCTGCGCACTTCTGCTGGTGCATCTCTGAAGTAGTTTCAAGTTTTCAATGCGCAGAGATAGTTCTTTTAAAAGAAGATTTGTTGGCGGGGTGGAAAGTTTGGAGGGTAGACAGAGCGAACGACAGACAGAGATAGAGTTCATTGCCTCCGTCTGAGAAAGCGGAGATTTTTTTCTGATTGGCCGTGACGCATTGACAAGAGAGAAGCTTTAAGGTAGGCAGCCAGGCAGGCATGCTGAACAGGGGAGGCGTCCCTTAGGATAGAAAACACAGTCACAGACAAACAAAGACAGTTGGATAAGGTGGAGATGGTAGGCATTTTTCAACTATAGCTCTGTGGCCTTCGAAAGATGAATTCAGTGTGGAAACCAAAAATACAGCTTTGTAACTGATGATATGACACATCATGTAGAGGTTACGGTCTTTCTCTACAAATCTGCTCTCATTAATTGTACTGATAATTTAAAATCACTTAACATTCTCCCAAACACTCAAATGGCTTATTTTATTTGGAAAAAAGGACAAAAACCAACAATATTCAACTTAGAATAATATAAAACAGAGAAATCTGCTGTAACTAGTAAAGGTCATGCTTTTAATAAATGACTAAAATGATGAATCAACCGACGCATTGAGTAATTAATCAAATTTCCCAGATGCTGATTTTTTTAAATCCTTTTCATGAATTTTTGCAGTTGAATTTCATATTGCTAAATTGGTTGGTTTTGTTGTCATTTAAAGTCCAGTCCTGATTAAATTGGATTCATTGTTACAGCAAACACTGTTTAAGCAGCTACTTTCTCAAAAACAAGGCAATGATAAACTGTTGTTTACAGCGCAGCAAAACAAACATGTTATGCTAAAGAGCACCATTACAAATGATCAGCTGTTAAATGATGCCAAAAATGACTATTGTCTTGTTTTGTAGATACATTTTTGAGGAACAATCACAATGGGCAGTAACTGCCTCGACAACCGTATTGTGTCTCTTACTGCTGTTTTGTGATAAGAGCCACCTTGTGTTTCGCAAGTTGAAGGCTTTCTTTGTGAAGCAGGGGAAATAGGATGCTCTGTTTGCCTCAGCAGTAACTTAATACATGTTTGATTCACTGAGAAAAGCAAACAGTAAACAGTGAGGCTGTTATCAGTGATGTAAAATTTTAATGGAATACACACTTCATTGTTTTCTTGTGCTTAAGTAAGAAAAATGAATTCACTGCAGGAATGGTGTACTCCTTGCCTGGTGTTTTCTCAGTCTCAAACCAGCCAATCAGCACCAGGGGCATTATAGACAAGATAGACGCTGCTATCAAGGCTGTTCTAAATCGACACATTTTCTCAATATCACCTAACATTTTCATAATTTGTTTAACTTTGCTCCCCTCCACTCTCAAACCCCACTCTAAAACAGGTATGTTGGCATGGCTACAAATGACATTAGATCAAGATGGATTTGGGTCATTAGATTTCCCTACTCCCACGGAAATTGGTTAGAATGGATGCTATGTTAGACTGAAGATGAAAACTGAGTGTAACGAGTTGACAATTCTGTCTAATATCAGGCAAAAATACTGCCAATATAATGTCACAACTACCTGTATACAGGGAGAGAAATCCTGACCGTAAACACAGTGAGTGGATATTGCGGAAAAAAATGCAGACCGAGACAGATTCAACATGGGGTGTGATTTCATGAAAATCTTTGTAGATTGTGGGATCTACTACAGATTGTAGCTTTGAGTAGGGAGCGCCAGGCAGTGCTCTGAGATAGCAAATACAGAGAAAAGTATTCAGAATAGGGCATGTAGATGGGGTGATGTCTGTGCAGTAAAAGGGGCCTATCGCTTGATGTTGAAAAAACATGGTTGAGTAATGACAAGTGGGAGCGAGTTGGCGGCAGACAAGAAATCTATGGTGATTTCGCTGGGGTAGACTTCAGTCACCTCAAGAAAATAAGTGAAATATGAGAGACAAATCAACTCAACGTGATGAGGTTAAGAGAGGTAAAAACAAGGTTAAAACAAGGTTAACCAGATTGCAGAAGGATTGGAAAGAATTCAGATCTTTCCAGTGTAAGGAGAAGGTGCCAGAGGCTGATGCTGTTAATGATGGCAAGTTGTGAAACATTGATGAAGTCATCTTTGGGAGGGCTTTAATGCTGAATGTTGTAGCTGAAAATGAAGGACCAGGGCGGGGTTATCTCATCATATGGAGCCAAGGATCACAATTTGTAGAGGGAGAAATGGAGAAAATGACTCAGCAACCAACTAAGCTGGAAAAATGAAAGCTGTGAGATAGTTAAAGAAAGATGAAGTTGCCATGGAATTTTATTCTAACTTTAATTGGAAAAGTTTTGACTTCTGCCAGTAGATGAGTATTGATTGCCCATGTCCCCACAGGAAAAGTGTTGATGGGGTAGATTTTGTAAAAAAGATGGATAAACAGAGTCTTGAAAGAGCTCACTTGGAGTTGGAGGATCCAATCAGCAGCCATTTCTACAGAATCTTACCACTTATCTTGTGTGTTTAATTGCTATCATTATGTGTCCCCACTCCAAATTCAGATGTTTTCTTTGGGTCCAGGAACACAGTGCAGGCAGAACTCATAAGTTATTCTTTTCCTCAAGAGCAGTTTTAGGAGTTGGAGTCACAAAGTGGATAATTGATCTGTCCATGTGGTCAGAGCTGATCAGATCAGTAGATGAGAGGAGCAGCTGCTGCATAGGCTAGTGAAAGCAAAGTTTTAGACCCAGGGTAATGAATGGTAGTTTCACTTTCACTGCACCTGATGTTCTGCTGCTCCATGTGTGCCCAAAGTGCACCCTGTGCCCCGAAGGATGCAATGAATAACCAAATGATATATATTTTCCAATAGCGCTCCAAATTAACTTCACTGTTCACAAAAAAATTGAATCAATTTGTGGCAGCAGATGCTTTTATTATGCCTGGCCACCACAAATAAATGAATGGGTGGGAAGGTCTGAAAATGGATCAGCATAGAGGCAACCAGCATAGTCAAAGCCTCAGTGTAGTCCTCTCTGGACACCTGTGTTGCTTTATATGGGATTCTGTGGAGTTTTCAGCACAACTTTGGACTTCCTTTACTGCTGAAGAGAAGTCTGATGACTAAGAGATCAGCTTTTTTTCAGCAAACTTTGAAAACAGCACAAGTAATCAAAATGATTTGGAAGGACTTTAAAGGCACAAATCATTTCTGCTTCAAGGAGCTAAAGACCTTTATCGGTCAGTCTTGGGTAAAAAGCATGATTGAAAGACGAACAATAGCTTTAGGGAAAATCAAATTAAGCTTTTGACTATACTGTGAGATTTTGCAGACATGAAGTGTAGGAGAGATATTTATCACTAAGGTGGAGAAAAAGAAAAAGTTTGTGCCTTGGTGATTACAAAGTTCTTCGTAAGTGGTTGGATATTAATAGGACGGTTATCGAGACGTGGGGTGGTGGTGTGGAAGAGTTCTGGCACAACTTCACGGAAAATACCTGAAAGGTGCCGGGAAAAGAAAAGCTGTCTTGAAGTATCAAAGCTCCAGGAACTCTTGGAGCCTGTGGTTTTCAGGGTCATCCATAAAAAGCCACAAGCTCCAAGAAGCTTATTGGAGTTTTTAATACTTCAAGGTTACAGAGACATGTCAAAGTATCACTTGGAAGGAAAAAAGGTTCAGCCTTCTTGTCTCTTTATGGTGTCCTAGAAAGGGCAACACATGGGCATTTTGTGAGTGCTCATGAGGGTAACAGCGCCAGAACAATATATCTTCTGATTCAATACTATCACAATACTTGAGTGCCAATACCATATGTACTGTATTGCGATTTTTAAGTATTGAGATTATACAAGCGTTGCTATTAGATCTTACAATTTATTCCAATTTTGTTTATTTCTTTAACACTAGACCACAGGGAAAAAAAAGACGGATCCTATAGTTCAAGGGACTGTATATCATGAGGCACGTTTCTAAAGGCAATGAACGTCACATGTCAGTCAGGCCTTATGAATTTTATTTCAGCAGCATTATTTTACTGCATAGAAAAGTGGTAAATAAAGTAAAACTATTTACGTGGTCTAATTTTACTAATTTCATTTGACTCTATTAAATAAACTTTTCTCATTTACCAAAAACTGCATTTCATGTAAATGCAAAAAAAAAAAAAGGTACTGCTTTTTGAGTAAACTCAAACTGCTGCATTTAGCCATCCCTATTGATCAAGCTAGTGCCAAAAAAAACAAAGATTGTCTCAAAGATTGACTTTTTTGCTGAGTCATCATGGTCAGTTTGATCCTGAGGTGGTGGTGGTGGGGGCGGCTGGAAATACCTGATAAATCCTGGATGTCTCTCTGTGGAGAGGAGGAGAGTCTGGCACAGACCCATAACACAGCATATCCATCTGGCCTGAGAAACACCTCGGGATCCCCCAGGGTGAGCTGCTTCCACTGGGGAGGAGGACGTGTGGGCTCCCTGCTGCTGGAAACTAGACAGATATTTAATGTTAAAGCGCTGGCTTTTGGTTCATGCTGAATTTTTTAGATATTGGGCCTGAGCCAGGAGAGGGCATGGATGAGTCAGGTTAGGGTATAACTTTCAGGCCAAGCTGCATCAACTCTAACATTTTTATTCTTCACACAAACATCTAGTGTTTGCTTTTCAAACTGGATCTTTTTGTGTGTGCGTGTATAATGTTCTTTGCGTCTGTTTATCTTGAACTAAAGAGAATCCCAGTAGAACCAGTAGAAGAGAATAGAAAAGTCTAAAAGAAACACACTGATCTTATTCATAGAAAAAATGAAGAGCAATTTCTTCTGCTGCAGGTGTTTTAGAGATGAACACAGCCTCAGGGCAAACCTGCTGAAATGTTGGTTTATTCAATAACCATTCATACAACCAGTGCCACTTTCTGTTCCACTGCAAGCTAACAATCAAGGGTTCAACACAAACTCTGTCTCTCCCACATACACTATTCAGATGTGCACACTGTGTAATATACAGTAGACAGAAAATCGCTGGCAACCTCAGAAAAACGCCCGGGAGGAATAGCAAGGATACACATAATTAGTGTTCACTCACTTACAGTGTTCTTGTTTCTGTGTGATGAAATCAAACAAAACAATAATGGGAGAGGTGTCTGTACATAATGTTCATAAACTCTCAGTTTCATGAGAGTGTTTGTGATTGCATACACCAACTTAGCTTTTTTACACAAAACCAAACAACCGCAGCATCATGCCGCTGCAGTGTGTGATTTCATACAGCATGCCGACATCGCAGGAGCAAGAAGTTGTGACGAGCTTGACATGTAACACAACAACGTCTGCCTCTAGTGTGACTTATAGCATTTACCGAGTGTCAGCAGTGCTTTTTAAATAACAGCAATGGCATAACGTGGCAGTAACAATCATTTACCATCCCTGTTATATGGCAGCTGATCTTGTCCTTGGCTTGAAGGGTAAAGAGCTCCTGAATCTCATTAATTTCCCAATTTGCAGACATTTACAGCTGCTGTTCTTCTTCATTGAGTTTTCCACTGGCTGCTTTTTAAAATCTCAGAACATCACACCAGTGCACGATGCAAGAGGAGTGAGTGGGGAAACTGTGCTGCTGGAAGATGAGCCTCAGACTGTGATTACTGTAAGCACTGTGTAATTCATGGGAATGCATTACAGTAAAATGTATTTTTCTAGATGTTTCCCTTATGGTCTTGAAAGTGTGGTTGCTAAAAAAGTTGAAAAATCTAGAGAAAAATCAGTGGGCAATGGTGGCTACCAATAGCTAACGTTCTAGACGACCGAGAACATGCTAGTGTTACTCAGTCACAGTAACTCTCTCGAGGCATTTTGCTCTCAGGACTTTTACATAATTTTGATGCAATAAAGAAGCCAATCAAGCTAGCTAGTTCACTAACTGATATTTAGCAAGCCAATGAGTTTAAAGCCATTTGCATTTGAGTTTATCTATTCAGCTGGAGTCTGACCTGAGTCCATGTCATGTGACTTGAGTCAACGCCTCTGCGTATTTCTGCCATCAGCTCCTGTCTCATAACTCTCTGCTAACCACTCCTCTTTTGTGGAGCAGCAAACACTCCTGTTTGAATGAATGTGGATCGTGCCGCTCAGCTAATAAGCTGAGATAGCACCTTCAATTTTGGATTCTCCAGCTCTCTGTTCCCTGAAAAAGGTCAGCTCTGTCTAGACAGTTTACTTATTAAATCAAAGTCAGTCTACAACAATTTAACTTCTCCAGTCCTCCAAAACAAGGCTTCTTTTTCTTTGCCAAATTTTGATTCTGGTGTGTGTGTATTTAATTATCTGGAGGAAATCATTTGGGCCAGTTATAAAATGATGGTAATGTATTTGATGTCCATATCAAAATTAAATCCAAAGAGCCCTTCTGATCATGCCAGTTTTAGATTTTGGTCTGTTTCTGCAACTTTTTCCAGCCTTTCTGAAAGCCGGCTCAGTGCTTCACCATTCAAAGGACTTTGAGGTGGAAACCCTGACAGGCTATGTGTTTTTTTTTAAATCTCTAATATCAGTTTCTAAAACTATCTCTCTCTGACACATTTACCTCTCATACCCCTTTTTTCCTTTTGGGGCCATGGACAAGTGAAATTCTGTACGGCCAGAACTTTAAATTCAGTTTGACAGTACTTTTTAAATCCTATAAAAGAGAAAAAAAAGTACATTCTTGGTGTGCTGTAGCCTTTGTGCCTTCTTTGATCCAGACTTTGACATTATCTTTGTGGCTAAAGATTTGCTGTTAGTCCGAAACGGAAAAGGCTGGTCTATTTTGATTAGAGCATCTGATTTGCTGTCTGCTTGAGTGTCCCCTTGCTTTCATGGGGACCTACTTTATAATACTCTTTAAGATGTGCCGAGGCTATCGCAGTGTTATTTGTGCAGATTGTAATGTTGCCATCACTAGAGAAATAATGAGAGGAGGGATTTGCTTATGCCTAATGAGCGCTGCTGTTCTGTTAACATCAAGGACAAAGATGTGAAGTTAGAGGTAAGCCTATTACATCCTCTATTGCGTCCTCTTATTATCTCTAAATAGAGTTTGGACAGCTGATTATTACAACAGTTAATATTCCTCCCTTCAGTGATGGCGGTAATCCCTCTAAGAATACTAAGGCAACTGGGGTATAAATGCAGTAAAGGATACATGAGTGTTTTGTTTGCTGTGCTTTGGTGATTACAGTTTCATCGCATGGCAAAACATGACACCTACTATAATTCATAATGATTACAGTATGATCTTCTTCATTATTTTAATTATACAGTCACTGAAGAGAATACTCAAACCCTAAAGCGTTTGTACATTATATATTCTATACCGTCTTGTGTTCTAATTATGATTATCATCTGTTAATGATGTGTTTATTTGCGTAGGATGTGCTTAATGAGAAAATGTTTTCACTCCGCCACACTGTGCTGGGTACGTCCAACTCGATTTTGTTTAAATTGAGCATATGAGCGAGTGGCTGTAGAAGCGTCAATTTGCCTTTGTCACAAATCTCCATATTGTTACATTTTGAGGCTATACGCCTTTGTACACTTTGTTTTTCCGAGAGTAGTACTGCTTTGACTAAGGAGAAATCACAAACATCAAGTACAAATATGAACACCGACTAGAACACAGTTGTAATTTCACAATCAGCATTGGACGATCGAAAAAATTACTGAAACGATTAACCTGGCCAAAATAATTAATAATATTATCTTTTTAAGAGTCATAACGCTAAAAACTCAGAACTCAAAACTAAAAATTGCATCACAAAAAAGTGAAATCACTGTACCTTACATTTTGTAATATTTTTATTGTATCACAAAAAGGACACATTTTTTTAAGTAAACATTCGATCTTAAAAAATGAAATGGCAATATATATATGTTGATATGACATATGCGGATGATCAGTTAAGATCTTTTGAATTTTTGAGGTTGGTGTGTATGCAGTGTGTTTTCACAGAGTCTCGGTTAGTGTTGGTTGTCTAGCAGTGTCTTCAGGTCCAGCTGGGCATGATATTCACAATTATCCTGAAAAATACGTTCACCAACTTATTGTGAGAGCTTTTTTTTTTCTTATCACAATCTGTCCGATATCTTCCCATTTCTAAACCACAGTCAGATGTTCTCAGACATTGATAGCCACAGGGCGCACTACAAAATCAGATGAAGAGTAACTCTACACCACTGTCAGTGTGAAAAACTCGACACACACACAGCATGAATCCTGAATGAACTGAGTCATATGTATAAATCACTAGTGCAGACACGTGCAGATGCTTGTGGTTTACATGGCCAGCCGTTCAACCATCTGTCTGTTTGCTGTGAGAGAAAAGAAATTATGTGAAAGCTGCATGTGTTTTATGTCTGAAAATGTTGAAAATTGCTTGTTTTATCAGTCTGGATAGATCACGGGGGGGGGGGGACCCAGGACTACAACCTGTTGGATAAAGTTGAACATGAACAAATGCAACAACAGAAGCGTTTATTTTTTCTATTTTTTCTGCTTGATAAAACTGTAATGATTTTAGTTCAGCAGGACACCAATCTGGGAACAAGAGATGTAGTTTTTTATGATATTTAAACAATTCTCATTCATTTAATTTCCAAAATTGGCAGCGATAATACACTATTTTTACAAAAAAAGCGGCTACTGCAAACTGAGGCCTTTCTGAAGGCATCAAATGTTTGAGGAGAGAATAAGAAGTGTCACTGTGAGTGAGCATGAGACAACTGTCGGCTCTTAATCAGTAGATTCCCTCTCCACTGCTCGACCAGCTGTAATGCTTTCAGCACTGTGATCATTGTGCGGTCCACTCTGTCTCTGTTCCATATCCTTCACACCGATGTGACATGAAAAATGTGAATTTTCTGTGCCGAAGATAATGAGCAGCTGCTGCATTGACTACAGTTCAAACTGCCATTAGACAAGTACGGGTTTTTAAAGGCTGCTATTTTCGGAATATTTCTGAGATGAACTCATAGGCTGTGATCACACCTTCATCTGTCGTTGTTTGGCGTCAAATAGGACAATCCACAGCCGCCGCAGCTTTGTCATTGATTTGGATTGGGAATATATTGTCTTATGGTGCTTGTGTGGCTTAGATTTGTACAATTCGGAGAAACTCATCTTTCAGCCAGCCATGTGTTATTATTAAGCAAATGTTATTTTGATTAAGTCAAAAGTAAAAAAAATGGGGATAATGACGCACATTTTCAGACTCTCCTGGAAGAGGTTCATTGTGCCGCACTTAATGTGCAAGTGTTCCAAATGTGTATAAATGAAGAAAAAGGGCCCAAAAAGTTCAAACCCAGCGTTCTTTCTCACCTCCGCACAGAGACAGAGAAAGGCATCCAACTGTCCAACAAGTAGTTCTGACTGAGATTTGGTCCCTTAAGAAAATTAGATTTAATTGCTAATTTAGTGTCTATATAAGGGAATGTGTCCTATATTTTGTTACTTGAAACCAATGTGGTTATTCAGAGCAATTATCAATTCAATAGAAGTGGTCAGATGACACATTGTTTTAACTAGTTTGTTTAAGTCATACTGAGCCCTTAAAGTGACAGTTCACCCCAAAATTGAAAAGTACATGTTTCCTCTTACCTGTAGAGCTATTTTTCAATCTAGATTGTTTTGGTGTAAGTTTCTGAGTGTTGGAGATATCAGCTGAAGAGATGTCTGCCTTCTCTTGAATATTATGGAACTAGATGGCACTCGGCTTGTGGTGCTCAAAGCGACCGAATAAAAAATACTTTTGACAAACTCAACAGCAGTTTATATCAGTAGTTTTATGTAGGAACAAATTTCTTTCTCTTGAACTACACATGCCAACCATATCATTGCTCAGAAGAAAGCATGTATCTTGACAAGATGTAAACATTAATGGCTACCTTGTCAGCTGAGTTGTTAAATTAGCTCGCTCAGTAGTGCTAGGTGAGCTAGCAGTCCTTTTGCATAGTAATGGCGAGTGTTGTTCATTAAATTCATTCATGCATTCATTCATAAAACAGTTCTTACATGAAACTGCTCACAACATGATCTGTGGATTATCTTGAATAACCAGGTCATGATTTTATGACCCGGTTACTCATGAGTTTTTCGAATCTATATATGTTATTATTTTATTTTTTTTACAGTACTTTCAGCTTTCACAAGCCAAGGGCCATCTATTTCCATTAAATTTGAGATAAGCCAACATATCTGTGGCTGATATTTAGAGCAGTCTGCAACGTGCACCAAAACAAATGAAACTGATAAATTATACATATTTTTTATTTTGGAGTGAACTGTCCCTTTAAGAAATCTGCACACCAGATGGAAATACACGGTGAATGTGCAAACTCCCCTAGTCTCCAAAAATGCCATGGTTATGGTCACTGCACAGTACAATTGATATGCAAAAGTATGCCTCTACCTAATTACTGCTTTAAGGTGCATATAGTATCAGGAAGATGAAATACTGCTGAAATATTTCCCCAGGCAGCATCTGGTGCATGTAGACCACAGTAATCACAAGCAGATATTGTACGTCTGTAAGTATGGATGGGTTTGCATTCATTCTTGCTGGAGAGGAAACAGCCTTTAACTGAGAACCTCCAGTTTAGTCACCACAGCGCTCACCCAATTTAATTTAAATACGAATGCCACCAGAAAAAAAAAAGAAAAGAAAAAATAATAAATGCATGTATTATGTCTCATCTAATGAAAGTGTCTCATTAAAATTCAATTAAAAACCAAGTTAATTTTAATGGCTTCCAATAAATGGACGACCGTCTGGTACTGCATCATATCCGCCATGTCAGACCTCATTTACACTGAATGGACTTAAGTTTTCATAAAAAGCCAATATCAGCAAACAATATATATAAACACCAACTTCATATATCGAACTGCAGGACTGCAAAACAGAAGTCTGAGGGCCAGTTTTAATATTTTTGAAATTTCACAGGCAGAGGTGCAGACGGGCACTTCAATGCATGAGGGTCATTATTACCTCATTCCAGCAAAGTTTTTGACATAAGTTTTTATAAAGAGAAAATATAGGTGGCTGGTCTGCTCCTGCTTGGAAAAGAAAATACGGTGTTGGAAGGGGCAGAATATCTCCAGGTACCTTCTCTACCCTCCACAGAGTCAATGCAATGCGAGGGAATGTAATTTCAGCAGCGAATTATGATTGACAGTCTCGGAGGAATGATAGGCATGCCTTATCTTTATTTTTACGGAGAGTAGAGGGGAAGAGGAGGAGGAAAGAGAGGGAAAGGAAAACTAAAAGCTTGGTGAGTCATTAAACACAGCAAATGAGGCACTGATACATTCAGAATCATTTTTAACTCAGTCTCCTCCATGTGGAGTAGACAGGCAAGCATGGCACCAGAGATAATACCAAATTGCATACATTTTAATGGGCTTGACAGCGAGGGATCAGAGAGTATTAATCCATAGCTTTGTCGCGCTACATCCTGCTAATGTGACTCTTTACTAAGCCATTATAACCTCGCTCAGACACTGACGAATGGAAAAAAAATGGGATGGAGATATAGCTTCCATATTCACTTTATGGCAATGCTAGCATGTGTAGCTTTATAGTGAAGGGACAGAGGAATTTTTAACTAAAGGTAATAAGAGTCAGTGGGAGTGATGTTGTTTCATGGTCATAAGCTATCTTTTGAAATTGGGCTGTCATTTAAAATATTTTGATACCAGAAGCCTACTAGTATGATATATGAGTTTGTTTTCATGGAAGGATTATGAGACTCAGGGCCCCTGGGCATAGATCTGCAAAAGGCCCCACCACCCCTCCTAAACTGGAGCAAAATACAGACTTTGTGGTGGTTTTGTGTCAAATTTAAATGAGCTTTATTGGCATGAATGTCCCTCTGTGGCCCATATGACCTTATTATTGTATATTAATGTTTGTTTGACTTTATGATTTATGAATGCATTGCTGCTTGTTTTTTTGTGTGTGTCTTGTAAGGTGTGAATGAGTGTCTAGAAAGGCACCTTCAAATAAATATCATATAATAATTAATACTTAATATAATTATATAATATAATATGTTATATGATGACTATTATTATTAACAATAATAATAATTATTATTTAGAGGGTTTTTTGTGTGGTTATGTAGTGATTTTAGACATTTAGTATCTTCCTGTGGTTGCTTTGTCTTTTTGGAGTTGTTTGGTTGCCTTTGAGGTCATTTTGTCCGTTAGTAAAGGTAATTGTATGCTTTGGGTGGTGTGGGTGGATGTGTTCACAAAATGTAAGGGATTGACGTAGTTCCCACATCCAACCAACAGTTTGACCACATTTGTTTACAACTTTAACCAAGCACTTATTTTAACCCAATTGCATTTTCCTAATCCTAATGCCCTTTTTTGCCTGAATTGAACTGAACCTTAACCAGGGTGTTGTCAGCTCAGAAACACTTTTATTTTTGCAACAGTCATTTGTAACAGGTTTTGGAAAGGATATTGCCCTGTCAATGGAGGCATCCGATCAGAAAAGGTTACATACATCATTTTGAGCAGCTGTTAAAACCAGCATCTATTTCATTTCTTGCAAAGTGCTTGTTGAATTATTCAGATGAATTCTTGTTTGTGGAAAAATAAGATAATCCTAACAAAAATTCTGGTGTTTCTTTCAGCCCTAAGCATCTCAGTATCTTCAGGTTTCTTAAGACTAGAAATTCATTGTTGATGTACACAAACAGATATAAAAGGATTTTGCTTTTTATAAAATATTCTAAATCTTTCTGATTTTCCAGACGTCCTGATTAGGAAATATCTGACCAAAGAATAGGTAAACAAGACTTAACAACCTATAGAATATTATTGACTTTTGATACACAATTCCATGGACACATCATGGTTGGTCCACATGATGTATTGACTGTCAGTAAACAGTAGTGTTGTCACAGTCCTGGATTTTGTAGCTCTGACACAATACCTTACCTATATATATATATATCAGTACTGGGTACCATTTTTGATGCAAAAACTGACATTTAGGGCATAAAATGTATCATTTTTATTAAAAGATAAATTTAACAAGGCCCATGACTTTTCTTGACTTGGTGAGTAGCAGAGCAGAATGACTTTAGAAAACATAATAAAAGTGAGATAGCACCCCTGTGTATAAATACTGCAGAAAATTAGGACTGAAACGGTTCCAAATATTCAGAATTGATGTGTATCAATTGATCAGTATTTGTGACAAGAAGTCAACAGGGAACTGATCAGCCCATCCGTAGTTGCAGCAGACGTTCCTTAAAAACATCTCTCCCGTAGCCAGGGGCTGTGGCCTCACGGCAGCGGCCCTGGGTTCGATGCTATCCCTTTGCTGCATGTTGCCCCCTCTCTCTCTCTCTCTCTCCCCTTTCACGCTTGAACTCTCCTATCCAAGGCAATAAAGCCCCCCCCAAAAAAATATTTAAAAAACAACAACAAAAAAAACTCTTAAGTTTCTGTGATGCTGAATTCTATCTCTCTGCTGTCATTAATTCAGAACTACTCTTAACTACCATGTATATCATATAAATATGGATAAGTTAATGATTAATGTGTTATGAACATCGTCGCTTTTCAATAACAATGTCACAGCTGATTCGGGCCTTTTAAACTGAAGAAATATAAATATATATATATATATATATATATATATATATATATATATATATATCTTTAGAGCGTTGACAGCTCTGCTTCCCTGCTTTATACTTTGACTTTTGATCATTTCCTTACCACATTATTTATGCATTCAGTCCCAGTTTGCCAGATTCAAAACTATGAGAACACCATAAAAAACACTAAATAGATGATTAACACAGAAAGAATGAGGGTTAACGATGCAAAGAACTGCTTCTGCAGTCATCTCCCTCCATGCTGGTAAAAACAAAAAGAAGAAAATCTTTCACTTGATGTCTGTATTCAGAAACATTCACCCAAAAGCAAGAGATGGTTTGTGTGTGTGTGTGTGTGTGTGTGTGTGTGTGTGCGCGCATGCGTGGAAAAGAGAGCGAGAGAGAGAGTTCCATAAACACATGAAAGAAAACCTCAGCTCCCTGTGTTGCAGCTCTGAGAGTAATCATAGATTATTAACATTTATATTGAAAGATGAAGCCCCATTAGAAAGCAGCTGGTAAATTACATTTGGTTAGGCCTGTCTGTGTGTGTGCGTGTGTGTGTGTGTGTGTGTGTGTGTGTGTGTGTGTGCATGCATGTGTTTGTTTGTTTAAAACAAAAAAAAAGAAAGAAAGACGTCTGGTTTATTGCAACATGGCGGACCTAGCTCATTTTAGCAAGTCAATATCAGCACTCGAGGGTAATTTACATGGAACTATTTATGAGGCTGAATTCGCGTTCAGTGCAGTTGTTAGGGCCAACTGAGAAAACTGCTGCTGACATGAATCTGATGGAACAAAGACATCTTGTTGTGTCTCTGCGTGCGGAGCTAATGATGTTTTTATGTGTGTAGTTTACAATGTCACTTCAGTATCAGTTTCCCTGTTGTGGTGCACATACATCTCACAGGGTTACGGAGGCCTTTTGATGTACTTGTTGTGCCTTTGTGTGAGTGTATTAGCGTGTAAAAGAGCATGGCTGTTGTGGGATCTGCTGGTTCTCAGGTGACTTAGTTATTGATTTGATGCAGAGCCGCTTTAATTTGCAACGGAAATTTGCAGTTCTTTTACGGGAAGACGATCGATCCTCTGTGAATTTGCATCACTTACAGGTCGTCCTTAAAATCTCTGCAAATAATATGCTACAATGATGAGTGTCAGTGATCATCACTACTTTTATTACTGTTGAAACTTTCTTTATTCTGTTGTTGTCTAGAGGTGACAGTGACATGTAAAATAACCCAGGAGATGATCTTTGTGTAACATGTAGTTAGAGATTAAGTCATGCATTGAAAAGTGTGCACTGTCACATCTAATAGATTAGAACCGTGTTGGCTCATTGAGATTTTAACACACAAAGGAATACATAAAGGCTTTTTTAGTAGTCATTTATAAAATGCCCTAAAGAGGGTTAGACGTAGTTTTAAGAGTAAGTGTTGATGTGCTGTGATGACCTTAATACTGCCACCGACAGGAGTTACCCTTTGGAGAAAAGCTTGAAGGTGTTGAACTGGAAGTTTGTAGCTTTTTCAACTTTTGTACTAAGGTCCAGTCTCAAGTGGTCCCACACAAGTTGAGAGTTAGCTGGCATTATCACGGCATACAGGTGCTCTGAACATGGCCGCAAGATCGAAAACTTTCAGGTAGTGTCGTTTTCCAAATCTGAGACCAACTCTTTCAAATGCGTAGCCTAATGATCAAAGGGATACTTTGCCATCTTCAATCAGTTGAAGCTATTGTGGATAACATGTGTAGATGAGCTGTGGTAGACTTCCCTCCATCTAACCAGTGGAAAACAGACTACAAATGGAAGCCAGAAAGCTTCCAATACCAAAACCATGTACCTTTGTCTACAGATCCTGCAGTCATATGCAGATATCTGATTGCAGAGATTACTGTTGAACCATTATCTTGTAAAACAAAACAAAGTTGAACTTTGATAATGGAAAACGGGAATCACAGATGGCTGCATTGCAGCACAGACTGGTATCATCGATTATTAATGGCGAAAAAGAAAGCAACAATAAAGCTGTCTTGGAATGTCCATGAAATCCAAAATGTGTCAGCTCCGCTGTCGCAGCCATTTATATTTTAACTGATGCATGACCTGTGCTGTCAAATACATTAACGCCAAGCACACAGAGTCACTGTCATCACGTCTACTGCGACGACAACATTTTGGTTACAGGAGACTAGACTGTATGACACTGTACAGCCCTTCTCTAGAGGAGTTCGAGAGAGCAGAGTTGCTGGCAGTCCTTTTCACCTCTACTGCTAAACTCCTATTAACCCCTCCCGGCAGACAGCATAGGCTTTTAACAGAATTCAATAATTATTCCAACAACAGTCTGGCTTGGTGTGTCCTCTGCTCCAGTCTGACTGTCAGTCACCTTAATTACTCTTGTTGTAAAAACCCATCAACCACCAACCGAGACAACACACCAGGGCCCAGCTACATTCGATACCAGTCCAACAGGAGCAGTATCTGTGGGAAGGCATTTTTTTTCAGCTGCTCTCATGGAGAGCATGGTGGTTTTGCATCAGTAATTTAGATTGTAGCATGTATGTCTTTACTGGTGTTGTCAAAGTCAAGCTGCAGCTGCTATTCTAACTGTAGTTCATTTCTTCATTTAATAATTTTGAATTTTAGTAGTTTAGAGTTGATTTCAAAATAAAGACATATGTCTTGTGTATCATAATGTAGCATAAAAGTACTGCAATAATATTTTCAAGCCATATCACCAGCCCTACTGTATGCTAATATTTTTGCATAAATACACCAAATAATGGTTAAATATTTACTAAAATTTGCTGCAGTTTGTCTGTCAGCTGTTACTTTATAGATTTTTTGAGTGCTTTTCCTTTTCAGGTCTACTTGCATTTATTGTTTGAAACCAGCATGAGCTGACAAAGGTAGTAGTGGCATTCAGATATTGTATGGATTTTCCAGATGTCTTTCCCTCTTTTCCCCATTTCAATACACTCAGTATCACCATCTGTGAATTGCTAACTGATCTGAAAATGAGTTCCAATCCATATGTTGTGTGTGTGTGTGTGCTTGCGTGTGTGCGTGTGCGTGTGTGTGTTCCCTCCTCCCATTTTAAATTTCATTTCTGTGCTATGTCTCAATCACTACATTGTAATTCAACTCATGATGGTTTCCTCAACCACATGCAGTTTTGAGAGCAACACATAGCCACATTGCTCTGATTATGTGTGTGTGTGAATGTGTGTTTGTGTCTGTATGTCAGTGTGTGTGTGTGTGCATATCGGAGAAAATGGATGCATCCTTCTCCTCTCTGCATCCTCTTCATGTATAAATTGCCGGGCTGTGGTGGCGGCTGCAGGGTGGTTATTTACCGTGTCCTGATCAGAGAGGAGGCAGGAGCACTCTTGTGTGTGTTTGTGCATGTACGAGCATGTGTGCGTCTAATCTTTGATTTCATGTGTGGCCTGCATGTAAAGCAGGACAAAGGGAAATATCTTTGAAGTATCTGTGTGTGTGTGATTTCATGTTTTTTTATGAATATATTACTTGGGTTGAAGGATAGCTTCGACTGATTTTGTGCCACTGTACCTGCGATAGAGTCAAGTCCCAATCTGCATACATGAATGTTAACAGCTGCTTTTTACTCAAGTATTCTCAGGGGCCAGAGAGTGCGAGAGATGTGATAAATATAAGCTATTTCTTAGACTGAAAGGAATTTCTGTTTTGAATAAAAATGTTAAATGAACAAGAAAAGTTGGGTGGGTGCTTGAAGTCATGTACATTTCACTCAAAATAATATGATTTTGTTGAGTTTGGTTTGCTTTAGCTTCGCCCTGCAGGCCAGACTGCAGGAACTTCAAAGTGTTTTGTATCTACTTCGGTGCTGTCACAGGATTGCCTCAAAAAATAGTCAGAGAAAGTGACATGAAAATCACAGCATGTGCACAGTTGGAAGAGAGAGAGGAAATCTTGAGAAAGGGAGATAGAGCAGGCTCCAACAGAAATGTACATCTGTGCTTAATGAATAAAATAAAAAACATTTTTCCTCTCTTCGGCACAGTAACTCAATTACATGATATGAAATGCTTCCTCAAGGGGCCCAATGGGGATGAGGAAGAGCAGCACTACAGTTGGTTTTAACTTTAAAGTCAACAGATTGCATGAAAAGATTTCTGGTGAATTCAGGCGAGGCTGCAAAAGCTCCAGAGAAGAAAACCACATTGAAGCAGAAACCACCTCTCTATAGATATGTCAGATTGACAGATGCTTGTCAGTGGCGCTGGTTATCTCTTCATTCTGATACCTTCTGGAGAAGCTCCCCTGACGTTTGCTTTTTAAGCTGGTTTCATTTATTCATGTCATACAGAGCGTGTGGGATATCGGCTGTCATGGACGGTTATGTTACCATTCAGCTGGTCCAATGATGTGCTGTTTTTGCTACTCGTTTCTGATCATTCTTGAGTGTGATTCAGCTTGCTTAAAGATTTAATTTGGCATTTGAAATAAACTCAGAGTTAGTTGGAAGATTGATAGCAATGAAAAGGAAGAAAATGTTTGCCTGGCTACATCACAGTTAGAATTCATCCAGCATTATGTTTTCATTCGCCTATCCAGGGCTGGGTCGAGGGAGCAATAGGCTGAGCAAAATACTCCAGATGTTCTCCTCCCCAGCAACGCTTCCATCGCTTCCTGGGGGATCCTGAGGCGTTCCCTGGGATCAGACCTCTGAATCACCTTAACCAGGCCCTTTCGATGCAGTCTCTCTTCTCCGAGCTCTGAGCAGATGTCTGAGCTCCTCACCCTATCTCTAAGGCTGAGCCCAGCCACCCTACAGCAGAAACGTATTTCTGCCAGTATCTGCAGTGCCATTCTTTTTCGAACAATCCAAAGCTCAAGACCATAAGTGAGGGTTGGAACGTAGATGGCCTCATCAATTGGGAGTTTTGCCTTCCCACTTAGCTCCCCCTTTAACAGAACAGTTTGATGCAATATCTGCATCCCCATTGTCCTTGTGCCAAACAACCTGTACAGATGTACAGACAAAAGCAAAATGTTTATCCAACACATAAAGGGAATTGAATACAGAACATGACGCTTTTATAAGCACAATTTGGGCTTATGCAACAGCAGAAACCAAATAAAGCTGTAGACCACACAGTTTTCTACTCCGTGGGGCCAGATTTATAAACTGTGTATGCAGAAAAACAATGTATACACCTTTCCCTACACACACATTTTTTTTTTTTATAAATGAAGAACATGTGCACCTCACACAGACTTCAGATCAAAAATGCTTATGATTTTAATTGACATAGTTGTGTGTGATTTGATGAGGAGGAGTTGAGTAACAGGAAAAATTGTTTTTTAGGTAGTTTTGCCAATTTAAGCAATTCATGTTTTTACAGTCTATACAGCGTTCTGTACAATGTCAGTCAAAGGTGCATTGATACACTTTCAATTAGTAATGGGTGATGAATTACATCAGTATTTTTATTTATAGTTGAGGCACCATCTCCCTGTTATTTGTCATTTTGTCTGATTGTGAATTGTGAAGCACCTTGTAAAGTCAAACAAACTGTGGACTTTCACCTGAGAGACCGCTGTTTGTCCTTCAAAGTTATTTTAATAATAATGTAGTGTGCTGGTATGTGTAGCACACTGCGCTAGTAGTTAGTAGTAGTTACTAGTAGTAAGACTTTTTTTTTGGTTGTATAGCAATATTACATTACTTCAGCCTTTGCCACTTACATAATTTGCACAAGCAATTGTCAGCTGAATGCCAGTGTAGTTCATTTTAAGCATCTGGTCAAACAGAAGTAGAAAGATGTTGTTACTTTCAATCATCCAAGAGGCATGACCCTAGAAAATATAACTACTTAAGTACAATACTTTTAATTTCTACTTTATTTATTATCTAGATTGTCATCCATTTTACAAAAATAGTTTTAATAATAGTCTTATTTCTGGAAACCTCACAAGCTGTGTCCTTGTCAGATGAATATTTCCAGACTGTGACCACACACTAGAGGAGTATCTCAGTGAGCAGCACTTTAAGTCCCAGTTATCTGGATTAACATCAGTCAGCCTGTATTCATTTTTCATCAATTTATTCAGAAAGCCAGAGCATATAGAGCAGAAGTAAGAACCATGATGATATTAAGAGAAACTGCCGAGAGTAGCATTCAGATAGACACAATCAAATGGATCCAGTCATTGTAAAACTATTATTATAAAATGGATTCCAGTCCTTGAATATGATTGACTGAACCTTGCTTGAAGCTTTTTTTTTTTCAATTCTCTTTAAACACACAGCTGTGACCCCACTGTAATTTAATTATTACAGTTGCAAGTAGTCAACTGCTGTCATATAGGAGTCAGACCCAAGGAGGGCAACTGCCACACATGCCTATATCATTTATTGTCCACCGAAAACGGTCTGAAGTATGACCTCCCGCGGACTATTCCTTAAAAAAATTCTTGGTTCATTCTGAAAGGGGTTTTAAGAAATGTGAATTAAAACTAAGAGCTTTTGATTATGGTAGTGAGGAAAGTAGTCATGAAGACCTACAGCTCCATGTGAGTCATGGACCAATTTGTACTCAATAATTTATGAGCTGCTCCCACACCAGATGGAGAGTTTTGTCTGCTGTAGAAGAAAGAATAAAGAGATGAACCAAGGTCAGTGTGTTGGCTGGGAAGGCAAATTGAGTTTACCTTGAGGTCCATGCCAAAAAACTTGGAGTACACTGCAAATACAGAGGAAATCCCACCATTAGTCATGTATGAAATCTGACTTTGATTTTAATCCAAATATTCATATGATCATAAAATATAGAAGTCAGTCTTTATTTTAGATTGATTTAATTTTTTTAATAGGTCCAAAAGATAATTTTGCTCAAAAAAGACTGCTATTCCTATCCTTTATATAAATGCTC
This sequence comes from Plectropomus leopardus, assembly GCF_008729295.1. Classification (NCBI taxonomy): domain Eukaryota; kingdom Metazoa; phylum Chordata; class Actinopteri; order Perciformes; family Serranidae; genus Plectropomus; species Plectropomus leopardus. Next base: position 22,052,925 of record NC_056478.1, read on the forward strand.
ATGATTGTTGGTCAAAGAAAAGGAAAAAAAAGTGTAAAAATCAGCATAAGAAAATAGGGTGCAACTAACTATTCTGTTCTTTATGAATTAATTTGCAGATTATTGTGTCAGTTAAATGTTTGGTGCACGGGTGTCTGAAAATGATGAAAAATGACTCACGCTTTCTAAAAGCCTGCTGTGACATCTTCAGATAGCTTGTTTCTCAAACCATTAATCTAAAAGCTAACTATTTATTTAATGTCCTATCGTGTAAGACATAACTGCCAGTACTTTACAGTCGAAAAACTAGAACTAAGAATACTTTTTCAATTTTCAACCAGCTTTGTATCATAACAATGTGTGTGTAAATGAGTACAGTAAAAGCACCTTCAGACGGTGATACGGTCTTACGGGTCTATTACAAATTGCTTAACAAGTGTCACAGGAGCCTCCCCTCTACCAGGGTTGGCTTCAGCTTGGCTTTGTTGAAGTGGCTTTTCAACAGGGTTGGATATTGATACAGACAGTAAGCATACAGTGTCCTGTATACAATTACCAGTAACCAAGGATGGATAACCACAGGTTGGAGATCCAATGGATAAACTTGATATATATATATATATATATAAGTAACTCATATATATATATATATATCAAGTTTATCCATTAACATTTATTTCACACAATACATACATCTACATACCGTAAAAGCCTCAGACCTGATTTTGTCTTATTATTATATGGTCCACCCTCTGCAGTATTATGGTCAAACAGTACTACAGTATTCTTGTTGAACCAGTGAGAGAGAGAACAACTGGTGGCCAATTTAAACTGGCCAAAGTGTCCTGAATTGAAATGCATGAGTCTGTCCTGCGAGGGCTGTTGTTCTCTGGCCAGTGGAGTGTGACCGGATTTAAAGCCGAGCTTGAAAAGCAGCGGACTAATTCACTGTGTTCCTCAGCTACACCAGTATGGTTGAACCATTCTTTGATACCAAATAAGGTCTAAGTGTTTCAGATTTTTTATTTTGTTTGCTTGAGGTACAGTTATCGCACAGCTTTTAATTAAAAGTTACTAAGTGATTAAATGTCTGCACACATGCACCCTCACATACGAGGACGCACTCACACAGATTCCTTGGTCGCTGTTCCTTGACAGAGGCCATTTGCTAAGTCCTAATGGAATTCATTAGTTCCTTCATTTGCATCCGTGGAGGCTGGGCAGCTTGACGACGCACTGTTAATCACCTCTCAGGCCTGACCCACAGTCAGCCTGGGCTTCTGTGAGCAGATAAAACATATCTAAAAATCATTTCTTCAGCTGACTCTGTTGTATAGGGCTACTAAAATTAAGTTAAGACTTAAATTGCAAAATGACTCCTTGCAAGCACCCACAATACAAAACCTTAGCCAGCAATCTTGAAAATGTCTCAAAACACTGTAAACCCATTTACCATAAATTCCTTAAAGGCCTGTAGAGCCCAATAATGTAATAAATGCTGTAAAAGTTTGCATGTAACTTGATTAAAAATGCAATAAAACCTAAAATGTAATAACTTGACTAAAACATTTTGGGCTACTGTTAATGTAATATCGTTCTGGTGAGTCTTCTTTCAAAAACAAAAAAAAAAAAATCCACTAATTTTAATGGATAATGAAAAATGTGGACAAGTATAGTTTTTCCCCAGAAATATAAAGGATACAAGTGAACAAAACTTAGAATACTGTCAGTGTCACATTAGTACTGAAAACACCAATATTTTACACTGATTTCATGTTTGGAAATATCAACACTATGCTTTATGTAGAATTAGAAATTTCTAACAGATGGCAAGTGTTTGTTGTTGTGGCAAGTTTTCAGGCAAAAGTTGAATCAGACCAAAAATTCAATATAGAAATGAACTAGACCCATGCTGATTGGTCGTTTTGCAAGGATTGTCCATTACACCAGCATGGGTCTTAGATTAGACGCCATCAAAAGATGACGAAATCTGGAGAAGGCTAATTTAGCACAAGCCGGTGATGAAGGCAAAACAGACTCTTTATTCTTCATGAAATGTTTATTTTCCTCAACAGTGATTCTTATGGAATTAGCATGTTTTATTTTTACTCAGTTACACTCCCATGCATTATGATTGGGGATCAAATCACAGGTTTTCTAGTTTTAAAGGGGGTCTGACTGTAAAAAATGTTATTACAATATAAGTCAAGAAATTTTCATTATTATTATTATACATTATTGGTCAACCTATAGCATTACTGGGTTTTTTTTTCCATTTTCATTTAAGTTAAATACAGTTTTAATTATAGCTCCAGGCACTATTACATTTTTAGGAAATTGTTGGTTGGTTCTACAGGGCCCCTTATTCTAGAGCTGGAAATAATTATTATTGTTGTCTTATTATTTGTGTTGTACATTGCCTATTTCATTTGATCAACAGTCCTAAACCCAAAGATATTAAACTCAAAGTTATTCAAAAAACAAAACAAAAAAAAAACCCAGAACAAAACAAAAAAGAATATCATTTTTTGCCTGTTAGAAAATGAAAGCAGCAAATTCAGAGAAAAAATTATACATTTTTCTTGGTTAGTTGATGCTTTTTAATTGATTTTCAGTCCGTTGACAAATAGTTGTGTCAGCACTACTTCATTAATTTTAACTGAACTGAGGAGCAGCGCCAAAAAAAAAAAAAAAAAAGACACAGGGTGCCTAAACAGACGTGTATGTATATATATATATATTTTTGTTTTGTAATCATCTCGTTCGAATTTTAAATAGTGACTTATATTAGAGACAGATTAATATCTGTGCCGACTGCACCCCTTAGTATCATTTGAAAGCTTCGGACTATTTGAATACTGGTTTTTATTTGAGAATTTATACTCCACAGTTTATATGTATGTACAGAGTGTTAATGGATACATTGAATCTAGGCTCTGACCTATCATGTTGCTTATTGAATGCATACATCTTACATCTGGGAACACAAGAAGTGAGAGGTAATAAATCTCAAAGGAGAGAAACACACAGTCGGGTGCTGGCGTATGCTTGTGTATAGGTGGGGCTGGAGCAGTGACGCAGTGATAGAGTGGGTCCAGGGCAGCTGAAATAACTCCGTAAAACTCTCTAAACTAAAGAGCACTGCATCCAAACTGTGATGCAATTATATACACTGTGTATGTACACACAAACACACACACATACACACAACTCCCTGTTGATGTGCCTGAGTATATTTCCCCATGCTCTTCATCTCTGGTAATTTGTACAGAGACTGTCTGGCTCTGTTTTTATTGCTTTAACTGGATAAGACTGGACTTCCCATTTAGACTGCAGCCTTTCCTGCAGCTTTATTTCTCCATGGGACAAGAGGGCAGGAGTTACTGCAGACCTCCCTATTGATAATGATAAATCACATTGTATAGTACTTGTTAAAGCAGTTCTTTCAAAGTAAATGCAGTGAGAAGGAAACAAAACTAGGAGAGGGAAACAAAATATTCAAACACCTTTTGAAATATTAATGTAGCTGAATAGTGCAGCCTTTTTACAAATATTCCCATCCATCACATACAGTAGTTGTGATTTTCCTTGTTTTCTAACATTATTAATGTTGCATTTTGACAAATTTACCATTAATTCTTGAGGAACTGTTGAATTGAATGTTGAATTTTATGTTGGCATCCATTTTTAAATACCTGTCAGACTATTTCTTGACCTCTAATTCACCTTTACATTCAGCTTTTTCAACTCAGTCAATAAATCACACCTAAAAGTTATGTGCCAATTTATTTTAGTTACAGACTGCTTCGGGTATCATACTGTAACAGTGTCATGCCATGTCTGGTAGGTTTTAAGAGTCAAAGACACAAGCAAAAATGTACAGTCATGGGAAAACTGCAATTTTATATGTATGAATGATGATAGAGGAGAATAAGCATGAGCCAGATTCTGACATTAATGTAGTCACCTGACGTTTTCTGATGGCATTCATTATATTCTGCACATTAATTAATTTATTTTCGGCCCCCCATAATATCAGCATTTGCTGTGATTTTATTTTTTTTAGAGCTGGGAGTTCATCAGGAGCACTATACATACTGTTCACTTATTCATGGCACCACATGTTCAGGGCGCAGAGCATACTCTGGGTACAGATGGAGCAGCAGAACACCAGGCGCAGTGAAAATGAAACTTAGCTATTCATGAATTTATATAGAAAAAGAGCGCTCTATTACACTGAACTCAACACCAGCACTCTCATTTGGTGTTGTCCGTTGTTTTCCAAACTGCTTTAGATTAAAGTAACTACGTTCCCATGGAAATGGGGCCTCCCACAGTCCAGCACTGGATTAAAAGTTTGCTTTCACTCACTTTTGCAGCAGCTGCTCCTCTAACCCAACCATCTGATCTCATCAGTTCTGATGGATCAGACCACTACCTGATTGACTGATGAAGTCTCCAATCAGGAACTCACACTCAAGAAACTTTTACTGTAGGGAAAAATAGTCCATTCAAAACCCTAACCCCTAAACTTAAAGGGGTGCTTGGCAGATTTAGAAACATTATGGGTAGCATATAAATAATCTGTGGTAAACAGATTATTTACACAAATTCAAAGTATGACAAATGTTTACTGCAGATGATTTTATACAAATAATTTCTGTAGAAATGTGTTGGGCACAAAAATGCTAAGCTGATTGTCACACACTAATCCTATATCAAAGAAATTCTGAGTATGTTTGTTTATATTCTCCTCGGTCTGCTACATTAACTTATTATTTCTGCAGCGCAACTGTAAACGTGAATAGGTGCAAACCTATGCGATTTAAACAAACATTAAAATACATTAAAGAAGGTGAGCTTTCAGCACAATATAAAATTGTTCTTTTTTTACCAGTACAAACACTGCAAAGATTAGATTTGTTTTAATCATCTTATCACAGAGAGGCTTAAAAATGCATTATACTGAATTCTGAATGAAGCATGTTTTTTTTTTTGTTTCTGTCTACAAAAACATGGCATGCCTTGGGGGTTTTCTTAATTGTGCTGCAAGGTGACTAATGAAGAAATCCTGAATATTTTAGCCGTAGAGACAGACTTTAAAGGCAGTGATACAGTACCTGAAATCCCCTGTTGAGACATTGAGCAGACCAGAGATGCTCAGGCAGGACCCTTCAGGCAAGTCTGTGATGAAAACAGAATGTGACCAGATCCTTTCATTGTAAACGGGTAGGGCTACCCTGGCCTTTTTAAAGATTCAAGAGTATTCAGCACATACAATACAGAGAGGTGCACCAAAGACTCATTTACACTTTATCAAAGTCAGCAGAGTTTCTGGGAAAAATGCCATCTCTGTAGGTAATATCCCAAATCTAAATATGTCTGACAGGGATATTGTAATGTGCTTTTCCTTCCTCTGTAGACTATAGACCTTTGTGGTTTGCATCAGTATCGTTTGTTGTCATCACCTTCCCACTCTGTTCTCATCTTGGCAGCCGTGGCCCACCCTGCACTGCGGGCCACATTAAGTATGTGGACAAACTTCGTAAAAGGTTCAAAATGTGGCTGATCACAAATATTAAATCTCTCACCAGCCACAAAACACACTCGCACAGTTGTAAGTGTCCAGCAGGCACACCCCTGTTGCAGCATAATAAGAAGCTTCTCTCCGTGCATCAAAGCTGAAAGCTGTGCAGATGGTCACAAATAATACATAATGCAAGGCCCATTGGTGTAGTGCCTGTGTCAGGAAGTCCATTACTATAATGTTGAGATCTGAGGTGTTTCTTAGCTGCACCTCTCCACTCACTAGCCACTTTTTTAAAAAACGTCATAGTCTAATGGAAGAGGTTTTGCCTTGATGTCAAGTGCAATTTCCAGGCTCGTGCCTTCGCATTTTTTCCTATCATCTCTCAAATAGAGAAGGCCACAGAGGGGTGTGCAGTCAGAGGACCAGAGTAATGATTTTAGATTACCCTGTCTGAATGGTTAACATCAAAGAGACATGCAGATGTGCGCATGAGTGTAGGGAGGCTGGAGAAAGGGAGGATGGATACATTTAAAAAATAAGGCAATGAAGCAATGGATATGATGTTTCATACTGACACTCAGCTTTCTAAAGTGTAGCTAAATGCTACATGCTATGACTGCGCTGCTGACAGGGTCTGACATTTCCTCCTGGGCATTTTTATGAAGGAAGAGGTTTTTGATCTGGATCCTGGTTTGCCAGGATTTTTTAAGTTACTATTTTTTAAAATTGTATTTATATATTTATTTTTTTTGCCTGATTTGGCAGGTGTTTATTTTTAGCAAAGGACATTTTCCTCAGTGATTGTTTATGTTTAATACACGTCAGCTACAAGAGCCTGATGTGTAGCACTTCCCCGTGTATAAATAGGACTAAAAGTAATTTTAAAAAAAAGTACTTAATCAGTGTCTTACTCAAAGTTGTCGCAGACTAAATTTTGAACAGCGTCCCAGCACTGCTTGATCAGAGACCCGGTTTCTGATCAGTCGGAGATTAAGTGCATGCTGCTGTCACACTGAATGTCCCACAGAGCCTGTTAAACTGTAAAACACTGTATGGAAAAAAAAAAGAGTCGGTGATTATTTGTATTGAACAACCTCATCCAATTAGACTGGCTCAGCCCTTGTTGTTTGTTTGTTAAACACTTAACACATATCTTGGTAACAATTCTCAAAAAAAAAAAAATATGCAAGTCATCCTTGTCAAGGTCAAAGGTCAAAAAAGAGCTTTAATGTTAAAAGGGAAAACTACTGTTATTTTCCATTCAACATGAATGACTTACCTATGCTTTCTGTGGTATTGAATCCACAATCTCTGAAAATGATGCACATATGACAGTCATCCATTTATGTGCAGTCTTATGTACTTGATCTACAAAGTACAATTAACAGTTTCTGATGCATTATGGACATGTACTTTCAGGAAAAATAACTCAGAAATATAATCAATTCACTGCAACACCTGAATGATCATTTTTCAGGTCTGTTGGAAGATCAAATAGATTTTAGGCATTAGTTGTCCATGAAACAAACATTTAGAGAAAACAAGAACAGGCAACAAAGTTTAAAATCAGAGTTTGGCTGCGTAATCAATACTGTTCAGTCAAGGTCTTCATTTTCTCAGTTAATTAAAGCAGAATAATACAGAATAGGCAACAGCACTGCTCAGGATTCCCCAATGACTCATATAGGCCAATTCATAATGTGATATCCTTACGGCAAATACTGTTTGGCAGGATACATTTCCATCATCCACCTTAATAATCTCCTGTGTTACAATATTACACAGGAGCTAGAGCCATAAAATGCTTAAATACAACACCAGATAATTTCCACTTCCTGCGACAAAATGCACCAGCCCTGTGTTTGACTCATTACTCTGAAGAATCAATAACAGTTAGCTGAGAAGTTTTGCAATTATCAGAGACTCAAACAAGGTGTTTTTCCCATTGTCAATGCTTGGCACATTTCATTGACTTATAGACACAACAAAGTGTCCTTAACCATACACTGTAGAAGAGGCCATTTTCCCATTTGACCCTGGTGAAAGATCCGCCTTAAATCCCATGTTAAATAAAAAAGGAGCCGCTTTTAACCACTCCATGAGTTCATTGACCCTGGATTTCAGATAGGCATTGAGTTCGGTAATTGCATTCCACCTAAGGCATTCCACACCGAACCTAACGGTCTTTGAGGCTTTAGCATGACTCAGTCACACCATTGTGAGAGTATTATCTCCATTTGAAATACTGCTTTCACTTCTGCTTGAGGGACCTCTAACCCGTGTTGAGATAAATGTGAGGGTTATAAACACTCAACTGAAAAAAAACGAAAAAAAACTTGTTAGTGCCTTACAGAGTCATTCTTGATGATGATGGATCAGCATCTGGCTTCATCATTAAACTATTAAAGACGAGGTGTTGTTTTGCCCCTTTTGGTGACAGAAGATTGTTCTCTACTTTATTTCTTTTCGTTGGTCGTGACTGATAAAAGGGAGGAAGGACTGCTGACTAGAATAAATGCCATCTTGTCTGCTATGAACACTTCTCTCTGCAGTCTCTAATTAATTTTCTAAACCCAGGGCAATCCATGCCCGAGGAGATAACCGCAGCCTCACTTTATGCTGTGGACTCTAATTTTATCTATTAGATCTAATTGGAAGGTAATTTCCACTGCTGCCACAGGACGCTCGTGAATGCACACCCTCACAACATCAGTGCCTAACCAGATGGTCAAGGATCATGAGAACATGAAAGCATCAGTGCCTGATGTTTATACCCTTGTGTCTGGGGGAGGAAGAGAAGGTTGAAGAGGTGGTTTTAGAGCCAGATGGTTCCCTTCTGTTTCTACCTTTAGCAATAATTTGACTTAATTCCTAAAATATGAGAAATGCAGTCTTTGTGACAATCTGCAAAAATTCCATATCCTTTTGTATTCTTAAGTGTTAGCAGATGTGACAGACTCATCTCTAAAAATAAAGTATTCTGCACTTTAAGTCAGAAAGACAAGAAAGACTAATGGTTTTTCACTGCTATGTAGTATGTAGATCCATGTCAAGTTTGGAGCATCAGTAAGTAAATACGTGAAATTTTTACTTTGGTAAATTTTGGACCCATTTGTCAGTGTCCTGATGAAATCGGAATGGTATTTAATACACATTTGTTTCGCTGCATTTTACACATGTCCAGTTTATACATCTCCAACGGCCATGTCACAAATCTGATTGCAGTCCATCTCAAATCATTCTTAGAGGCATTTACATTTAGCTCTTATGAAATCTGACAATTGTGAAATCCACTGTTGACACTTGAAGTAATTAAATGGCTTACTGAGTGACTAAATGGAATTTATCAAATCTTTGCAGTGAAGACCATTTTAGGAATCAAGAGCTAGAGTCTAAAAACAGAGGAAGCTTTTGTAGTTTATAAGTTGTTTTGCACCATCCTCTTTCATCAAACCTTGCTTTGCTAAATTAAAATTGCTCCACAAATCCATGTTACTTGAAATATTCCAGAATAATCTGACTAGCACTTAGACGGTCATACGCACCCACATTCATTTAAATTAGATTACAAAAAAGATATGTAGGGTTTGTTTTTTTTTGTAAAAAAGAAGTTGAACCTAGCTCAGCTTTCACCACATGGCAATGCAACATCATTTGGCCAGGAACTGTGTTGGCCATGTCATCGGATTGCAAAAAATTCAGTGTGACAAGTGAAGGTTTATGCAACGAACATGTTTTGTTTAGCAAGATAATCTTCAAAAATGAGCATTGCTTTTAAATACAACCACCAGAAGTAAAAAGCTAACGTTAGGCTATAAACAAACTCCACTACCTTTGAATGACTAACTTCACCACCACAACAAGGCTGTAAAGCAGTGTGTTGCCGTCTTCTGCATGATGACATTCGTAAGTCTCAGTTAGCCACTTTTAAAGACAAATACAGGCTTAGAAATTAATGAGTGGGGTATTTGTTGATGTATTTAATGTCCTATTAACCATTGACCCTATTTCAGGCATCCAAACAAAAAGAAACATTCAAAAAGCCTCTTGACTTGAAGATGAGGGTACTGGGAGTGGTTTTAGGACTCTTTCCTGGGGCTCTTTATACCTCAAAAGTTTCTCCACCAATGTGGCCCCTTGTGTTATTGTAATACATGGTTGTTGTTGGTCTGAATACCCGCTCCGCACCTAACACTTAGCACTCAGCACTTAGCAGTCATAGTTCACGGATTTGCCCCGTGTGCACTTTACTGTAGCTATATAACCAAGCTTCTGTCACTATTCATTTACACAGACACACGTATAAACTTCACTGCTCCGCTTTGTGGCGTGACCAAAGTTTAACAGTTTAAGATGGATTTTTGAAAAAGGATGACAATGCAGCTATAGAGTTTGTTTAAAACAATCAGCATTTACACCTTCAAAATCCCTCTCAGCTCCTATCGCAACCACCTTTCTGTGGTAAGCTGATCATCTCCTGTTTTTCCATTAGTTTTGCTGATGTGAGACAGAGATGAATAATTATTTTATAAGCTGGCTTTTAATAGAGCAAAGTAACCTCCTCATAGATATTATTTTTTTGGTGGTAAAGAAATGTGAAAAAGAAAGAGGAAAATTCAAATTTCTAATGCCTTTAGATGGATCACACATGACGTCCTTGTCCTGGCTGTAGCCTGAATACATATTCTCAGTGGGCTGCTGTCGGGGCTCATACAGCACCAAATAACGTGCCAAATAGTTAAAAGTTGTGTGAATAATTAGCACAGTGAGGCGAGTTAGCTCCTTACCTTTCCTCTCCCCGGGTTTCCTTTCATGTACAAGATGGCCTGAGGGCCTGAGCTGTATTTCTGAGAATCATTAGCCGCAGTCGACTCCTTTGAGATGACTCTGATTGCTGCTCTGTGAAATGTTAGACACCAAGTGATACTTCTTTTTGTCACTTGACCTGATGAGAGTGGAGGAGAAAATGGGAGAGGGAATAAAGATGGAGGGGAGGGGGAGAATTACAAAAGCAGAGTTTAAGAAAGTGGACAAGAAAGAAATAAGTCAGGCAATGCCGAGAGTCTTTTAAGAGATCTATAGGAACTAATGGATAATGTCAAAGAGAGCACCAGACCTGATAGCGAGTGCATGTGTGCACCAAGTTAAAAGATTCTGGTAAAAAAAAAAAAAACAGATCAAAATGGTAAATAGGGCATTCAGTGACACTCAACCAAGATCAGGACAAGGTAAACTATTTATCTTGTCCTTTCAGAATAAAGGAAAGCAAAACAGTGAGGAATTCCCTTGCTATCAAAGCGAAATAGTCAAAAGTTTCTTCTCTTTGTTTTCCCATGTCCTTATGTTTCCAGGCCTCTTGCCTATTTTACCATCCTCCTCCAACCTTTCTTTGATGCAGGAAATCTTTAAACTCTACATTTGTCATTTGTGTCTCTCTCCCCTCTTCCCTCTGTCCGCCTATAGTCTCATTTCTCTTCCTCCAACCTTTCTTTGATCCAAGACGCCTTCTTTTTATTTTTGCTGACCACCGCACAAGCTTTTGTCTGTGATTCTCATCCTGAGCTTAGTGAGCGAACACCGTCCAAGGCCTTGCATCTTATCTCTTCTAATTACCCAACGCCGTCTTCTGTGTCGTCACAGCGGCGGGGAGAGAGACATACAGTGGCAGGGAAACAAAGAATGAAAGGAAAATTCTTGGAGGCTGAAACAAAAGAAAGTTCTAGCAAGGGCAGTTTGAGAGTCGCTCTGTTAAGTCTCTAAGAGCAGGCGACAATGCAGAAAGAGAGGGAGGCGGGGAGCAACAGAACCACAGTCAGCAGTCGAGGCAGTTTGAATGAGTCTGATGTTATTGTTCAAGCTGCCAGGGAGTGTCATACGCTGGCAGGTGGAAAATGGCAACAAGACAAAACTGTAAAAACAAGATTTTCAATATCCAAAGCCTTCTAAATGCACTTGCTCGCTATCTTGACTCATTTGTGATACAAACCTCATATAAAATGTTGCTAAAGGGATGAGAGAGGCAGTGGTCCCCAGAAAGTCTTTCATACAGGGAGTCCAGATTTTGCCCCTGAAATTGCAGGGTGGCATATGAAAACCAAAAAGTGTTCATGTTGTGTTCATTATTTACACAGTCCATGGTTTTAATGTGTTATTTATCTAAACATGCTTGGTGATTCATTGTTCTTCTAGACCAGTGGTCCCTTTCTTTAAAAAGACAAATATAGTGCGCATTGATTTTAAGGAACAAATCATTTATTGGGAACCGGCCTTTTCCAGTTTAGGGGACTTGTGGGTACACATAGATCTTGAGGTGAGAGTTCAAGGGACTGCTTTGAAAATGGACATGCCAACCATTCCTTGCAGAATCTGGCCTATATTTCAAGTGCAATTTGGCCCCCTTCCTGCAAAGCTATATGCGGAAAGTGGTTGGTATCATGGATGCCTTAGGCTGTCGATTTTCACAAAATACTACTGTCTTTGTGCTAGCTTAAAAAAGAGCCCATAACAGCCTCTTAAAGACAGATGTTGGCTTAAATATATTTTCACCGGGGGCGCCAGTAGTTTCCAATCGTATTCGGGTCCCCCCCCCCCCCCCCCTTACTCTCCCTTGCAGGCTTCTGTAAGAGAGAGGTGAAAAATCAGCTTTGGCTTGGTGATTTATGTTTGTATTTCGGTCTCAATTCATGATTTATCACCTCCTGTAGGCAGAGAAGTCACCACACCCATAACCAGAATTTAATTTTAGGGCAAATTAGGTCTGGGGTACTTCACTACTGAGCACTGTTTCAGATCCACTTTGTGATTTAGGCTGGTAATACTTTTTTATATGTACATAAAAATCTTGGTTAGTGTCACTTTAATCCTCAGAGCTGCTTCCGTTCTTCAGGTTTCCAGACAGCAGAGATTATTCTGTTAAAAGCCCCCCTTTGCCCAGCCACTGGCCAACCAAACTTCAGATAGTGCAATGGCTCCCAACACAGATCCACTCTGCAGAGCTGCGCCTGCAGCCTCAGAGGCAGCAACAGAGATAAAACAAGATAACACACATGCACATGCATTAACTAAAGCACACAGAGAGACAGACAGGATGATATTGTTTCTGCTGACAGCATTGAGCATCCATTTCCATGTGACCATCTTCTCTTTAATCATTCCAAGGAGGACAAAGCAGAATTATTTTTCCTTATTTGCCAGGTGAAAGATAGTTGTCTCTCTTTATGTGTTTGTGTCACATACATCACTGTATAGAGTGTATTTCGTTATGATATTTCCCTTTGGGGGGCCAGCAGAATATAGACAGTATGGATGACTGAATCACAGTTTTTCTTTTATCTTAGTCAATTCTAAAACATTTCACCTGCAAAAATCATTGTTTTGCAAGTCTCAAGTCTTTGCACCCAAGTCCCATTTTGAGTCCCAAACAAGTCATAATGGACTCTTCACCAAATTTAATGCTTAATGCTTTGTAAAAACCTGTACTTATTTGTTAAAATATTGTTGTTGTATGAAAATTAAATTAACTATTATTATTTCATTTTTTTCCAACTGACACTCAGTAATGTAACATACGTTCTTCGTGGTTCTCTCCTCCAACTTCATGATAAGCTGCTATCAAACTGATATAAAGTGGATCATGGGAATTAAGCATGGGCTTGCTGGTAATGTTTACTGGGGAAAGGAAGGTAAATTAAAATCCATGTCAAGTTTCAACTCTTTTGTCTAGTCAGGTCTTAGTCATCAAATGTGTGACTCGAGTCTGATTCAAGTCCACAACTCTGTCAAAAAGCAACATACCTAGAATATACAAAGACAGTTAAACAAATGTACATTCTGCTTCGTCACATTATATTATTTTCAGAGAAAAAGGAGGACTAATTATTCAACCTTAAGGCTACATTTCTTAAAGGTCCAGTGTGTAGAATTAAGGGGCTTCTACTGGCAGAAATTATATATAATTTAACTATTTTTTCATTAGTTTATAATCACCTGAAAATAAGAATCACTGTATTATAATTACCCTAGAATGAGACATTTGTATTTACATAAAGATTGGGTCATCTTCCACAGAATCCGCCATGTTATCTCTACTATTGCCCAAATTAAACACTGGCTCTAGATGTTCTCTAGCCGTTCACGTTTTTATTTATTTATTTTTTTATCTTATTGTATTTTTTGCTGTACGATTTCGTTCATTGAGATCATCTGCGGAGATGTTTTTCACTGGGTCACTATCAATGTTTTCTAAATGCAGTCATTTTTAAAAGACACTACTTTATTTGAACAGAGAGTTAGTGAACTTGTTTTTCAGTTTGCTGTTGATCTGCACCAATTATGTTACGAGTAGTGTTTCTAAATGCTTTTGGCATGGGACCCCATGGGTATTCAGAACAATACATTTATTTCCCATTAAACAAAACAAATGGAAAAAATGGAACTGAAGGCAATACTTGCTGATTATAGCCTACAGTTAAAGGTTTAATATTTAGCAATTTATTTCAGCGTGTCCTTGTTTAACTTGCTGATATTTATGATTGCAGAAACTTGCTAGATCGAGTTCAGAAGAACATAATTTCGTTTTGATGAAGTTGATTCCCTTTGGTATTGTTGTGCCTTCTCAGCATCCTTTGCAGGAGGTGAGACCCAAAAGTTGAGAAACACTGGTTTTCAGTGATCCATCAGCATTGCTGCCAGCATGTTGTCAGTTTGGGGGGTTTGATAATACAGTATACTGTAACCAGTCACTGCTGCTATATGTGGTGTTGAGCCCGCAACATAATAGGACCCTGAAAGAAAAGCACGAAAGGTGAAAGTAACGCATACTGTAATTGCAGCTACAAGGTGAGGGAAAATGCTTTGATGGAAGAGAGGCCAAAACTTCACTCTAATCTTGTCCACCATCCATGGTTGCTGTGTTAGTGCACACATACAGCCACAGTCATACTGCAACCTCTCACCAACATTAGCACTATCTCTTTTCTTATAACTCGGCTAAGAAAAAAAAAGCATACCGTCACACCTCAGGGGCAGCTATAGCTGAGGCGAGGTGAGGTTTTGGCTGTTCATTGTTGGGGTTGGTGCTTTAGGCCCAAGCTCCTCCTTTCTACTTGTCAAAGTTAACACATTTAACCCCAAATTATGCATATATCAAAAATAATCCTAACATTTGTGCAACTTGGCGGTAGACGAGAAGCTTAACGTATCTCTATACATATGGGGAGTATAAATGGCTGTAGAATACAATTAAACGCTAGAAATTATCAATTGAAATATTAATGTATCTGCTTACTTCCAGTGCAATTCAAATAAAGATGAGAACACTGGTTTCTTGTGTGGGATAAACCCCTATACTTAACTTCTCCTAATTTTAATGGTGGGAAATTGTAAGTCACTATGCAGCAGTAAAGTGAAATCAAATTGATGTTGCACTGCTTTCCTTGATTAAACATTACACTGTTTTGTAATTCTGATTCATCTATAGTTTTCTCACCTTGGGGACTCTACATAAAGAAACATATTACAGCATGCATCAGTGTACATTGAATTTGAATATGCTGTTGATGTGATTTGCATCTAATACAGTTTTTCAATCATAACTCTCTCAGTTTAATCTTTTTGTGTATGTTTATTTTCCCAGAGGTAAAAATGAACAATTTGCTGTAGCAAATCACACGCTTTAGTTTATTTCACTGGATAATTTGTCGTTTGTAGAGGCTTGAGGAGCTGAATCACCTGATTAATTTCATTTATCAGTGTTTGTTTCTGGGGATTCTGAGAGTTTTTGTACTTGTTCTAGAAGACACTGAGATTTCTGTATTATACCATTACAAAGATTGATTGCTCGTAACTCAAAACTTGATGTTTAGTTCGGTTCACTATGTTAATTTAAATGTGGATAGGACTCAAAATATTGTTGTTAAATCATTTTTTGAGATAAAATTTACAGTTTAAAGAAATGACATTCAGTATAGCCGGTAGAGAGCAGGTAATGTAAGCCTAGCTTATTTAGCGATGGTCATTTAAGCTTGCAGACACTTTCAGCTTCCCGGCGATCTCCCTCCAGCCAGCTGACACTGTGTTGTAGTAAAAAGAAAGGTTTCGTATAAATAATTCCTCATTACAACTTCATATATCAGTTGGTCCTCTTCAACTGTGGTGATTTCAAAGCGAGTGGCAGGAATGAATAGAAACAGTGTCCAACGAAGGTTCAGTTCACCCACCCGCAGCCAGTAGGAACAGCCCTTTTGTCGGCTTTGAATCCAAAATGTTATCATATCGGCTCAGTTTCAGGCATGTGCACAGATAGACGTGGCACTCCGGCACCTGCCCTTTTTGCCTCTGACTATATAAGTGCCCTTTTTGCAAGACTTTTTTTTCTAATTTTATATATATATATATATATATATATTTTATTTAAGCTTTAATTCTGCAAGACCGCAGATCCCCTGCCCTTTCTTCTTTGATTTCCCTTATCACAACCACCACAGTTGATGCTCGTGGGTGACATCAAGCCAGGTAATGATAGCGTTTGCCTTAAGCCTCAGCTACTGTTGTCACTGTTGCGAAATTAAGTAAATATGTAAGAAAGTAAAAGACATGTTACTATATTACTTTGTTTTCTGTAAATAATCATGACAGAAGTGCCCTTCCTTTTTCCGCTTGAGCAACTGCCCCAAAAAATATCTGTGCCCAGCCCTGCTCAGTTTTATAAAAGAGACTTGTCATTTCAACGTGTCAAAATGACAAGCGGTTCAGCTGGTTTGCGTAAAATCAAACAAGTTCAAGCTTGAACCCTGGACCAAACAGGCAACACCTGAAATCAACCAACTCTAGATAAAACATCGAATAGCAGAAAGTCATTTAGTAGCTAAACACACACAATGTCATCCAGTGGTTTCAGATTCTTAATTGGGATCAATGGACCTAGAGTATATCTTAAGCCCATTAATTTAATTATCCAGTCATTATAATTACTCTGAGTACACAGGCATAGCAGTATGTAAATTTGCATATTCTTGCCTTGGACAACAATTTGTGAACAGTGAAAACAAGATGGTTTTTCTTATCTTGGTGAGATTGCTCTCTACCACTCGAGAAAATTCCCTTTACCTTAGAGAAAACAAAAGTTCATTGGTAAATCCAGAGAGGGTACTAACAAGATAAGAATAAATGATGGATACAAACCAAAAAGAGAGCATACTTTTCCGTACATCGCTTCCTGCATGGGGTCTGTTGTTTGTTATGACCTTCAGTTTAACACTCCTGACATTGTAATTAAGCCTCCTGTGCTGCCATATAAGGAAGGGCAGCAGTGCAATGTCCCTTCAGCACAAGCAGGGAAAAACTATGTGGAATGATATATTGATAAAGTGAATGAAGAGACGCTGCGGGGACGGACGCAAGCGGTGCTATGTTGGAAGATAAACGTCTTGCTGTGCAGACACACGGAAAGCCAGCGGGCCTCCTCCCATGTTTTCTCATGCCAAGCGATACCTCCTTATTGATCAGCGTGTTGCTCTGAGATCTGAGAGGATTGAGTCGATTGCTCAACATGGGAGACCCTTTCATGTCGTCCCATCTGCGGGACTCTGCTATGACTAATGACCTGCGGGGGGGGGGGGGGGGGGGGGGGGGGGGGGCAGAGGAAGACAGCAAAGTGAATTTCAGGTTTTAACAATAATTTCTACATGAAAATAACGTTCTTTACAAAGCATCAACTGTTGGGGGGCTTGGGCCCCTGTGGTTCTGTGTGTCAGTGGGTGTGTGTTGAACCGTTTTCCAGAGAAGTCTACTAATTATGGCAGACAAAACAATGAAAAGGAGACTGCCACAAGGCCTGCAGATCCCCAGTGCACAAACACACACACACTGTATGTGGGAGTAGCAAGACGAGTGACAATTATCTCATTGCTTCGAGCCTTGCTGCTTAGACTCATCAGCAACCTGAAGGAGATGCGTTGTGACAGAACGAGGGGTAAGGAGGGAAAAAGAAACCGAAAAAGGAAAACAAGTCGCATTCATCTCTGACTTCACAGGGGACTAAAAACATTCAGGCCATCTGCCACAAACACAAACAACTTTGCAGCATTGATGAAAATGACACAGATGTGTCAATGTGGAGCTGAATTTAACTTCATTTAACAAAACTATTAGAAAAAAAAAAAGATGGAGAAGTTTAATGAAGAGCCAAATCCTGAGGAGAGGTGACAGGCAAGGTCACATGAAGTGGAACTTTTTGTATTTATCCGTCAGTCTTTTTCCCAGCCAGTTTCTCCGTTCAAGTCTGAAGGGCAAGTAGAGCAGACAAAACGCTCTTTTCCCTGACAGCTTTACTCAGGACTTCCTCAGTTTCTGTCCAACTATGAGATTTTACAACACCAACTTATTCTGATTCTGCCCCGAGGTCTGCCTCCAGTCCTGTACCTCTAAAGGCAAACTCCCAGGGGGGGCACCCAAACCGGGTGCATGACCCACCTCAAATAGCTCCTCTTTATGTGGGTGAACAGCAGTCCTGTTGGAGATCTATTTAATTTTAACATAACCTGTTGAAAATGAACTTAAAGGAGATTAAACCCACTATTGTTTTCTGCAGTATTTCAGAACAACTTGTTGTGTGTCATGGAAGCTGTGTGCATCATTAAGAGCCTTTCTAAAGCACCTTTTATACCGACTGTTCAAGGTGGGAATATCATGCCTTCATGCTGCCTTGCCAGTCTGTTGAACTCGTCAAATAGCACCTCTCTGTCAGTGCTTTCGACGTATGAGTGTGACGCCAAAAGCCACCTTCCACATCCAACCTGACGCTGCTGGATGGCGTCAGATGAGAACGCGGTCAGAAAGAACTGGTGGCATTATTATGAAACACTGGGGGTCGGCAGGATGGCACTGGGTGTGTCCACATGCAGCGCGCACAGGAGGCGGCCAGGCAGAACCAGTTGTGTGCATATGAAAGACTGAAGGACAGCATCTGGTAGTAACGCTGCTGGTAACCACGTAATATAAGAGTTTGCTTATAGGGCAGGTAGATGGGTCCTACAAACAACTGACTTTTGTGCAGGACTCCAGAGTTCGCTCTCTGTGTGGATGTGTGTGTGTTTTTTCCCCACACCTTATCATGTGCCTCTTTTGCCTAAACATAACCATGCATGACTTTTTTGCCTAATCCCAACCATCGTGACAGTCCGCGCTGTTCATCCCACTGTGAGCTTTTGTTGACATCACGGTAGCAGCATCTCGGAATGTAAATATCCAAGTGGCAACATGTGACAAGTCGGGATAAGAAGTGTTGGCAGGACATCTGATGTTTTGACAACGTGTTATATGTGTGACCTCTCACCACACACTTCTGGGACAATACAATACAATGCTTGATTCTCTCCCTGAACTCAATGGGGACGGACCTGCTGGGTTCAGGCTTTATTTTCTTAAAATCACTTTAAAATCGGCTTGAATTTGGTGTTTTTTGGTGTCTTTTACAAGCTTAACTTAAAATCTGTGTAATTTCATATAAAAGTGCATCTGTTGTGTTTCCATTAAGTCATTATAACTAATGAAAATGTTGGGCAGGGGATCATTTGTTCACATACCGTACACAAACTCCAGTGTGTGCACTGCACAGGAGACGCCTGAAACTGGCAGTTATCGTGCGTAATTGGCAAAAGTTGCATTGGACCAGAGGGAAAATGAGAGAGAGAGAAAGAAAGAGAGACAGAGAGACAGAGGCTGTAAGGCAACTTGTTTGGCAGTGTTTGCCTCTGCCTCCCCAGCAGTGAAAGAGATGTGCATAACATGCAGCAGAGAACGGTGATCATCATCTGCATGCCGCATTGCCATGGACCACTGTACACACTTGAGTTGTTAACATAATGACTGCATCAAGGGGCGCAGCCCGCTCTGCCGAACCCGTCGTGCATGAGACGCAGATCTGACAAAGACTTTTGAAATAACAGAAGGAAGAGAAGAAGAAGTGGTGAGAGACAACATGTCAGTCCTTTGGAATGGGATTGCTTTCAAAACCATGGAAAAAAGGCAGCTTGGTATGAAATGCCCTGCAAATTACCAAAAAAAGGAGGAAAAAATTAGAAAATTATCAAATGACTCCGAAAAATTTGAAAGAAAACTGTTAAATAACTATAATTATGTACTTATAATTAGAAAAAATACTATTATTTAAATTCATTATTTGTATTATTGTCTAGCGCATATCATTTTCTGGTTTTGTTGTGTTACTTTTCCCCCCTTTTTTTTAAATTTCAGGTTATTTTCTTTCAACTTTTTACAATTTTTTTGCTAATTTTTGGGTCGTTTCTTGTTAAGCTGCTCATTGCCTCCTTTTCATGTTTTTGAAAGAAATCAAGACAATTTGCTGAGACTTCAAAGGGTTAAATATGCTCAAAACTGCTGCCGGTGTTTGGACTTGGGTCAGGCTTGGACACAAACCATGTGGGTCGACTCTGATTTTGTTTTTGGGCTTGATCATAGCTTTTGTCGGGACAGCGTTCTCAGCAAGAGCCACTTTTTTGAGTGCAGTGCAGAGTGGCAAAGAGCTTCTTACAGTGTTTTTTAAAATGCTGCGCATGTGTTGTTGAGTCTGTAAAGATGTTTCTTCATTTGCCTGATTTGTGTTTATATGCATGTATTTTCTTAATTTGCAGTATACTGAGCTCAGGGCCACCGTAATTCTGTCTAAGTTAGCTTCCAGCCTGCAACGAGTTATTATCTTCCATCCAAATGTTTTTACACAGTACCAGCCTGAGAAAAGCATGCTGGTAGAACAAGATTGAAGAGTTGCATATTATCTGTATATGCTGATTGAGCATGCATGGCATACCATTTATACATGGCATGCAGCAGTGGTAGCAAGACTTGTAAACTTACATGTCTGTTATTCTGACTTGTATGTTTGATGCTGCTAAGACATGATGACCTCCAACATGCCTGCAGAGAGCATTTAGTCTCATGAAAGCCGCCCATAAAGCGGCAACAGCCAGTGATGCGTTCTCTTAAGTGCATGAATGCTGAAACCTGAGATAGCCTTGTGATTTATCAACCATATCTGTCACATATTTCAGCGCTATCTGTGTACCTGCGCTTCTCGGGAGCAATTCCTTCTCGCACTGCGTGAACTCGGTGTGATAACACCTCATTCACTCACTCTGATGGAGGAGCTGCTATATACAAAGCCCAGGTCAGTGCAAGTTTGAGATTAAGATGCATTTCATTGCTCTTGCAGCATGTCGTGTACACTGAAGATGCTCCACCAAGGGCGTAAGAAAAAGTACACTGCTGCTATGAACAGCAGTGCAGGTTAAAAGGTCTAATGGAAAGCAGCAAACAGGGAAGAGTGAACATTTTTTGGCATAATAAGAGTGATCATCAATGGAACTCCAAAATAGAATTTTATTGCCAGCCTTGACCTTTTTCCTCTTTGCCTTTATTGATCCTTGTGTTTTGTTTTACTCACCTAAAACAAAACACAATAGATGAAGATTAAATGAAACAGACTGCTGTCAATAAGGTGCACGAAAAACGACTTCACCAGTTGCCAAGTTCAATCCAACCACCTTTTTTTATAGAAGAAAACTGATGATTTTCACTTCTCATTTCCTTCTCATGTACACTTCCCTCCAGCTTTCTTACTCCCCCCTCCTCTCCAAATCCTCTTCACTTTCCTCGCAACCATTTTCGAGCAAGATAGAATTTCCCTGCTGTGTCCGCTGTTTACAATGGGTATTGGGCTAGAAGCAACAAAGCATAACGCAGCCAGGGTGTTTGGATGTGGAGCAAGGGCTGTATGTAGTGTGCTCATAAATAGCCCCAAGGGTGGCGTCAAACAAACAGTAAAACATGTCTGTTTATCCCAGTGTTGCATGCTAAACGGGCAAGGATGGACTACAAACTTTCACATTAGGGTCAGCCTGGCAGGCGCTTTGGAGCATGGCAATACAACTCTATAAATGTGTGGACTGAACTGATGTTTTGTATCAATATTTGGACACACTGTCTTGAAGGGCAATATTTTTACCCCCCCCTTTCTGGCACTGGATTTATGCAGCTCACTAGGATAATGGTGACAAATTGCCATTGAAATTTGTAGTCATTTTTTTATTTTACTCATTGTATAACAAGTATGTACGATAAATTCTACCCTTGTTGGACGGGTTCATATGAGACAGCTGTCTCTCGTTTGTCTGGAGAGTAGGTTGTACACTTCACTGATAAACTGCGAAATTGCACAGTAACATAAGGCTTCACGGGGCCTCTTAAGGCTTCAGTACATTGAGACGTTGCTGTAGCAGGTAAAATACTGAGTAGGTTAGAGCTGCTAACAAATGCCGACTGGGTGGTTCTTAAAGTGGGCCCCACATAGGTTATGCTAGGGCTGCCTGGGTAGTGAGTATGGGCCCAACATAGGCATCTTAAACTGATACCCTCCCTCTGATTGACTAGTACTCGTTACCTTTGTTAGTTTGATTGGTTAGGTTTAGGCAAGAGGAGAGGTATTGGTCAGGGTTATGGTAAGAATGTCAGATTAAGCCAATCAGAGGCATAGCAAGGCGAGCCATTTCTTCACTATCCTAGGATTCACAAATTTGCGATCATCCACCAACTGATTCCCTCCCTTTGTTGCTTTGTTTGTTGCTCTTTATACTATCACTTCCAACTTTTCTCCTGCCATAACTACTATGACCACAAGAGGTCGCCACTTACACTAAACGTAAATATGTATCGTAATAAGCTGCTTGTACAAATGACCAATGGTGTCATTATGGGGGGTAAGATAGTCTTTGAAAAGAACTGGGTGACAAGAAACTGCACTTTCCCTTGAAGAAACGCCCTTACCCTAACCCCCTGATGTCCCACTGTATCAATCCAACCTCAGCTCGCACTGACTTATGGGTAAGTGCATGCTCACACAAACGCGGCTATTCAGATAATTCATGGATCAAGAAGCTTCGGCACTCATATACTGTAATTACACGCATGCAAAACTCTTTTCCACCTCATTTTGCAGTCAGGGACACAAGGGATTTGAGTAAAGCACTTTCACACAATCATTAAAGAGCTTGACCTAAATTAATGAGGACAACTAGCTAATACATGGATGGTGATATAAAAGCTGTTTTTCTGCTGCCTTCCACTTTTTTTCTCACACTTCATTTCCACTGCACTCACATCCACTCCATCTCTCACCCCTGTCGTTCTTTGGCTTTCAACTTTCCTGTCCCCGTCTCTCACTCCCCCACCCCCACGTTGCCACTGTCTCTCTTCTCTTCCTACTCTCTTTTCCCTGAGCGGCTTCAGCGTTCCCACCCAGCTGAAAGTCGGCCTTTGAGCCTCTGTGTCTTTTCTGTGGCTTCAAGCAAAATAAGCTGAGAATTACCAATATGAGTGAGAAATCTTAATGACTGCCTGCTGCCCCCGGCCTCCAATCCAACCGTTCCTTCTTTAGCTTCATTGTGTGGATATGCTTCACCCTCGGCATACATCCATAATTGATGGATTCTTATGCAGGGCACTCAGAAAGCTGCCTTGTATATTGTTTGAGACAAGCAGAAGCCATCTTTTTTCATCCGCACTTGTTTTTGTTGTTGCCTCTGTCGCTAATTCCTCCTTCCCACTGTTGTATTTCGAGTAGTTGGACACTTCTTCCAGAAGGTGACTGCCTTTTACCGAAGCCAAACTTTTATTTCTGAGTAAATTACAAAGAAGAAAAAACAGAAAATACTGCTGGGATTCTACCCAGGAGATTTCATTATAAGATCCAAGACAGAGTTTGAGGTTTCAGCCATTCAGCCATGCACTTTATTCAACCAGGATAATACTCTTTGTAGAATCTTTCAAACATCTGCAGTGACAAGTGAATTTAATGAGCATCTATAGGGTAGCAACTGTATATGTGACATGCAGGGAGTGTTTGTGGTTGAGAGGCCAAAAGCAGTATCTTATAATGAATCTGTTTTCTGTGAAGCAGGCATTTATTATTTGTGGATGCTGGTCAGGTCACTGCATTAGCAACTTTTCCAGGAGTATAGTTGAGATGTAGAGCTGGATAAATAAAGTACAGATCAGCAATTTAAATAAGTATTTCAGTGCTGGAAAGATTGTATTTTCATAAATTAGGGCTTTCTATGCTGTAGAAAGACGCACATACTTTCATAATGTATGCTACATGACCAGAGAAAACAGAAGATTGTGGCATTGCTTTGCTAACCAGATAGAAAACCTACATCTACCAGAATGCACTGCTCTGCACTAAAAGGATAAAATCTCCTGCTGGTAGGTGAGGTAATGCGAACTTGGCCGTTTTGACACAGGAAACAATATGGTAGCTGACTGGTAACAAACAGGCCCTCAGGTAGTGTGACAAGCTTTAATGCCAATTTTTGTAGTGGCCAAACAGCAATACTGCAATTCGACTGGGCCCAGAAAGACTTTTCCAAAAGGCTTACATTGGGAAAGAGACGTCTGTAAATCAGTGCATATGTTTTTTTGAGCTTCACCATCCCTGCAAAAAGACTTGTTTCACCATCAGGATTTAAACCATTCAGTGCATAATATTCGGAAAATCTGAAAGAGTGGCAAGATTAAATCATTTTATCACCATGCAAACTAACGGACCGATAAATCGTTTGCCGCTTGTTGGTTGGCTGTTTGGCTGCACTGGGTCGCACTTGTCTGTACTCAGGTGTGCTCATCCATACTAAGCTTTCATAAGTCTCTAGTGCGCCTCCTCTATGGGCCCAGTGATGCTGAAGCAGTGATTAAACGGCGCCAATCATCCCGGTAATATCCTACAATGAAAAAAAAGCTCTTTTTGATGCATGTGCCTCTGGGCAATGGCTGTATCCAGGTATCTTAATACATCCATGGTAACAAACACTGGCAAATTACAGTTAAATAGTAAACTAAAATGTGCTTCTGAAAATACACAGGACAGAAATAGACAACACATCAACCACAGTGTTATGCCACAAAGCTGGTTGTAAAAATCCAAAGTTTCTCTTTAAGAGAAATGCTTACCCATACAGACAATCTTTTTATCAGTGTAATAATGGTTCAGTGTCAGTCAACATATTGTGTGATCAATACTTAGACCAGCAAAATGCTGATGAGCCATCCAAGCCTTATTTACAGCACTCTGAAACAGAAGAAAAATCTCTTGCATCAGTGTTGAATATCTTGTTCTGGATTATTTTTCTTGCTTGTTGCCTATTTTTGAGGTAGTTCCCTCCACGGTTTAACACACTCGAGTTGGCATCTCTTTTTGCAACATGTATATCCACAGATCTGTGTCTGCAGGGTGCAGATCTGTTAACCATGTTGACACCTGAGTCTAAAGCATGCTGTTGGATTCACCGAGACAGCATGCCAGTAAGCAGAGCTGCTGACAAATATAACGGTTTCAGCAGCTGATAAGTGAGTGTTCATCATGAGTGGAAATGTCAAAAATGACTCACGCATTACTGGGATCCTTTCACATAATGTTTGCATTTAACAGAGCTGAAATTAATTTCTTCAGAAAGTTAAGGAATTAAAATCCTTTTCAAATGTTCTGCATTATCATAGAGCTATTATGCAGTGGATAAATTCATAAACCATAATCGGCATTGCTGCACTGAGAGCTTGTGTGAGGGAATTGACCCTAAAAACAGAGGAAAAAGCTGATGGGGAAAAGAAGAGAGGGGCGGTAAAAAGATCACAGTTTTGGGAGTACATTTGACAGCTTACTGTGCTAGCTTCAAGTGTATTGCTGTTTATAGATAGCAAAAGGGTAGGAAAATACAACAGCAGTGACATGCCACTAAAAAACAATAGGGTGTTGTGTTTTTTTACGCTACGGTTTCCCTTTTCTTTCCTTTTCTTTTCTTTTTTATTTTACTTCTATTATTTATTGAAATTGTATAGAAAACATGGAAAGTATCGTCATTTTTCAGGGTCGAATATAATAAGACAGCAAACGCATACTTTGTTCCTGTGTATACATACTTTTCATGTAATTCCTACTTTCATTGGCACTGGGGCAATGCTTTATCTTAGAATATGAAGATTGTTGTTATATTATACAATTAATCTTTAGAAGAATCAATAGAATACTCTATTTGGAAATGAATAACAAATTCCTGCGTTGATGAATGTCAGTGGTTTAACTGTTTATTATTTTTCTTATAAACCAAATACGTTTCTCTGTGACACAGCACAGAGCCTGTCTACACCTAATGTAATTCCATCTTCAGATGATTGCCGTAATGTAACTAAATTCTGTGATAATCAGCTTCTCCACACCAATCTCTGCTTATGTTTCTGTTCGTCGCCTCTTTGATTTAATTTCTATTATGCTCTCATGTGCTTCTTAATGCTGTTGTGTGTGAGCGTGTGTGTGTGTGTGTGTATAACAGCAAGGCAGAGAGTGTGTTTCACAACTTACGTGGAGCTGAATGAGGCGGGCTGACTGACAGGCTCTCCTCTTGTCTCTCAAAGGGGCAGTGAGAATTGAGTAGCAGTAATCCACCGCACACTACCGGGATTTCACACTGCGGCTACATGCCTATGCTCTGAATTATTTGCTGCCAAGGGAATTTCACACTAACATACACCAGGGTGTGTGTGTGTGTGTGTGTGTTTGTGTGTGTGTGTACTGAGAGAGCAATTACATGATTGATGGTGATTGATGTGGCTGTTCAGGGATAAAAGAGCACACACACACACACACACACACACGTATACACACACACTTCCCTCTTCTCTGCACCTCCCGGACTGGTCACCATCAATTGGCTAATTGCTTTACACCTCAGCTCGCTCGAGTTTGAGGATTGAATCACTATTCAATTAGAAAATAGAGCCCCTCTCCATCGCCCCGTGAGTCTGAAGCCTTGGACGCACACAAGGACGCAGTTGCACACATTTTCTTCAGTCTGATTCTATCCCTACTCGGTAGCCATGGTGATGTTGAAATGAATTCGTACAATGTGATCAATGAGATTAATGCCCCCTCTCTGAGTTGAGGAGGTGCAGTGCCGGGAGGCAAGAGGAGTGCTTATTGCTGATCAGTTTTGAGTCTGTTGAGGTAGAGGAGTGTCTGTTTAATACGTCTTTGAGTTTTTTACTTTTTGAAAACTGCTCTTCACTCTTTCTCTACACACACACACACACACGCGCGCGCACGCACACACACACGCCAACACACTCACTGTCAGCACATCTCAACTTCCAGCTAGTCGATAGTAGTTTCAATCACTTTCATTTTTTATCACCACAGTAGTCGTTAAATCAATTGGTTGATTAACAGAAAAATATTTAGCAACTATACAATAATATTATAATCAATTATTGTAATTTTTCAAGCATTCTTCATTCTGCTGCTTTTCTTTGTCCTACATCATAATAAGTTGAGTGTTTTTTGTTTTGGGGGGCTTTGGACTTTATAAGAGACATTTTTCACTTTGTTTTTCTAATTCATAGACCAAGCAATGATTTTTTTTCTTTTATGGTGGATTAATTGAAATTATTGTTAGTTGCAGCCCTAAGTGACACTTTATCTTTACTCTTTTGGCACTGGCACTTCAACTTAGTATTCTATTGTTTTCATGGCTTTGACACTGACTGACACTTCAACTGCTCTCACCTCGAGCTTTTCTGCTAGCACTGGAATTAATCACTCTCTTCCTCTTCAGCTGTGTATTAAACTATTTCCAGCATTTACATACAGTGCACACTGACAACTTAACTTCTTACCAGGGTCTGAAATTAACTTTTTTCACTACCTACCACAGTGGCCTGTCATATACTAACCTTACTAAATTGTGTCTTTCTGTTATGGGTTTTCACGTCAGCCTAAATGATGGACGGCCAGAAAATTTCACCGTCTACTGACAAGAGCTTACCCGCATTAGGCGAATGGCAGGTGCCAGTGTAGTCTCATACTGCTGCTTCGTCAGCAGACTTTTGCATCTACATATTACACGCTAGATATCCTCCTGCATCTGTTGTTGACGTTCCAGGATGCCACAACTAACACTGGTACATGGTTGGGTTAAGGCATCAAAAACGTGTTTAGATTTTTTTAAAAAACATCATAGTTTGGCTAAACATTCATACAGGAAATGAACACTGGGCTCTTGGCTAAAAGTCTGGGGTTTGTTGGAGTCTTCCACCTCCCCTCCTGTCCAGCCTATAAGTACCTTTTCAGCTCCATACTTTTTATTGTTACCAGCAGCATTTTAACTTGATGCACTTTCTAAATTGGCCAGCCACGCTAAGTGCCCTCCGGCAGCATATTATAACACTGCAAAAGGTTCCATCCAACTACGTTACAAACTGTATCACAAAACCATGAAAGGTGGCTTTTGGCGTCAGTATCTTATGCCAAAATCACTGGCAAAGCAGTGGTATTTTCTGACTTCAGAATTACAATGGGCTGAATTTCAAACCCTGACTTATACTGACTTTCATTGTGAAAGACTGCAGCTCGACTGCTTTCATCCGCATTCTGAACATCTGATACTGCAACTGTTTTTAGTGCTTACACTTCACTTAAACTGTGACTCATATACAATATTACACATGCACACAACTAACATGCGGATAGATTTAAGATATTTTCCCAGTTTACAGTATTTGCATCTGCAGTATTCATTTTTAGCAGGTCGTATGCTTTTATTTATTATGAATATTTAGAAACATAACTGTATTCTTAGTGTTTAGATGATTGGTATACTAGAAACAACAGATGAAGGTGCAGAGGATGAACTTGTATTTTATTAGATGGAGGGGTCTATCTCACAATTGGCATGTAATTTGTAACATCATTTAACATTATTATGTAAGAAATGTAATGTGTTTGAAGAGAGATCCAAAATAATAGCACTCTCCAAAAATCTAAGGCAGCAAAATTGGTGACAGGAATTTGTTGTATGGAAAGATACAAATGCCACCATGAATAAATTATGAGTGATAGTTTCAAAGCATTATGTATCAAACACATTCTGCCAAAAACCTGTGTTGCGTGTGTTGTGTCACATCTGTACCGTAAAGGTTATATTTTATAGAAAAGTTGATCTTTACTAATTCTCAACCAGAGACTCAGACACAATTGTCAGAAGGCCGTTTCTGTGTTCCTTTGGCAGCATTTTTGTATCAGTTATGCTGCTACAATTAGCATGCAGTATCAAGGATATTTATTTCAGAAACTTTTTTGTCACCATGTATCAGCCAGCAGGAAACTGAGGGACACACACAGGCACCTTCACAGACACGGTGATTGGCAGGTGTAGGTCTCCGTGTCCTTTCTGATAAGGTCTTCAGTGTGGAGCCAATTTTTCTGGAGACAGAAAAGTGTACAGAGTGAATCGTCTCAAAAGTCAAGGACATAGCATGAATGTCAATAGAATTTGCCTCATTCTTCCCTAGCTTCAGGGTACAGAAAAAAATGGGACACCACAAGCCCAAATATTAGAAGTCAGAAACAAAACTTTCTCGTTGTATCAAAGTGATAATGTTTGCCATATGGAAGGGAGCCTGAAAGATTGTGTTAAACAGCTTTACAGTAGCCACAAAGCTATTAATGAGCAGACTGGGCTGGGGTTTTATTGAACCTTTCAGCAGAACATATGCAGTTTTACATCAGTTTTGTCTCATGACCTTGATATAAGAGACAGTTCATCAGTTATAGCAACATATTATTAGCCAATCCAAATCATAAATGCGAGTTAGTCTGGAACCTCTCGGTTCATTTTCAATTTTCAGGGAGCGTTACCAACAATCATAGATCAAAATCCCTCTACATGAAATTGGATTGACCCACAACCAATTTGTGACAAAAAAAAAGTACAGCTGAATGATGGGCGAATGTAATTTGGAAGAAATGAGTGGTAATGGGGCATCAATATGTCTTTTATTATTTATTATTTTATTTTTTCAAGATAAAAGGTGTTTTTAATCACTACAATATTTTAAATACAAGGAGAGGGTAACACTTCAAAAATACATGGGTGGAGCTCCAGTGTGCAGTCATCATCTCTGATGTGCCCCATATTTGTCTGAGCGGGAGGTATCTGTTGTGACAAAAATAAAGGTTCCTCATTATTGTTTTGACATAAAAAGTTTAATCTTAATCATAGACTGGAAAAATAACCCAAAATAATGGACGTAACCAGTGTGACATTTTGTCATTTGACATTTTTTAATTCAGAAGTGACCATGTCTGGGCGAGAAGGTGGATCCCTTAACTATGTATAATTTTTAAGACTTTGTCAAATTTCAAAAGTTGTCATGAAAGAAGAAATGTGCTCTACAGACAAAAAACACTTTTGTACCAGTTTGTAAACATGTTTATTTCTGCAGTAAAGTTGAGCCAGCTTTAAGGCAACTCAAGCAACTGCAGCTTATAGTTCGTGTAAAGTGTTAATTAAAAATCTGTTCTGAGTCTGTCACATCACAGAAAGATGTGTTATTAAACACCTGACCAAATTTGATTGACCAAAAAAACTGCCAAGTATGTAAAAGTATGGAAAAATGCACAGTATTCTCCCATCTGAAACGCTGGGGGCGTGTCCGCTGGAGGAGCGGAGGCCACGCCCAATCGCAGGACTTTGCTAATGATGCTTCTCATTTTTATACTGCTACATTGTCAGGGGCGGGGTTATGCTGAGTATAGCTCCAGTGTGTCATCGAGCTGTGGTTTTAGGCCCACCCAAAAAATCTTAAAACAGGATCATGGTGAAAAAACAGTCAACCGCCTAACTCCACAGTTCAGCACTATATAGTAAAGGGTCTTTGTAACATGTTTTCAACAATCAGTTTCCAACATTTCTAATGTGTTTTGAAACACATCACTGAATTCACTTTACACGGACTTAAGGCATTTCCATGCTGGCTTCAGTTTTCGGCCCTGAGGGTCACCAGTTGATTTTAACGAGAACCAGTTTATGGTATAACACAATATTTGTATGGGTTTTTATGTTTTTTTTTTAACTTATCCTGTATTAATTAATATATTGACAGAAAATGGACAACATACCTGCTGAACATGAAAAATACGTTTTCATACAACCCAGTCTCATTCCCCAATTCATTAAATACTGATGCTTGGTCAGTGGCCCTCATTAAACTTTAGCAGTAGTAGACACACCAGAAAGTGATTTTTTTTTTTTAACACTTGTGTGTGTTTGTGTGTGTGCTGTAAATCATCAAAAACAACAGTAGTAAGGATTGTCAGCCCTGTCAATTCTGTATTACTAAATACCTTTGTTAATCAGGAATCTGTGAAACAATTACGTATGATGTTAGAAAGAGTAAAATGTTTAGCTGAGGGAGAGATTAGCCTGTCATCTTCTATTCTGTCTGTTTTTGCTGTATTTTTTTTTCTTCTGTTTTTTTGAAGAAACAGCCATGAATGAAATTTCTGGATTAGAACCATGAAGCATGACAAAAGCTTCTTTTGTAAAACGTGTGGGTGATACACACACACACACACACACACACACACACACACACACACTCATTTCCATTCCCTGGAAACTGTTGTATGTGTTACAGTCGTAGTTCTAGATAATCCATTTAAGAAACACATGGAAATTCATACGGCAAAATAATTCTGATGGCACGGTGTCATCTCATTTAAAAACTGAGATGCATTCCTCCTCAGAACTCATGCTCAACTGAAACTCTTCAGTTTCACTTCAGGAGATTGAAAGCTACTTTGTAAAAATAATAATAATAAAAAAAAAATTAATACAGGAAAAAACCTGGCACAAAGGCAATCTGTTTATTTTCACAAATGCCTAACTCGTGTTATGGTTCAATGATTCTGCGTCACATCATTTTTTTTCATGCCCTAACTTCAGGTTTGAGTGAGCATATTTGCTCAAAAGATGCTCTGTGCTTTGTCTCCTAGTGGTGCTTCGCATTGCGGCTTTTAATAATCACCACAGTCTCTAAACACATGATGAGACATACTGGTCTTAAACTTCCCGTGGGAAGGATGAACACATAAGAGTGTCTTGATTAAAAGCTCTGTTTTCACTGCCTACTTTTCTCTCTTCAGAACACGAGACGTGAAATTACTTTTCCCTGGTTCTTATTTCTTCGACTGTTGTCTCTTGTTCCACCTGTATCTTGCTCGGCTGAGCTGCAGTGCTCATTGTAATGCACAGATGTGATTGGCTTATAAGCACCACATGAGATAACTTAACACATCAGTGTTTCCCAGAGAATTGGAGTCGATGTGTGGCAGTTGCTGATGATGATGATGGGGGTGAAGGGGCATTTTATCCTTTTATTTTAATCATCATGTGTCCCATCTCTAAAGTCAGGTCTTTGAACGCAGCACAGGCGAAACGCTGAAACTTAGCATCAGTTTATGAAGTTTAAGTCACGGTGTGGATCATTGATCTGCTGATCAGGTCAGAGCTGTTAAGAACAGATCAGTTGATGGCAGTAGCAGCAGCTGTTTCAGGGATTGAGAGCAAACTTTTAGAACCAGCGCAAGAAATTTTGAAGTTTCACTTCACTGCTCTGTCTGTGCACAGAGTACAGCCTGTGCCCCTGGTGTAATGAATACCAGATGGTATATATACTCAAAATTGCATTCCTAATGAACAATCTAGTTTCAAAACTCAATAATATTAAATAGATACATGGCAACAGATGTTTTAATGGACTGCCATAAATGAATGTGTGGGAAACCCTGTACATGCAATCAGTCTTTAAGTTACTTAGCCACTTAACCGGCGCTACAAAATGTTGCTCTGGATGTTAACATTATGCCATTTGCAGATGTTAGGTTTTGATTTTCCAAACCATATGACTAAATGCTGTTGTTCTACTTCGTCCGAAAATTTTATTTTAATAGCCTGAAACCGCAACCTAAATTTAACCAAATATCAACATCTAAGTTTGCTGGTGGCCAGCTGGGATGGTTTTCAGTGGACAGAAAAGGGATGAAAACTTGTAATCTGAAATGAAGTGACTACATCTGTTAGACAAATGTCGTGGAGTAAATATTTGCCTCAGAGGTTTAGAGTAGAGTGGAGTAGAAGTATAAAGTTGCATAAAAGTAAAATACTCAACCACAAATTCAAGGTTCTTGTACTTGAGTAAAATACTTGAGAAAATGTACTTAGTTATATTAAAAAAAAAACCCTTCAAACACTCTACGTGGTTGGTGTGTACATTGCTAAACAGCTACAGCTAACGTCTATAAAGGTACATATGCTACTTAGAGAAAGAAACATTCAGTTCTCTGCATAACACAGCAAAAATTCACTTCACATTCAGCCTGAACACTTTTCTAAAGATATTCTGTAAAAAGTAAAAATGTGGGCCTGCTGGTGACACAAGATGGAAACTTATCAAAAAGTTTTTGGGTTTTTTTGCCTGACCAGATGTCTGGAGCAAAGTTATTGGCAAATTATCCAACAGTCGTGGAGGTATTTCAGTCGAGCAAAGTGTTGGACTGACAGGCACTTTTACGTGAAGCTGCCCAGAGCCGCTGGCGTGGCTACAAAAGAAAAGTATATTTTATTTTACTGTGACTGGCTCCAGCCCAGTTTCACCCCAGAGCTATACTGACAAAATGATTGAGTTTTATCAGAGCATTCAGGCTGATGTGCTGTATAATCAGTATCAAAGCTGTGCACTCTGCGTAGGGATACGGATAGTATTGCTCAGCATTTACAGTAAGAAAGTAGGTCTCATAAACAAGTGTTTACTTGCTGCGGTCAGCATTTCCAATCGAAATCCCACCACTAATTAGCTTGGAGATGCTGCAGAGTTGCACATTATTTTGTCAGATTCTCTAAATGCACTTACACACATCTACACAGACACACACAAGTCAGTTAGAGTGTAGGTCCATGTTTGCTGTAATTAATCAGTGATGTGGGACCCTGTTCACCAAGCAGAATGTAAAACACTGAATTTAAATGGGGAGAGCACATATTAGACACCGCTGGCCCTGCATACACAACAAGCTCCCCCTGGCCCTCTCGCCCACCTCGTATAATAAGCTGCATTTTCTACCAATTAACAGGCTTCTCTCTATGGGGTGATCAAGTTGTTTGCCCCATCAATAAAAGAACTGTGGCTTTTGTTGTCTCAGAAGTATTCGAGGAGCCGTCAGCATGACAGCATGTTAAAAGGTCAACACCGGCATGGTAAATCTGGGGATTTACTGAAAAGAACTACTGAGACGAGAAACCAGACAAGAGTTTTGTCCGCCAGGGACAAGGCAGAGACACTACTATTTTTCAAAGGGAACCTTTTGTACTCATTTTCATACTTGTATTAAGGGTTTCTACTAGAACATGTTTACATGCTTTGATGTTATGAAACACTTTATTTTCCTAATACTGTCTGTGCTGCAACACCTGTATTCACCCTCTGTCTGAAACGCTCTGTTTTAGCGCCTGTCTCGTCAAGCCCCCTCTCATAAAAACACCCCGCTTTGCTCATATTTGCGCTCTTAGCACCTCACCTCTGCTCCATACTTTCTGCTGTGAACATATTCACAACCAGAACATTTTTTTTGTGTGTAAATGCAACACAGGATTTTGTGTTTTTGATTTTTTTTCCTTTTTCGTAGCAGAACTTGTGGAGTTTGAGTCGCAGGTCTTATTGATCTGTTGATCAATAGATTGATGGACTAGAGGAACAGCTGCTGCAGTGGCGAGTGAAAGCAAATAAACCACAGAAATGTTGCATATGTGTATTATTTTCTGGCATATACATTGAAATTTTATGTTTCTCATCAATGCTGTGTGGAATGTGTGGTTAGGTTAAGGCCCCAAAACTACTTGGTTAGGAGTAGTTTTTGCATAAAACATCCATATCTGGCAGAAAAAAGCAGCTGAAAAAGCAGGGACAGCTTGGTAAATTAAAAAAAAAAACAGTAGGGTCTAGTGTCTCAAACGCTGCTGAGAAACACCATGGAGGGTTGGTAAAAATAACTTGGATAGTGGCTCATATGTTACTGGGAAACTGAAACTAGCTGCAGGAAGTGTGTATTTTCAAAGAAGTAGGATCTCGGAGCAATGGCGGTTTGTATTTGTGATAATCGCCTATTGGAGAAATGGGCTTTTGGTCAAATGGACTCAGATTAACGTGGCCTTTGGGTTTTGGGGGCCACTGGTTAGTTGGCATGGCAGCGTTCCAGCAAGAATATGATCCGAAATCTGTAAGAAATGAAAACATCGGCAACCTAGTTCCCTGACATTAGCATGTAGCTACATTTAGAGGTGTAATCTATGGATAATGTTCCTGTTAATTAATTAAAGTAACATTTTCAAAATTTCTTAAAACTCTACCTTAAAGATCAAAAAATCATCTGTTATCAATACACTTAGTCATTTTACCCTTTTACTTATTTTCAAGCATTAATATAAAAATCATCTTTTGAAAAGTTTGCTGTATAAATTAATATTTAATTAATATTCAATAAGAATAAATCTATACAGTAAGTCATTTCAATTTGATAAAATTACTTAAAAGTTTTTAAAAAAAGAACATTTTTTATTTGATAAATTCAGTTTCTCTCCAAAACACAAACTGCGCACACTGAAAAGTAAATGAGAAATAGTAATTGTGGATTTTTAGTTTTCCTTTGTCTCCTCTGTTGCTTCTTGCTATCTCCAAACCACAAACTGTTTCCCTCCTCATTAGAGTAAAACCCAGGAGAATTATTCTTCGATTCAGAATGGGATTTCTCTCTCTCTCTCTCTGCATTAATAATTGTTGTAGCCGATAATAGCTGTAATGAAGCAAAGAAGTAGTTTTAATTTCAGAGGTGGTGGGAACATTTTAATCAGCACATGAACTTGAGGTTATCCTCTTTCTCTCTTCTTTTGTTTTCCTTGACAGCATTTCAGCTACTTTTCTCATTCTTCTATACTTTCAGAACCTTTGATACCAAAACACTTACATGCACAGAAAGGTCAGAAACCCCGGTGTGCTGTAATGCTGCACTTTCACAGTGTACCTGTATAGAGGTCAAACAATGGCAGCATATTGTTTAAACTGGCCACAGTGTTGAGGTCAGATGAGTTGTTGCCAGGCAACGATGGGACGTGGAAGGGCAAGTTCACAGTGGTCGCAACTCGCCACGTTGACGAGAGAAAGAAATGCTTTTAACTCAGAATTAAAAGTCAGATTCTGACAGGAAAGGTTGCTCGTAATTGTGGCTTGAAAGACGGGACGAGAACACAACATCAGGAGATCACTACTATAAAGCAGGATTTCTATTTAATTGCGGGTTTTACTGGGGGAAAATTCTTTTATATCTGGTGAATGTCGTTAATGAGATGCAGTCGTAAAATGAATGCAAAACTGTTTCTGGCTCTGTATGAGACAATGTGCGTGATGACATATGCCACCTCATTTTATTAAATGATGACAGTTTCAAAGCCCAGATGACAATATTTTTCAGTCTGACTGAATCTTAATCTCACTCCATGGTTAATTATGTATTTTAAAGAAGCATAGTGTGTGTCATATTTACAGCATTTTTGAATTACTGTAATTCCCTGTACAACAAGCCATTAAATACCACAACCAGAAGAAATTCGTCAGTCTGCTGCTTTGCGTTGGACGTAAGGCTCTGGACTGTCTTGGCATCCAGTGAGCCCAAAACAAAAATATAGCATGGCTCAAGCCAGCAAGTTTTTATTTGTATTTTTTATTGCTAATGACTTTTTTTTATTTTATAGTTTTATTTTACTTTACTTTTCACAGTCAAGGCCTCTGGCAAGCCTTTAGTTTGACTCTCGGGCTATATAAAATAATTTGAAGCTTCTTTCGTGATGCTGACAATTGAATTCTTTATAAACATTTGAATGCTGCACAGGGTTTTTTTTGTGTTTTGTTTTTTTTGCATGTCTGTTAATAGCAAACAGGGCAAGACTTCACCACCAGTACTTGAATGTAGACTTGTAACACAGAAAGTCCTAATTGGAACAAAACTTATCTGCACAGGCCTAAAGACTGGGCCTGCTGCAAAAGATCAACCATGTGGTATGCAGGTCAGATAGCTGTGGTTTCTTCCCAATCAGTGTTGTTAGTGGTGGTAACACAAAACAGCAGTGATGTTATCTGCTTTGCTCCCATGCATAAAACAAGCCAGGTTATGCTAGCCGCAGGTGATCCCAACTGGGAAAGTCTGGCGGAGACTTCTAGCATCATTCTAACAGCTCAATGTAACCTCATACAATGGTTTGTTTGATATCCTACCAGTTACAGCCCCAAGTTACGTTACATTCGGCTTTACACTTAATGTAAAGCCATGGACTTTGGAAGTTCTTTTAAACTTCACACGATTCACAGCAGTCTCCGTGGAAAAGTCTCATGTTTTGTGACACATCCACCATCCCATCATGTCCCCTTATTTGGCCACTTCCTTCTTTAGTCCCGTCAGCTCATTGATCACATGATCCCAGCCTTCCCAAATACATGAGTTATGCACTAATTACTGGCTCGTGAAAACGTCGGATATATACAAGTTTTGGTGCCTTACTTTTTGCTGTATATGAAGAAACAATGCATAAGAATTGCCCAAGCAGCACCATAAATTATTTTTTTCATTAAAAACAAGTTGATTTGATAAAGAAAAATGTATCATTAATTTATAAATGAAATAAAATTCATTTAACATGATGAATTGCTATGTCTTTAAGGATTTTGTTCGACAGTTGTCTTTTTCTTAAGGTTATAGCATCATAAAATATGACAATAGACTTTCAAAGCTTCATTAGAAAACTCCAACTGAAGGTTATAATTTGGTGCAACACGCCTTGATCCCATGTAATATGTCATTTCTGTTACACTTTACATCTTCTTGAAAGTTCTGTT
Source organism: Plectropomus leopardus (assembly GCF_008729295.1). Taxonomy (NCBI): domain Eukaryota; kingdom Metazoa; phylum Chordata; class Actinopteri; order Perciformes; family Serranidae; genus Plectropomus; species Plectropomus leopardus. The sequence continues at coordinate 22,090,273 of NC_056478.1, forward strand.
TTATTCCTTGTGTGTCTGCGTGGGATTTGTTTGTGTATCTAATCATTGAACTAATAAAAATCTAGTTTATTGGTGTGTACGGACCAAGGACAATACAGTAAGAGTATATAGCAGTAACAAAGGCCTTGAAACGCTATGAAATGACATATCACATAATAAAACCCTGGCAGAGAGCGAGACAGAGCAATGATACTTTATCTCGGCACACTTTCTTTCTTTTCGGGAGATGTGTCTCAACAGGAAGTGAAAAGAAGTGTGATTCGCAACAAGTACTTCCCTCCCCTCGTTTCCTACACGCTGTGAGCTCAATGGTAGATAATCATTTCTATGACTGGGCCTTTTACTACCGCTGACACCCATTGTTGGACATACAGTATACAGCAAGTGTGAAAGCTGTAACTGCAGCACAGGGGCTCTGTGTGTGTGAGGCCATTTAACATGTGCCAGAATCTTCTGCAGCAAACAATAACAGCAGTAAATTCATACTTTTTTAATTCTGTATTTCCCTGCACCTTCTATCCGTATCCTTGTGTTTTTTTACCACACTTCCAAAAGTGCACTGCAGAAGTAAATCAACATCCCCTGCAGCCTTCATGTCCCATAAAGCTCCGGTACTCCCCCGCAGTCATTCCCCCCTGTGTGTAGTTGAAAAGCTGGTCCACCTCTCCTCCATCACCTCATCTTTCACCTCAAGTACTCATTTGTTCCCTCCACTTTCTCAGTAAGACACGAATAAGAAATCACGTAGACCTTTCAGTTGTTCATCTATTTCTCGAATCCACCAACAAAGATAGACTTGCTTGATACAAGCAACTACATCACTGCACTAATATTGTTTGCTCTCTGCAGATTAATTTGGCTCTGTTGTACTTTCTACAGCATTGCATCAGGCTAGATACTCTGTTATGCCAAGCTGAGACTACAGGGTATCAGCCCAATATTTGCCCCATCCGATAGATGTGGCGTGTTTGGAATATGATTATGGCTCTTTTCTATTATCTTGTTTAATATGTTATCTTGTAAAGCAACAAATTCTAATGGAAAGAAGTCAGAATTTTGTCTTTGAAATGTCTTCGATGTGCTCTTTGTCTCTGGTCTCTCCTCGCCAATGACATCTAAGCGTTGAGGTTTACTGTAGAGTGGGCTTGACATGTCTGTGCAGTTGCATTTACAGTTTAAATCCACATCTGTTCAGTCTTGCAGTCAATGTAACCATAGATGACATTTCAAATATGGATGTTTTTGCTAATAAGCTTCTTATTCTAAAACATGGACGCTTCACAAATGTCCTCTCCCCGGCAGCACAGAAAAATTCACACAATCAGCAGAGTTTCAAGGTGGACACAAGATTAGTGTGAAATTTCGTCATAGTTAGGATATGAATTCTTGAGTTATGGCATTTGTGGACATTTGTGCCAAAGTTATGGAAATTTCTTCAAGGCCTTCTTGAGATCTTGTTCTTGTTTTGAACTTTGTACTGACTTATTAAATACATACTGTAAATACATTGATTTTCTGGGCGAAAGAGCTGGGAAAATAAAGCGTGTCCTTTCTGCTGTAAAAACATTCAACCTCTAAACAGTTTTGCTGCAAAGCAATTCAGGCTTTTTCCAGTTTATAGCTGCTTGACATTTGAATGATGGTGCATGGACTGATTTTGCTGTGTACTGAAAACACTCAGAGCTCTTTCCCTTGCTTATTCTCATACTTGTTGTCCGAAAGTTGTGAAACTGACATCACTGCAAAAGACATTTTGCAGAGATGTATTGCAGATGACTAGCAGGTTATTGCGGCATGGTATTGCATGTATAGACTGATGCTTTACATCGTTATCATTGGCAAATGCTGAAAGTTTAGCCTGTTATCTCCACTCCTCTGCTGTCAGAGCAGATGTGACTTTTTCCTCTCTGGTGGTTAATGAGCCACACCTAATCTGACGCCAGGTGTTGTTTCTCAGCCATCAGCGAGGAACAAAAACCTGTAGCACACCCAACATTAGCGACTTGAGATGGGCACAAAAGCAATGACCCATAAACAGAGAATGTTTCCCTAACTTAAATAAAACAATGTGACTTTTAAAACCAGTTGTTTCAACCACCAAGCCTGAGCTGTGAGGACTCAGGGTCAATGTGATTTTGCCTTTTTCTGCTAAAACATCCTGACGTAATATTTTCCTTATTTTGGGAGGTGATTGTACTATCATGTTTAAAGACAGACACAAAAGAGAAGTCCATATTTGAGTCGTATTCCAGCATATTTCTGATTGCTGTGCTGGTTTTTATCCATTTCATCATATTGTCTGGTGTAGAAATATATATTGAATTGTTGTGCAGTGGAAAAACAATTATTTTTGGTCTGAATGACATACAGTCTTTTCCATAATCCAAAGCAATATAAAATTGGCCTTTTACGTTAAAATAGATTGATAATTAAGTTTATACAAGTTAGTCAGGGACTGACTGAGTTGAGAAAGAAGTTCTCAGATGTAAGAGTAAGTGAAAGTAGTAATAGTTCCCCTTCAAAAGTGAGGAAAATGAGTAAAGTGAGGAAGGCTTTTGTAAGGATGGTTCTGAATGACAAGGCCAGTGTGAGGTAGTCCAACCTCTCCCGACATACCAAGCTCAGCTTCTTCTCTGCAGCCATAGAGTCTGTTCTCCACGGATGTGAATGCTGGACCCTGAAGCCCACACTGCACAAGCTCCTGGATGAATGCCACAAAAGAATGCTGTGTGCACTACTGATCAAGTAGGGCATGCATATCAACATCAAGAGTCTATATGGCGAGCTGCCCAGGGTATGCAAGAAAAATACCATCCAGAAGAATGAGATTGGCATTAATATATATATATATATGTACATTCTTTTTAAAAAGAATGAGACTGGCCGGTCACTGCCACAGACACCGGCAGCTCCCAGCCAGCAAAGTGCTGCTTCACATGGACATTGTTCACAAAGAAGTCCCACATCACCATACATGGATGTCCTAAAGAAAGATGCAGGAGCAGAAAGGATCAAGATGACCGCAGATGCCGATGGAGGGCTCGTCTGTGAATGACCGAATGATGTGATGAGCTGAACAAAGACACTGATTTTTAATGTGAAACTGCTTTGTTGAGTGTTTAAATCACTGGGTCTGTTTGTTTTAAAGAGGAAGAGACCTCTGTGGAGTATACAGTTCCCAATGAAAAACTCCTGAACAATGAAGGAATCTGAACTGGGAGTTCACGCCTGGCACATGGGAGAAGTTTTGAGCCTCACCACTAGATGTCACTAAATCATCCGCACTGCTCCTTTAAGTGCGGCACTGTCTAAGATCAACCCTTCGAGTAATTTAGGTCAAAGAACTTCCAAATATTCCTCTGATATCATTCTACATGTGCCGTGGGAATACATTCAGGTTAACAGCTTTCCAAAGAAACAAACTGTTATTGATCAATCATACAGAATAAACATTTGGATGACATCATATCCAGATCAGAGGTGGACCGCAGTGACAGGACAATATCTGATTACATTTCTCGTGAAAAACACACAAGATGTGCCACAATGCCAGACACCCAGTTCTTCTATCTTTCTCTCTCATCTGTTCTCTGACACTATTTCTGTCTGATCTCTCCGTCCCTCTCTTTCTTCCTCTCCCTGACACAGCCTCTCCCTCGCTTGCTCACATTGATTAATTCCACAGGGCTGCCGTCTGATGCTTTTCAAGCCCCGTCCTCCTACCATCGCCCGGGGCTAGGCAGACGACCGGAGGGATACTGACTCAATGGATTGAAGCTTGGAGAAAAAAAGAGAACTTTCTTCACCAAAGATCAAGACTCTTCTTCCTCCCAGAGTTGTTGATAGTGTTGGGGAAAAAAAAAACGAAAAAAAAAAACAAAAAAACGCTCTGAGCCTTTTGGTCTTCAGCAGAGCAGAAATGATTATACCTGCTCGACAGGGACACAACAACATTTACAAAACATAGCCAGCTAGTGGGGAAAACACGGCCTTTGGAATGCTATGGAGCTTTATGTTTGTTCAGAATAAACAAGAGCGGGCAGAGATGAATGCGGCGTTTGTGTCGTATTGGAGACATTGTAATAACCAATTTTAAACTTGAGTTTACAAGATCAGTGTAAACAGCTCCATTATAAATTGAGTCTGTTCTAAGCTCATTTTAGTATCATTATGTTTTCAGTATTAAAATCTGCTGCCTGATTTTGTTTTGTATGCTGCCACCTTGGGCAGGTCTTCCTTTTAAAAGAGGTTTCCAACCTTTGTTGGAGTTTTAATAAAACTCTGTGTACTCTGTACATTATGAGTGGGGAACCGCAGAATTTTCTCAAATCTCAGATGTAAACACCTTGGTAACTGATAATATGAAGTGCCCGAAAAGGCAAAAAAGATGTCTGTCCTTTGTCAGCAACAGTCTGATATTGTGCATTGGGTGTGGTGCAATTATATAACGTATTGCATAATTTACTGTCATGAGTTGTCCGATAATGTGAATGCTTTCACGACTGCTGGTCTCATGTGCCTAGTAGTTTTCAAATTTAGCCGCATACCAGTTTTGTCATTGCAGTCAAAAAAAAATGTGCATTGAAATTAAGGATTTAAAACCCTTCATTTTTGCTGTCTGAGGTCTTTTTTCACTTCTACAAGATAATCTTGAGATCTAACCACTCTTTACCTGTTTACATTGATAGTCTGGAAGCGGTGGTATCCTGTATCGTATAAACCAAGTCTGAAAAGCCTGAGATGAGTTAAAACTAAAACTAAACAGTGCTGATCAAATATAAAGCAAGAATCTGTTACTGTTTTCCCTATTCCTTGCCTAAAATGTTTTCAGAAGCATATTTTAGTGAACTGTTTAGCTGTAATGCGAGAGTTTGTGGACAGGAAGTGGGCGTAAAAATGGAGGCTAAAAATACTGGATCTGATGAAATAGAAACCCAAATTCTGCTGCCTTGCCTCTTGTTCGCTTCAAATGTTTTCAGAAACATATTTAAGCTCAATATCTAACTGTAATTTGAGATTTTGTCTTACCAGGAGGTCCGCCATATTGCTTCCTGTGTCCAAGCCTCACTATGTCACCAGCTAGGGGAAGTGTTTATTGGTCACATCTGGTGCAGTGTATTCTGGTAGTTTTAGTTTTCTACATCCTGAGCAAATAAAATACTACAGCCCTTTGTCTCTGCTTTCTCTGCACCAATTTTGGATTTCTCGTGCAAAGACAACCCAGTTTTATAAAAAGACCTTCTTTCTAGCAGTAACATTTTTCTTTAATTGGCTCGTGTGTGCATGCATGTATGCATGCCTGTGTGTGCGTGTGTGTGTTGAATAAGTTGTAAAGGTTGTGTTGGGGAAGAATTACTGAAGATTATGTTGTTGCTAAATATCCTGTAGTTATGCTATATATCTCTTTGCATTTTGAACTGTAGGTCAGACTAAAGGGACAATCTAAATATGTCATTTCTGGCTCTGGGCTGATGATGAGAATAATCACGAGTTGCGTCCCTGCTGTAAGGTCTAATTTGCTTGTGTGAGCCTGGTATTACTGTTGTCTTCACAGGAAACCAAAATGAATAGATCAAACCTGCTTTAGAGCTGCCAAGCAGCATTTTGATTCCCAGTGGTGTCGTCTGCTGTACTATCAGCCCTTATAAATAACCTTTAACGCAGGTTTAAGATGCATCCCCTTTCAAGGCTTAAAAGATACTGCTGTTTTATATCCCGCCCTGTTGCTCATTCAGTCGGTGCTGTGAGAGTTTCCAGTCTGCAGGAACTACCACTCTGATCAAGCATGAAGTATGTGAGTGGGTGGGAGCACGAGAGCACAGATGAACAGTCTAGTGTGACTGCAGCAGATCAGCGCGGTCCTTACTGAGACGTGATGGGGAATCTATGGGAAACCATTATCACTGTAAATTTCCATTTCAATAAAGAGTTCATCAGGAGCCATTTTTCTGCAGGCACTGTCCCCCTTTGATGACAGGGGTTCCATGACAAATGTTTCATAATCACACCTAGCCAGGGAAAATATCAGTGCACTTGTTGCTCCTAGCAACTGCTTCAAATGGCAAGTGGTGAGAATGTGTGAGCGTGCACACATATGCTTTTGCATGCATTTGCATGTAAAGGTGTGACTACACTTGGGAACTCAACGCCTTTTGGAAAAATCAGTATTCATATGACTTGGCCTTTCTTGGCTTTATATTTCATTTCATGAGATAAGGAGGAGGAGGGAGAGAGGAAGCACAGATTAGGACATTATAACCCCCATGTGAAAGACTTTCAAAGGGAAATATATTGTAAGGCACCCGCTCAGACAGGATGTCAGCCTCCACTGATCAGGGATCAGTTGTTCATGCTTCTCAGGATGTCTGTCATTTCTAAAGAGATCAGTTTAAAGCCAGCTAGGCGCATGATGTGCAGCTCTTGAGCTCAAATGAAAGCAATAAACGAGTCACAACACAGACTTCCACCCACGTTTTTAAGGGCAAATGTACAGGTGTTAAAGACTGTCACAACATATTTCATGTCACTCTAAACAATCTGTCATTTCCACTTTGAGCTGTCAACTAAAGAACATATAAAATAAGAAAAGAAGCAAAACAATATATTGTGTCAGTTGTTTTCAACTTTGGGATCAGAACCTTAAAACATTTCATGAAAAAATCATTCTCTGGTTGAATTGTGTTTAACTCATTATAACACTACAGTCATAACATGTAATGAGGAATCACGAGAGCAGTGGTTCCCAACTAGTTCAGCCACAGAATCCATTTTTTTCCTTTGTCATTAGTTTAGGGTCCACACATAAGATTAATTACTACATGTTCAATTTTGTTTTGCAAAAAAGGAATACAAGTGGACTTAGAACACAATGAAATAAAAATGCATTGCAAGAATATACTGCAATATATAGAAAACAGTGCAATTGCATATAAACATGTGTAAATAAATAGTGTAAATGATAAATAAATAAAGGTGCATATTATTGCTTCAAGATAAGTGACATTAAAAGGTTGCAAAGACACAGCATGTTAATGGTCCAAGTAATACAAAGTACAGGGCAAGTAAATAGTAGCCAAATAAGCAGGAAATTGCACTTCAAAGCAAAACCCCTTTACCAGAAACCCTAAATAAATTTTTACAAATTAGACATGTTCTGTAGTCACTTAAAGTCCATTCAGAATGGACAGAACACACACACACACACACACACACACACACACACACACACATATATATATTCACACAAGTTAAAATATTGAAATGCAGCCAAAAATGTTAAATGTAGTGCACTTTCAAGGTGACTTTCCAAGAGTACAAACTGAATTCAAAGCCAGTCTCAACAAGGGCCTATAAGCAATAAAATTATTTGGTGTACAATATTCAAGGCAGCAGTGAGATTTAAAGTAGAACTTTCCTGAGCATCAGCCGCTAAAAACAAGGTCATAAGTCTCTCTGAGGAGAGCAGCCTCTGTGCTCCGAGGGGCTCTAAAACCAAATCTGAATTTCTCAGTTATTATGTTGACTCATAAAAGACATTAACCGGGTTGTTACAACCTAACAAAATGTTGAGAAAGTGCAGGAGTTTTGGCAGTTAGAAGCCAATAGTTTTGAAGAGGAGAGAGGTCAGGAATGGGAGCAATTTTAAAACTCATTGAAAAGACGCCTGTGATCGGGGGCTAATGAAAACGCCACCATCGACTGAGCCGAATACGTCATTAAGAAACAATATCTAGGCGACAGGTGGAGGACACGATGTGAGACTCAGTTTCCTCCAGGACACCAAAGTAATGGATTTAAAAACAGCTCATCCCAGTGGATTCAACCACTAGGTAAAAGGGGACCTTTATCCCAATGTATTTATCCTTAGGAGGATTCTTTTATGTTTGAACATTTTCAGTCAATAATGTTTTTTTTTTTAAAGTGCTCAGAGGATGCTTAAATACAGTGACTAGAGGACGCGTAACAACTGAATAAATAACACTGAAAAGCACCCTAGAGTTATAATGTTTCTTGAAGATAAGATTACAGATTCTTACATCATTACCCCGCTCTTTGATATTTCCACATCGTGTCCTTCGTAATGTTGTAGGACACTGGCAGTTTATCAGCCTTTCATTTGCATTTGGCATTTTTACATTTTGCTTTCACAGCTGGAGTGTTATGTAGTGGTGGCAGGGGGTTGTTCTTTGAAAGAGCAGCAGTACAGAGTAATCCCACATATCAGAGAGGGCATCCAAAGTCACCATGTCTCAAATATGTTCACTACTTAAATATGTTTACAGCTAAATTTTCAGTCAGAAAAAACTATGCAGGACAACTGAAGTATGATTAAGGTAGAGTATACCTTTACACATCCAAAAAACGTATCTTTCGTATCTTTTGTGCTCAGGATGTTAAAGGGCCTGCACACTAAAGTGCTCAGGTGAAGTCAGGACTTTATAAATTGTAGCAAGCAGGTTGCCAGACCGTAAACAGCACATATATCAGAGACAGCACCGAAAAAACCCCAACACAAATATAGCGAGGTGAAACGCCCAGTGAGAGTGAATCTGAGGTTGGCTTTTCCTTTTACTCGTTTGTAAACAGTTATCGACAGTCCTGCATTTATACTTTTAAGATTAATAAAGCACAAATTAAATAAGAAAAATGTGAATTTCCACTGAGTAAGCAGCAAATCTAGGGCTTTGGAAAAATTTGAATCCCCTATACAAATAACCAAAGTATGAGTATTTACCTAAGCTGTGCCACACAAACTAAACTTTTACAGACTAACAGCTTAATATAGAGGTCCATAAGAGTTCAATTCAGTCAAATATCTTTTTATTCACTTAATTTCTGTGTGCTGCGTCTTCATTTGCACCGACAGTAATTTCCAAACCCAACAACAAGCTGAAAAACAACACATCTCTGTCTCAGAGGGTTACAGTAAACATATAGTCATTTGTAATGTTTACAATTTAAGTCAATCCGTAAGATTTTCTTTCTATCAAATACTCCATTTTTCATATTCTGTCTGGCTAGAATTTTTAGCAATAGCCACTGAATGGATTCTGTTATCGCTGCTGTTGTAATTTTCACAGTTGGTGCCGGGGTCCATTTGCACCCAGGATTCATATTGCGTATCTCAAACTTTGGATTGACAGGGGTTGGTGCTAGAATGGATGGTGCGGATGGATGTCACATTATTATGGTTCCCGCTGTGATTGGCTAAAGCAGAAAACATTGTTTGTCCAATCATAATGAAAAAATGTTCAAAGAGCAGAGGCACAAAACCCCTGAAAGAAAATGACCAAAAGTCCACAGCTCCATATCCAGGAGTACATGGACACTGGATGAAAGTTAGCAGAGGGCCCTCAGCCGTGGACAACCCCTCACCGATCTCCCTCTGGTTCTCTGGCGGAGCCGTTGAGAGGAGGGCCAAAGCACACAGAGACTGTTTGAGAACCAGAGGGAGGGCGGGAGGTCTGTGGGGTCCATGAACATGGCCAAGTACCTGCTGTCGGCTGTCCTCCATTGTCCACACAGCCCTGGATGGATGTTGAGCCTCCATGTATGTTATTTGTATGTGTCCCTTTTCTGATATATCATTCTGTGTCGCTGCTCTAAGTTCAGTTTTTTCGGGTCTATGAAAGCAGCGCAGGCGGAACTTGTCCTGAATTCTCTTTTTACTGAGTCACAGGGTGGATAGTTGATCTGTCGATCTGGTCAGAGCTGATCATATTGATGAATAAGAGGAGCAGGAGCTGCAGAGACAAGTGGCGAATGCAAACTTTTAGACCCAACACAAGTTTCACTCTGTCTGCGCCTGTCGTTCTGCTGCTCCGTATGTTCCCAAAGTATGCTCTGCACTCCAAAATTATGGTGTTATGAATAACCAAACAGTAATATATCAGCAGCGCCCATAATGAATGGTCCAGCTCCATAAATATAAAATCAAAACGTGGCAGCAGATGTTTTAATCATGGCAGGCTGCCACAAATTAGTGCAAAAGCAAAAGTCTCTAGATGTTTACAAACAAAATGTACTATAAAGAGTGAAATATGATGTTATATGATAAATTAAACTACTCACAATAATTGGATTAAAAAAAAAACAAGGGCTTGTAGTGGCTCTGGTCAAAATCAACACTCTTCCATTGCTGCACACGAGCATGGACAACCAGTGACCTAACAACCAATCACAGCAGAGTGTCCCTCCCAGGTTCCCTCCCCTGTCCATCTGGATCAGCTATTCTAGCATCAACCATGTAAAGGAAACAATGTATGCACATATTGGGCGTTACTTGAAAGCAAAATGGCAACAGTGCTACTCAATTAGAAACTGTTGTGGAGCTTTTGATAATATTCCGTGATCTTCCTCAGCAGACGTGTGCCCTGTTGTCTCGGATGTTCAAATTTCCATTTTTTTGACGATTTTCTCGTCATTGCATTTTCTCTTTTTGCTTTCTTTAAGCCTTCATGATGCAATCATAAGCTTGAAATCAGCTGATGAACCTTGTGAGATTGTTCTGACAGCTGCGCTTTCCAAGGTCAAGAACAAACTTTCTGTTCAAAATAGTGTACCAAAGGTGGTTTTCCCAAGAGATTCACTTTCCATTCTTGGCACAGCGATAGTATCATTTATAGTAACCTTTTTTAGCTGAATTTCACAGTTCTGATCTTTGACACAGAATGTAAATATTCCTGCAGAATATTAGCATATGAATTTAATTTGTAGGAGACGGGGTTGAATTATTTGACAGCGTTCATTAATCGGATGGACACTGGAGCCATTCTGACAGCGTGACACCTAAAGAATATAAACAAGGTTATTTTTTCTGTGATCAAGGCAACTTTTTGGATGCCAGACATTATTCTATCAAGTGAGCTCTCCAAATGATGATCAATAATGGCTGAACCATGCAAAGCTTTTAAATGAAGTTCCCAAACCAGATTGCTTGTTTTATAAGAATGAGTTGTATTTGTGAGTTGTCTCGTTGATGTGTGTGTTTGTGCATGTCATGTTGTCAGTGTCGCTTCATCGTGCCTGTCTTCTGCTTGTTACAAGCTGTCATGACAGCGACAGAGAAAAACTAAACCAAACAACGAGCTGCTGGGCCTCGCAAGCGACAGACAGGCTGCATCATACACACATCTATACGTGGTCGCATAAACACACACACACACACACATACACGAGACAACAGTGATGCTCTGGCTGTTACTGCTGGCTGGCGACGCTTGACGTTTGTTTTAGCTATGCACTCTGGGTTGTCAGAATTTCATCTTCTTGGGTGAGCAGGGGGATAGAAATGTCGGAGGGGTGTGTGTGTGTGTGTGTGTGTGGTAGTGAAAGGGGAGGGAGGGGGTACGTGGCATGAACACACACACATGCAGGCATACTGCATAAAAGTATCACTCCCACTTGTTCAGTCTTTCAGAATAAAGTGTTTCATACCATTAAGTCATAAGACGGCCTGTCCTCTGCTCTCCAGAGTGCTGAGCATTTCTGAAGCCTTCAACCATTTCTTCAGTGTGTGTGTGTGTGTGTGTGTGTGTGTGTGAGTGGGTGCGCGTGTGTGTGCACATGTGCGCGTGTGTCTTTTAGCGAGTAATGAACCCTACAAGAGCACACCAGTCCCCCATGATAGATGAAGCTGTAATGATGGTTGCTGTAGAAACCACATAATCTATCTATAAAACGACAGCTATTTTCATTAAGCACTTAACACTGACCAGCGACTCTGTTGTTTCTGCCAAAATACAGCTATGACAAGTCTTTCTCTGTCCTGTGATCAAAGTGTTGATCACCTCAGATTATGATCAGTATGGCAAAAACTGATATTGCACAACTAGTGAGTGAGTGACCGTATATATGGGTTAAATTTAAGACTACTTTCACACTGCAAGCCTTAGTGCTGAATTTTTCTAGTTCCAAATGTTTAAAATAGCTGTTCACATTATCATTTAAAATTTGGCCACTATCAGACTGCAGTGTGAACTGATCACAGCCCTGATGTGGCCCGCATGCACAGAAGAACAACAAGACGTCACACCGTACGCTGTGTGTACGTAAGTAAACGATGAGTCCATAATAAACACAGAAAATTGCAAGCAGCAGTTTCACAAGCCAAGCAATCGACCCTCTCCACACGTGCATGTTTTGAATGAGCACTGCTCTTGTTAATCCAAAAACATCATAATAATCATAATCATAATAATAAAAAAAAATACTTACAGGAGCATTTTACTGAAAAAAACCCAACCCATCCATACTTTACCAAGTAAGGTTTTGACTGCAGGAAGTATTTTCACAGTATGGTAATGGTACTTTTGCTTATGTAAAGGTTCTGAATTATTCCACTGCTGACAGGTAAATCATTGATTGGACAGTTTGAGGTAAAAATCAAATTGCCATGACTGGCAGCAAATCTAGTTTTTATGTGTTTATTTTTTCTCCCTGGTGTCTCAAAGTGCTCACAAGGAAATAACAAATTATTAGTTTTATTAGACTGCCTTTTATGAATAATGACAAATAGACAGAAACGTGGTGAAAAAAAGGTGTCTTGTAGAGCAATAATGAATTGAGGATTACAGAGGGTGCTTTTTAATAGACTTAATGAACTGCCAGAGTACACAGAGCACAATATAAGCAAAACAAACACAGTTTTACTGCTTTGACTGCCTGGTTGATCAGGCAAAATGCCCACTCTCAAATGTTAATGCACATACCTGATTAGATAAATATATTCATCACTTATTGACAGATAGCTTCCTGAACAGTTCATAATCAGCAAATGGATGGATGGTGGTTGTGCAGTCCATAATTAACAGCTTTCACAGCAGCCCAGATGATCCAAACTAAATGACCAAATACATCAGACAACGTTTTAAACGAAGCACATGGATTAGGTGTGCAAGCTCAAAGTTTAAGATCAGGTTCAGGTTCTCTTTGTTGGTTAAATATTCTCAGAACTGATCTTCACATTTGCTTGTTTTTTCATCGTCACAGTCGCAACAATCACAATCGGACAACAAACAAGCTTGAATTCTGTCTCTGCACACTCTCTAATCCCAACTTTCAGATTGGTTGCAGATGGTTTTTGTGCTCATTCAACAGTTTCCATCAATAAGCTTCCATGAAAAAATAATCCCAAACAACACAGTCATGCCTGACAGAGAGATAGAACAGAAAGATATGGGCATGAAGTCAAACCATGAAATGTAAGTTGTATTGCTGCAAGCATTGCTTGTACAAGGTCAGTTTCTGTGTGTGTGTTGAGGCACATTTTAAGAACAGACACACTTAATGAGGCTTCAGTGTAATATGCTTCAAGCATGAACGGCCCTGCTGAGAGTCACAAACAATGAACATCCAGTTTTGGTGTCACCCTGTACAGGCTTGTTTCAGTAGCTGACATTTTAGAATGACATTCAACACCCATGAGTGGAAATCCACATTATAAAATTGGATGAGACATTGTATTCATGGCCTCCAGAGGATGTATCCTCATGACTTTATTTATCCCCCAGCTATTCATTTAGTGCCACCATGAGGTTTGTGGTTGAGAGTGAAATGTTTCCACAGTTACTGGATGGATTGCTATGAAGTTTGGTGCAGACGTTCCTGTCAAGATTAATTGTAATAACTTTATCCACCCTCACAACTTGCCAACAAACATCTTCGTCTGCCATGTTTCACAGCTTCAGAGTGTGCCATCAGGTTCAGAGATGGATGGATAATTTCCTACCACCCGAGGAATGGGGATCGAAGACTCATGCCTCATTCACATCTATTCCAACCAGGATCCCTGCTCCTCAATAGTTATTGGAGCTTGTGCGCTGCAATTATCAGTCAGGTTGTGGCACTGTGTACTGCAAATGCTGTTGTCAAGGACTTGATTGCCCCCTAGCCTGTTCAGAGTGCAGAGGCGTGTGCACAAATATGCCAGCACAACATTTGGAGAGAACATGGTGTGAAGATTACATGTAGGCTACAGTCAAGGCATGTTTCAAGCTTGGTCTCATTAAAAGATCTAAGTGTTGATATGCATCATGGTTTTCATGGATAAATGTAATACAAAGTTTGTAAATGCAGAAAATTCAACAGCAATATGGTTAAACCTAAGCTGACTGACATTGTTTGGACTAGAAGGCCATTTTGGGGTAAGAATACCCTCCAAAGTTGGAACAAGTCTATCCAAATTTTTATTTGTGAAAGAACGCCGAAGAAGGCCGATGTATACACATAAGTTACATGACATTATTATATGCATGTTTTTGTGTGAATTCCAAGCCCTTACTTTACCTTGATCCAATAAGTGTATAATAGTGTACTTTTAATATGTTATGTATGTCCTGAGGGATTACATAAAACTATGAATGATTACTTTTGCAATTTTCCCTGTGTTAAACCAAAGGTTGACTGGACTACTTTGGAGTTCTTTTATATCTCGTGACACCTTCAGTTCAAACTTCAAATGTGTCAAACACTGTTTTTTAAACCAACTGCCTTCCAACTAATGACATTCAGGTGTGACATTTGGTTAGTTTCAATGAACAACCCAACAACAAACTCATTGAGAGCCCATTGTGTTCTAAGCATTTTAGCATGGCCCATCAAAATATGATGTTTAAACCTGCATATGTGCATGCTACACAACATTAACTTAGCTTGTTTAGATCCACCACAATTTCATTAATTCGTGTGAAAGGTGCATTACCTATGCTTATCCCATTCATGATCGCAGAAGTGCTGGAGCCTTTCCTAGCTATCATTGGGCAAGAGGCCAGGTATACTCTGGACAAGTCCCCAAGAGGGGCCTTCGTTTTTTTGTTTATGGCATCTTTTAATTGCCTCTGTGTCCCTTTGTGTCATTATGTGTCTTTACTCTACAATCAGTGGTTTTTATGGACCAATAAATGCAATGCAGGCAGAGCTCTTCTTCTCTTCTTTTTTTCTTCAAAGCAGTTTGTCACTTGCGGGTTGAAAAAATGGATCTGTTGATCCATTCACTGATCAGATCAGCGAACTTAGCCAGCATTAACGGCTAAGTTTCACTGTCAGTGCGCCTGACTTTATGATGTGTTGTCTCTGCCCTAAGTATCAATAACAGAACAATATATGTATTTCATTAGTGCTCCTAATGAACAGTCCAGCTCAAAAAATCTATTTATGGTGGCAGATATTTTAAGTGTGGCAGCCCACCACAAGTAAATGAATGTGTGACAAACCTTGCATGGTAAACAAGAGAGACATAAAAGGAATGACTCCCTACCTTTGAAGTGGTCCTTCAAAGCCTGAAAATGTGTCTGTTGCTTGATCATTTAAAGTTCTTTATTCCGTAAGATCCGACATCAAAAGAATCAAAATCATAAAGAATTAATACAGGTTGTCGATATTGACGAGTAAAGTCCACTGCTAACTGTGTATGCTGACTTTATTAGTCAAATGGACTGCAGTTTTTCGGTTATGTTTTTTGTCTTCCTGCACCGTGTTGTTGGGTATGTTTGGTTTTTTTATGTCATTGGCTACAACCTCCCCCTAGCTTTTCTGTGTATTTTTCACCCCTGGACAGCCCCTGGAGTACAGGTTGTGCCCTTAATTTAGAAGGCCAATGGGCTCTGTCACATACCTTTACGGCCACTGCTTTACAATCTTTGAAGGTCTTTTACTCAAAATCATGGCTCTGTGGCAGTCATTATGTAATTAGATGTATTTCGGTTAATTTTTGGAGTAGAACAATGATACTGATATAATTAGAAAGCTAAGAATCTCCTCCTCACATCAGTGTGTGAAACCTGATGGAGAGGGATGGCAGGGTAACAGTAACATATGTTGGTCATTATGCTAACAAGAGGACTGGTGTCCTACTTTGTCCCCCCGAAAATCACTGAGTGATTGTTATGTGAGTAAATTAGGATGACATCCAGCATCACAATGCAGAATGTAGACTCTTGTTTTATTACAGTAGAAGACCTGACTATCAGCATGCTCCAGTGTTAACTAGAGGTTCAAAATCCATGTGGGGGTGGCAAAAGCATTCTGGGAAATGTAGGAAATCTCTAACTGAATCAAAAATATTGGAAAGAGCAGTAAAATGGTTTATTGCAATGTTTCATCACAAAATATTTACTGGAATTGAGCAAACATAAGTTGATTATATTCATCAGAGACATTTGTGCTGTGTGTGCGTTTGTGTGTGTGTACTGGTCATCTGGTAGTCTGAGCCGTCTTCCTGCCTTTTTTTTATTGGTGCATTACTGTCACTTGGATAAATGTCTGTAATGGAGATGTTCCATTGAGCCACCGATACAACTCTGCGGGAGTGTGTCTGCGTCTGTGCGTAAATCAAATGTCTGCAGAGACTCTGTACCCTTGAACAAAAAAATATGTAACACAGACATTGTGTCAAGCCATCAGGAAATAAATGAGAGAGAAGGAGAGATAAATAGATATGACGTAAATGTGACAGGGCTGTCAGTCAACTGAATATGAGAAGAAAATGTCTCAGCATTGATATTTGTATATGTCATATTGTGTAGGGTTATAGTGTCATGAGGGAGAGTGAGAGAGAAAACACAGGATCACTTTAGACTGACATGAGAGGAGAGGAGAGGAGAGGAGAGGAGAGGACCTAAAAGGTGCTTGGACATCACAGAAAATAACAATTAGACATTAGTGATAATTGGAGTATGACCTTTATGGGACTGATTGCCAGTATCTGCTAGTTTATGCCAGGAATGTTGTTACCTCTATAGACCTTTCTTACTGAAGACATTTTGATTTTTCATAGTAAGAAAAGAACATGTTATGAATGCTCTTTTGCACTCAAGTGTCCTGCGACAGTGAGCCAGTATTCACAATACCAGGACACTGAAACTGAAGCAGCGAAATGGAATTCAGCCATCATTAATTTCATATGTGGATGCATGCATAACGGCATGATATCCCTGCCTTGAAGAGGCTGTGTAAGAGTGACATAAATTGTGTGTAACTACGTAAAGAATAATGATTGCTGTATTTGGTAACTGCTGTAATTCATTAACATATTGCCAACCTACCATCTGACATCAACTTAAGGTCAAGGATATCTATCTTTTTTATCTATCTTTTTCTGAAGCCATTTGTAATCTTACGTATTTCCATTCTCTTTATTCTGGCTTTAATGATTGAAAAGCTCTTTGGGGTTGAAACTTATCCAAAATGCCACATAATTCCTATTCCATCAAATGTTTATTGGCTCATTGTTCATTTTTGAAATGTATTTTTAAGAGCTTTGATTACTAACAGTCAAAAGCCTGGCCTCAGTATGCCAGGTCAGCCCAGTCATTAGTCTTAGATCAGTTGGCACAGTCATCTGGTTTTTGTACTTTGTTTTATTTGATTTATTTTGTTTTTAAGTACCCCCTTACTTTTACCGGGACTAGACCCAGTGATCTAAGTGGAATTTTAAAGCAGTAAGGCAATGACATTTTCATGATATCTTGATCCACGATTCATCCATGATTCAGAATTATTTTGGCTGCAGAGCATGATGTTGCTGGAGAAGGACACGGCCCTGGAAAGGTCTGTTTAAAAGTCAGCAGGTTGGCTTGCAGAAAACATGGAAATTCACTCAGAGAGCTGGATGTAAACCTGCATTCAGTCATCAAGGCCAGTGACTTCCTCCACCCAATGACATTATACCTTTACCTGAACATTACTTATACACAATCACACGTTACACAAGTATCTTGTATATTGTACAGCAATACTCGTCTCCCTCTATTTGTTCATCCTCTTAGTAAACTGATTCTTTGCCTTAAAGCATCTCCTCTACTTTCACCGACATCGCTCCATCTATTCCGACTCCCTGACAGTAATTACTGATATTGTGCTGCACGCCATTCAGAGAGAGACGGAAGAATGTGTAATCTGAATCTGATAGAGAGGAAGAGGGTTTCTGTCTGTGTAGTTCTTGACATGCTGAGTGATTCATTTGCGACCTGTCTTCCTTCCTTACAAAAGGAGGTTTGAGGAAAGAGGAGGAGGGAAATTGTGTTGCGGTTGATTCATTGTGGGTAGAGAAGTAAACCCCTCTTAAAGCCTGACTTCAATTATGCTCAGAGACACGGGAAACGGATGATAAAAAGAGGGAAAAGAATGGAAAACATATTTAGATGCTTCGGTTCTCAAACCTTTTCCAACTCTAGAATAGGCCTGTGTTTCACAAGATGCAAGAAACAGTTATTTGTATATATTCTCTGATCTTGTAGTGTTTTTCCACTGCAGTTGCCAAAAAACACATTATTATTTGTCATCTAAAGATAGCTTTGTCCCTGTTCTGTGATGAAGTTATTATTTTGAAAGTCTAATATCTTGATTTTCATGTGTCTCCTTCATACTTTGGCTCATTTTTTCTGTGTTTTACTTCTTCTCTGGCCATGTGATGCCTGAATGTGACAGCTCCAGGCCAATATCATTAATTAAAGCCAGACTAATCTATGACTCATACCAAACTTTCAGCCTCTGCAGCTGCTATACCCTCTTTCTTTCAAATAAACATGCACATGCATGCACACACAGTTCCTCTTCCTCTCTGTGTCTAATTAATGCTGCCAAATTACTGGTTGTGTCCATATCTTGGAGTGCAAAATGAGGGGTTTTCTACTTTGGAGCCGCTGTTGAATATTCAAACAGTCTTAGTTTCAAAACTGGGAGGAATACCCAGTGCATAAATACTGCACCTTCAATACTAATGTGGAGATCTTTCTTTATACCACCATGAAATCAAACACGTCAAGTGCATTTAAATTCACAATGTGAGACGTTTGAACAGTTACATTAAGATTTTTTTAACTTTTAAATGGATTTGTTGCTGTTGAACGTAATAAGTGTTGTGCAGACTTGTCAAGTTAAATAATGTTCATGTAATTCTTCCAATTTCAGTTCATGCTGATTGTCACAGTTACTAACAGCCATTGTTTTTGGTGATGTCTTACATAACTGTGCTGTATTTTGTGGCCTAGTATAATTACCGATGCTTTATCCAAAGTTTTTAATACTGCTACTACCTCAGTATCAAAGATACTATAAAGATTACAATAATGAGCAGAATTGAACCAAAAATGTATCTCCAATTTTTAGGCAACTAGGTCTTGATATAATAAGGATTTGAACAATACTGATACTAATCAATGCTCTTATTGATGTCTCTCGAGGTCTTTACAATAAAAAAAACAATTATTTGTTTTGCTTATTTTTCACATAAATGATAAAATTCTATATATCTTTTTTCACTACAAATAAACTTAATGCAGATTTATAATAATCCACATTTTCTTTTTATTTCATTCTTAACAAATCCATGAAAAGCTAACAATGTGTTAGTTTAGCCCATTGTCTTTCCCAAATTCCGACGCTTTGTCACGGCCCTCTGTGTGTGATATTGACGTTCAAGGCCCCCTTTAGTGTCCTTATGAGATGCACCAGGCTGTCAAATAATTCCAAACATAAGCCATTCATGACACTATAATTGACGCTGTGAGCAACGTACACAGTATTAAGAGTGAGAAAATCAGAGTGGGGTGATGCAATTTTTGTACAGATGTCACACACTGATGTTCATGTGATGAGTTTACATCAAGTTCTGTTACAGAACAAATGTACTTATTTTAACCCAAAACGTTCTTTTTTTCCTAAATCTAACCAAGTAGTGTTGTTGTCAAACTGTGACCATTTTACAACACTAATCAGTGTTACAATGTGTTTCAGCTGTGTGCCTGTGGGTTGCTATGAGATGCGGAGGGGAGTGACAATTTGTCAGTATTTCATGACATGGGATGGGAACGGGTTGGATTAGTTCATCTATTAATACTTTCTGGCATCCATACCCTGTCTGTGGCCATTTTTGCCTACTGCAGACCTCAGTCTATAAACTAATAACAAACAATTACATTTTTAAATAATTACTAAGTTACTTAAGAAAGCAGCTGAACATTGTGGTTTCAGCAAACATTACTCAACAGGAAGAAATAATGCATTTTTGAGGACTATTGTCAGGTGTGGATGCACAATCCTCATTTGTCTTGCTCCAGCGAGTATTTTAATGTTTCATCACAAAACAGTTCATGTGATATCCTACTAAAATGTGCACACAGCGCTTCGTATGATGTCCTACAAATTTGCGCCCCACAAATGACGTTTAACTTAACATAAAATTAAGGGGTTAGGTTTAGGTAAGAAGGGTCACTGTGGTTAGGTTTAGGGAAACGAAGATGATGAGGACTTACCTTACCATGACTAAAAGTTCATTTAAAGTTCACACGGTTCACACGCCCATTCAAACTGTAAAACTTTATATGGAAAAACCAATTGTCGAATATTTGCAGAATCTGATTCAACTGACATGATTCAGGTACTGCCCTAAAATAATATGTGGAAATATGCAATATATATATAATATCTAATATATAGAATACCACCACCTTTAATACTTTAAAATGGTGTTTAGAAGAAGAGCTACAGCTTCTTGAGCAGAAATAGAAACATAACTAATACAAACACAAAAAAGAGCATGTAAACAAAACAGTGTAAAACAAGGTTAGTAGGGAGAGATGCCAGCATCTCAGTGGCATTTCTTCTGCATTATTAAAAATACATCAACAGCTTTTGTTCAACAGAAAAGGCATGTTGGCTTTCTCTGGGTGAATCTGGCAGTATTGCTTTTTTTAAGTTAATAACTGTGGAGTCGTTTTATCTGACATGATATGAGCTATGTGCTTTACTGAAATGAGTTCTGGCAGGATCCATTATGCCCAGCTTTGAAAGAGAGCTACATCACACTCTGTACTGCACTGACTTGGTGGCCTGTTTAAAGGCCTCCCTTCTCATATTCAATCCATATGCTAACTTTACTCGCTGCAATCACAGCTTCAGACATTTCAAGGAATCCACTCCACCCCCAACCTCCACCTGCATTAAGCTCAGCTCTGGTGTATGCATGCTGGAGGGTCTTTAGTTCCAGGTTAATTTCCTCAGCTCTCTGCACGCCACTTTGTTGTATTTCTGCAGGAGAAAGCATCCCTTAGAGAAAAAAACCATACTGCCGAGTCAAATCTTATTGCCGTTTGTTATAGTGAGTGTTTCTGACAGAGTTAAACTGCTGATCAGGGGTAGACGAGGTCCCCCAGAAAATTTCAGTCATTGCATATCAGTGCCTTTGAACCACTTCGAACATAACGTGCAGTAACATGTAGGTGGGAGGTTGTTCATGCATGAAAACCAAGGATTAATGCTTGTTGTTGAGACTGAACCCTTTAGCTGAGATGTGCATTTTAGTCACTGTGAAGGGAGTGATAGAAAAGCATCATCCTGCAAATAATATCACAGAACCACTGTGCATTTAATGTGTGCAAAGAATGAGTCGCGTATACTCATAAAGCAGTTAGACTTCGTAAATGTTTTTGCTTGGGATCTCTCATCCTATAACCAAAAAAATGAGTGATTCCAGAAAGTATAGTGCCACCTTTTTTTCTTTTTTTTTTATGACAATTGCTGTTATACTTGCACACCATATATGCACACACTCACACATTTTCGGAACAGAAAACAACTGTGTCCTGATGTGGTTGAGCTTGATGCAATTTGTAATTAATTGCTGTAACCTCTTGGGAAATTCAATTTGCAGCCACAGGTAAAACAGAACAGTCTGTTCTTGTTCGTGAACACAGAAAATGCTTCTTTTGGCTGCGAAGTAGTGAGGAACTTAATACACTCCAGATTTATTGCAAGTTTTAAATTGGACGGAGCAGGTAGCTTTACCTTAAGTGTCCCATAAACCACAAACTGCACTTGTTCAGCTTTTATTATGTAGAAATCAAATAAATCTTGTGACAGCAAAACAAACTTGAATATAACTTTACTTCTTTTGCTTTTTGACTCATGTTAAGACTTCATTAACTCTGCCAGACGTAAGCCTGGAGAGGATTATTTTAGTTGTGTTTGTGCATGTGTGTGTATGTCCTTCTCCACAGCTATTTTAGCAAACTATTCTACCAATTAGCCTTATATTTTGTGTGCACGTGGATGACTGTATTCTCAAGGACCTCTAATGGTTGCGGTGATTCATAATTTATTAGCTGTTTTCTTTAACTGCAGACTTCTAGTTCCTCTTAACCAGTCGGTAGGAGCCACAAGTTTTCCAGAAATTGGCTTGGATAAAAACAACAAGCCCTGAATAGTCACGCATTTTGGCCTTCATCGTGGCTTAAAACCTGAAATTCTTTGAAAAGTTTGGTCTCATTTTTAAAAGAGCAGATTAATTCGGCACCCGATTTTTTATAATCTACTAAAGTTAGTCATAATACGAGATGAATTAGTCCCTGTTTTTGTTGTCTTCACCTTCACCTTGATTGGAAGGGATCATTTATGCTCAACATTAGATACAGGAGCCCTCTGTCTATAATCTGCATTCATTTTGTCCATATTTGTGCATGTTTTCTTAAAGCCTATGGATATGTATGTACGTTTTTGTTTGTGCTTGAAAAGTGAAGCTTCCAGATTTTGTTGATTTGGTCATTTTTCCTTCATATTTGTTCTTCTACTGTAAGTAAGCAAGTAAGGCAATTAGGCTACATACTTAAATGGTTTCTTATTTGTTTTTGGTTTTTTTTAAAAAAAGTGTTAATTGTTGTTAATTTCTATCTTACTGTGCTGTAGCCTACAGTCATGGTTAATATTGTTCAAAGCCAAGTTATGCCATGGCTCATTCAAAAGTATACTGGTGCCTATTTTTCTGCTGGAATGACAGAAGTTGTTTAGAGAGGCTGCGATCAGCTCAGGTAGCTACTTGCACTCTACTGAGAGCACATCTCTGATTTCACACTTTTTTGGCAGCACTTTTTGTATTTTTGGTACAACTGATCAAAGCTGGTAGTATGTTTTTCAGTGGATATTAAGTAGAAAAGACTATAAACGCTTGTCTTTTTAACCATACATATTAATATGATGCATTTTACAGTCCATGTATTTTGTTGCAGGTAATTCAGCATTTGAGTTCAGTTTTAGATCCCAAGGTTATGCAGTCATTTGGTTTTCTTTTTACCAGTATAGTTTGATCATTTTTCTCCTAATTTGGCTCTTAGTTCAGAGAAAAACAACATGACTCATTCACACATGCCGACACTTTGCGGTCAGTGTCTAAGATAAAATGTAAGCTACTGTAAAGGTTTATTCTTAGCCTGCACTGCTAATGAGTGCAGCATTCATTTACTAACATTCCTATAAGATACTTAGACAGAGAGAGAGAGAGAGACCCCCTTTGTTCCTCACACCTCTGTCTAGTTAACTGACTGTTCAATCAATAGCTGTGAGAGGAGGGTGA
Organism: Plectropomus leopardus; assembly: GCF_008729295.1. Classification (NCBI taxonomy): domain Eukaryota; kingdom Metazoa; phylum Chordata; class Actinopteri; order Perciformes; family Serranidae; genus Plectropomus; species Plectropomus leopardus. The sequence goes on from NC_056478.1 coordinate 22,113,617, forward strand.
ACTTTCCAGAGGTGGTTAATTGGAGAGAAGACTGCTTCGAATATAAATTGCAAGGAAATGGAGATGAAGAGAGAAAGAAGAGAGAGAGAGAGAGAGTGTGTGTGTGTGTGTGTGTGTGTGTGTGTGTGTGTGTGTGTGTATTCGTTTCATCAATATAATAACCCAGTATATCTGTGTATATATAGGACATGCACATAAAGACACATTGACATTGCAAACTACTAATATGCACACATTTTCCATTACCCCAAGATGCACAAATCATGCTAACCTGCTAAAGAGGCCTATTTAATATGAATACCCAAAATAGAGAGACAAACAGACAGTGGGGATATAAATTATGTAAACTCCAGGAAAAAAAATATTAACTTTGATCATCACCACTAAACACTGATACCAACACAGTTTATATTTATATGATACAAGCTGGGTTTCCATTTGAATGTAGCCTAGCTCAAACTTGAACAGAATTTTAGAAAATCTGCAAAAGAAAATGCAAATTCATGCACTTTTCCATCCACTACTATTATGCTAAGGTTGGGAGATGGTTTATCACAATAAGTAGTGGGTGGCGCTAATTGTCCAGTCAGGTGCTGTTCAGTAGAAAGAACATGCTATATTAGCATTAAGATAGCCCTGACATATTGGTTGAAAAAGAGTTAAGGTGAGGATAAGGATTACACCGGGTTCACACTGGGCTTGGAGGCGCCCTGATATTTTAATTGTTGCGCAGCTGGCCGTCAGCAGCCGCCCAGCCATTCACTACAGGAGTGCATTTCTCCGCACTGGTCAGCAGCATTTCTCTCCCTGCTTGCTTGTGTGTCTCTGGCTTTGTGTCTGAGTGTGTGTGAGTGCATCTCTGTGTGTCTCTCCCTCTCTGTTTAGACACAAGTGACAAGCATTGTGGAAGCACTGGATGCATTTCTTATCATTTATCATAAACACATCAAAGCGAGGCACTTTGCGGCCGTTCCTCATCCAGTATGAGCCTTAAGGGTTAGAGTCAGGGTTACATCTCCTGAATGAACCATGTCTTCAGATATGATGAATTATTTAGTGGATATGTGTTACATTTGGCCTTATATTTATTCAATACAGTGTTACATGGTAGCTTTGGTGGCTTTTTCTTGCACTGGTGCTGGTCCTGGTTTGTAAGGGCTTATCTTGTACACTTCAAATGGGATGTGGCTGCAGCTAAACATGTCTCAGTACCACAGCAGAAAAGATTGCACTGAGATGGTGTAATTAAAAAAACACCAGTCAAGCCTAGATTTCTAATAATGGAGAGCACACTGGAAAATGGAAAAGGGGCTGAGTCAAGTACTTAGTTAAAACGAGCACCTCGTATGGATAATGTAGTTGGCTTTATATGACCACAACTGTCATCCTTGTAAAATGTGTCAATATCTGTACTCATGATGGAGGGATTCCTCATGGTAGCTGAATAGCTCTCTTACTTTTGTATTAAAAATGACCTGACTTTCAATTCTAAGACAATTTTGTAAATAGTTTTCTGATAGATAATATAGTAACTTTGTATCTACCCATACCAAAACCAAACCTAAGGATAGAACTTCCTGTTGGGTCAAGTTTACTTCCAGTTTAAGCCACACTTACTTTTGGTTTCAACTCCGCCCATTCCAAGTACAGCTATGAATACAGATGATTTAGTTGGTTGAATAGATACAGATAATGGTATGCTCTAACATCCCTAAAAGAGGGTTTGGGATAGCTAATATGAAAGTTATGTGCTCTTGGAAGAGTTCTAGTAACAGACTTGACATCCAGATTTGATGACGTTGATGTTAGTATCACTGCATCATCATTTATTCACAGGATTTGTTCACAGAATTTGTTCTTGTTATTGCCATATCTGAAGATTTGGGGGGATTTTTATTCAGGTTAGTGATGTTTATATAAACTAACAGTCCCTAAAAATCGCATACCTCTTAACTGTATGCATGCTGACAGAAGCACTGTAGCCATTTGCCTGGTAAATATAATCTGTATAAGCAGGTTTGGAGGTTCTGGTGGTAATGAGGTTGGAATTAAATGCAAGGACAGTGTTGCAGTTCAGGATTTAAGGAATTGAGTACCTTGTTTACTGACTAAAATACATGATCACGACGTGCACAGCAACAATTTGCAGACACAAGCAGGATACTTTATTATACATACACTGACTAAGACCTAATTTACAGTTGTTATTAAGACATGATTTGCATTGCAGTATCACTTCAGTTGTGCTGATTCATAGAGATGTGATCATAATCCTCCAACTACTTGTATTATACATACAAGTACACTGTGGGCATTCTATCCAACTAGTGAATACATTTCATGCAGATAAAGAAAATTAATGAGAACACGTTTGTAGGTAGCACAAAAAAATGGCAGATGACACAGCAAAGCTTGGATTTATTTGGATTTATGGTGATGCAAAATGAAAATGCACAGTGATGATGTTTGTTTCTGCGTCAGTTTTTCAGTTTCTTCTTATTTAACATTGGCTACAATGTCACGAGAGGCGAAGGGTTTTCATCCACGTCATCATATCGCACAGAATTGCCAGCTGTACTCTACTGTTTATGGGCCTAGTTGTCTATACAGTAAAGAGTAGAGACTGTGTCCCTCCTCAGCACCTTGGAGAGAGACACAGAGAGAGACACGGTTTGTTTGCTTCAGCACCATGGAGAGACACAGTGGATTGGACACTTGGATCACGGTGCTCTGGCTGTATAAAAGAAGTGGCCGTAGCATCCAGGTGTGAAAAGTGCCGCTAATGTGGAAAGGCCTTAAACCTGCAATCTTTTTAATGGTCAGCAGGGGGCAACACCCCACTAAACATTTTTCTAATAAGCTTATGGTCTAAATGACTGGTTTTAAGTCTTCCTCATTACATCATGATGTTCATTTTGTAAGTTATGGTCCCATTTAGAGTAAAATAGATGATAAAGCAGGGTGTGCTTTGAGGTGTGGTTGCATGGTGTCTTTGTGGGCTCAATAAGATCCACCCCTCGCTCTTCCACAGTTTCATCTTCTCATCTAAATGCGGTCACTTCTAGCTCCCAAACCCAAGATGGTATTGGCCAAAATGCAAAACTGGAGGCTTTGAAATGGTCATCTCTATAGTGGTCCAACAGCCTACAGATATTTGCATATGTATGCACATATCTTTAGGGAACAGGACAAGAGTTTGGCAACGGAAGCACCTGGTTTGCATTTGTAGTCAGTTTGTAGTCTGAATAGTATTCGCTAATCATGTTTGAGCAGCGCAGTCCATGTGGAGAATCAAAACACATAGGCCAAATTGCAATCTTGGAACCCATCGGTTGTTGTCTGTTTTTATGTATCTGCGTTCATATGCAGGCATCTGTTTATAGAGATAAGATGAAATGATCTGCACAATCAAGAGGAAGTCTAAGCCCAGATATCAGCTGAATACACCAGATCTCCTGAAATATTTCTCAATGCTGTCAGAGTTTTATTGTCATCAGACCAATAGCCAGTGTGTTCACAGACTGTCACCAACATTTGAAATCACGTAGGCTTCATTTACTTTTTTACAGTCTATAGTCCAACCTGAGCAACCAGGACTCTTCATCAGAACTGCTTGTTGGATACTCAACATCTTTTTGGCGTTGTATTAGGACAGGCTGTGTCCAACTATTTCTGTCACTTTCCAAAACTGACATCAGATATTCACACCCACCTCCCCACCTTGTGTCATGATTGGCCAGTTTGGTGGAGATGAGAGAGGATTCAGGGTTTGAATCTCTCACTCAAACTTTATGTTTTTTCATTTGTGACACATCTATTTGTGGCACAGTGAAATGTAACACTATATAGGCCCTCCAGGAGATACCGTAATGACCAGCTTTAACTCCTTTTCTCTTAACTATAACCACATTTGATTTTTGATAGTGTCACATATTACAAAAAAGTTCTGATCAAGCATAACCGGATCCTTAGAGACTTAACATTTGGGCCAGTATTCTTAAAACACAGCACTTGTTCTATTATTAAAAAGCATCTAAGAGCCCCATCTCTGTAGTTTCGTAACTACATGAAACTTACAGTCCAACAACCATGGCCACTTTACGCAGCAATTGGCCGAATATGCAGAGGTGAGAAAGCATGCAGAATTTAAAATTCTTTCTCTCTTTCTAGCACTCTTCCTTCATTCTTCAAACTACTTCTGTCACTTTTCATGTGTAAGAATGAATGTAACACAGTGAGGGAACCTTGTCTGAAAGAGTGCACTATTCCCCTTATTTTTACAGTGTATTATGTAACACCACTCTCTACGTCTGCTGGCTTTTCACTCAGGCTTTGAGTGAAGCCATTCAGAACAAGTATAAACACTTTTGCCTTAAGACATGTTCAAATGACACTTTGTACGACTTAGTTTGTTTGATGCATACTGAACCTTTAAAAGCATCTGCACCACTTTATTTACAGTATTTTGTCTGATTGTCTCAGGACACTGGGTTTTTACTGACAATGCTGAGCTGAAATTTATATCTGTGTCTTATTAGTTTTATTTAACCTTTTACGGTGTAACAAATCCCACCTTTATCATACAAATGACTTCATGATATTATAAATGTATGTTGTTTTTTTTTAGATTTATGACTTATCCCCATATTAACACAGTGTAAGAATGCTTTACCTGTCCACCTACATTCTTGATTTTGGAGTATTTTTAAGTACATGCATGTTACACTATCATTATTTTAAAAATGGCTAATAGTACTTTATAAATTGGCATTAGATCTAACCACACTCTCAATATATAATCTCTAATCTGCAGCCCATGTGGTGCGTCAGATGATTGCAGTGTAAAAAAAAGTTGAAGTTGAATCAAGCTCAACACAATGTGTTGAAACATCATTTTAAATACATGTTTTCTGATCAAACAGCCCTTGAAATCCCTATTCCGGTCAGGTTTGGTTGAACTTTAAGAAACCCTGGAGTGGATCATCATCAGTCTTCTATTAATGTGGAAACTCATCATGGCTGCATTAATATAGAAATGAGCCCGAGGCTTTAATGCTTTAATTTGTTTTTGGACTGCCTGGCAATCATCATCCCATCCCCAGACTTAACAGCTTCACTCCTTTATCTGACCAATCTCTGTGGAAGGACTGCATCAATGGACACTCACTCACTGTGTGTGTGTGTGTGTGTGTGTGTGTGTGTGTGTGTGTGTGTGTGTGTGTGTGTGTGCGTGCGTGCGTGCGTGCGTGCGTGCGTGCGTGCGTGCGTGCGTGCGTGCGTGCGTGCGTGCGTGTTGACTCGCCTTCTGCTGTAATGAATATTTCACTTTGTGTGAGTATGCAGCTCCTGAGCTGCCAGACCCATTTTTATGTCTAAATGAGTGTGTGCACAGTCTGCGTATATGTGTTATTGTTTTTGCACTAAAGGAGGTAAGAGGTTGTCTTTGTAGAAAGCTGCTGGCCTCAGGAGAGGAGGTGTGTGAGTGTGTTGCCCTGTTCCTCTATCATTGTGAGGACAAAGTTGAGTGGCCGCTCTTTCACAATCTTGTGAGCGCGGTTTAATCCGTTTCTTCACACTTGTGGTCTTGTGTTTTTGACTTTGGAATTGCAAAATCAAAAAGGCGCCTCCATATTTAAATTTTCTTACTACAGCCACTTGCACGCTGCTTCAAAGTGTTGAGAAATACAAAGCTTGACTTGATTAGGTTGCTTAGTTACTGTATGACTCAACAGTCACTGTTAGGAGGAGGGATTTAGTAAAATGGTCAGTTAAAGTAAGGGTAGTGCATTGACAGTCCTCACGAGTACAAAAGCGCAAGCATCCATGGATCCATTGAGGTTATCTTCATTTAGTGGTTTGTGTGTGACTCTGAATGCAGTTATCATCTTTTATCACTCACTCACTGTGTCTGTGTGTGTGTGTGTGTGTGTGTGTGTGTGTGTGTGTGTGTGTGTTTGAGTTCCCTGTGCGTCCTCATATTGAGTCATAAAACACATACACAAGCACTTATCTTCAATCTAAGTCTGTATGCACATTATAGAGTCAGTACAGATATTTATAACTACATTCGACCAAACTGGAGAAGATTTCTCAGTATCATTATAATTTTATAATTTCTTTATATTACCAAATTTATTTATGCTATTTTGTGTTAAGTTGTGTTGTTTTTATGCCTCCGTGTCATAGCCACGACCTAAGACATTGTGTTTGGACTCAAGGATGAATTGATTACAATTTGGTGGTCAAAGGTCACTGAGACCTTGCATCCACCTGATTCATGTGAATTTGATATCTCAAGAATGCCTTGAGGGAATCTCCTCATATATGGCACAAATATCTGTCTTACAAATACAAATTAAACTTTTGGTAGCCTACTACAATAATAAAATAAATTGCTTTTTCAGTCAACTAAATACATTTTGCTGCAATAAAAATGATGGAAATAAGATGAGCAGACTGAAAACTTTATCCTATTGGTTAAAACAAATGTTGACTTACAGTTGAAACAAAACTAATGAATCACAATGTATTGTAATATATGCTATTGCGATACTCAACATGTATCACATTTATGCTGTTTTGTGACTACGGCCTCTGGTGATTCTCACCACTAATTTTTAGGCATTCGATTATCTCAAATGACCTGAAAAATAGTGCCTATAGTTGCTGTAAATGGGGAAAAAAATCTCCCCCGGGGAGCATGCCCCAGAACCTTTGGCCTGAACCCCTAACATTTTACTAACATGCTACATGTATACAAGCACTCCAACCTAAATAACAGACAGCATACTGTATATGACCAATGTCTTTCAAAATGCACAGATGTAACTATTTCAAAAATGTTTAAAATGGCATTTTCTGGTCCACCATCTCTACTGTTAAGGTCAACAGTCAAGTCAACAAAACTCACTCACAATTTTTTATCCACGGTGTGGATAAAAAATGCTGGGTAATGAGCATTTCAGCCTAACAGGGCTGCTCCAGTGGCTACAAACTTTCTGGTCTTGTTTCACTGACAAAAAACAGACCAATAAATTTCGCTCCATTCACCAAGAGAGATATCGCAGCCGCTCAGAGATCTATTGTGTATTGTCCAGGGTAAGCCTGCTTGCAGTCAATCTTTACAGGTCAGGAGAAGTCAATAGGAAAAGAACACACACACACACACACACAAACCTGCAGTTTGTTGCAACACTGCTGACTAAGCAGATGTGGTCTTCTTTACAGCTTGTTCATTGGCTTAACTGATGCTGACTTTGCATCTTGCAGCCAATATGAAATAAT